>NC_140197.1:1718197-2020697 GCF_965226575.1 Pagrus pagrus | reverse complement strand
AACCACGATCAGTTCATATTTTAAGCACATTAAGTCTACACCTGTCATATGAATGTACAATATAAATAAAATTGAACAATGTCCATATTATTTATGGTGTAATATGTATTTTTGATGTTGCATTATCAAGTGTTAGATCTGTTCAATTTAGTTTAAAAGTGATATATTTATTATTGATATTATGTGCAGATGATGACGATGATGACGATGATGACGATGATGACGACGAGGACGAGGATGACGAGGACGAGGACGAGGATGAGGATGGTGCTTATCATACAGGCTCTGTGTGCTCATATTGTGAATTCTGTGAGGTATGTTTAAAATTAGATAGGAGAAATTAAATGTCATCAAAGCTTAGTTAGAAAATTAGACGTTGACAAAGGGATGTCACTAAAATCTGGAATACCACAAATACCACAGTGTGTAGTAAAGGGAAGCAACTGTCCAGATTATACAGCGGGGATTTGTATCATAACACACTGAAATGGAAATAGTAGAGTATATGCAATCGTACATGCACGTGTCCACTCTGTAGGTTCTGTGACTGCACAACTCTTTCTAACTGTGCCCTTTCTGATTATCTCTTGATTTCTTTTTAATTAAATGTGTCTTCTTCCAGCACTGTGACAGCTGTGACAAATGTCCTTGTGAAGAGGGAGACAAGGCTGAGCACTGTGATGACTGCAAGGTGAGAAAATACACATTATGTGACATTTGACTTCTGTTCACCCCATGCTCTTCTCAAACCCGGAAGCAAATGAAAATATTCTGGCTGTACATACTGTTTCCCCCCTCTGCTTCTCTGATGTTTGTTCTACCACTTGCTCCTTTCCTGATATTTTCACATTTAACAGATAGTGTTCCTCGTCCTTTTTAAAAAAATTCTGGCCCACTAATCCAGTTTGTGAACTGTGTGAACATGTCTGCACTCATTCCTCTTGATGCGTCGTCAGCGGGATTCATCTCAGAGTTAATGTACATCCAGTGACTTAGTTTAGTGTTGTCACCAAAGATCAGCACTCTATTTGCTTTCACAGGCAATGTACCTAAACATAGAGGTACTTCCAGCACAAAACACTATTCCAGTGGCATTTGCAGCTCTTTTCTCATTTGGTGATTCTCTGACTGTTCCTCTCATGCCACCAGCAGGTTGACCTTGTTGGTTCGGAAGAAATGCTGGTGACATACTTACTTTTTTAAGCGCTATTATTAGATCAACATTCTAATTGTCCAATTCTTTGGTGTATGATCAAATTCCTGCAGAACAAATGACTTTCGTATTAGTCTCAGCTGTACTTTGTTTTTGTGCTAATTAGCACATACAGTATTAGAATGCTTACACACTAAACTAAGATGTTGAACATGGTGAACACTACCTGCTAAATATCAGTGTGAGACTGCCACCCCATGTACAGTAAAGGGCAGATGATGTTACTCTGCAACTTTATAAAGAATGGGAATGAAGCAGGTCAACATGCAAGAGTAAGTGCAAAAAAGTGACATTTATTATCCAAAAGTGTGACCTAAAATGCAAATCTTGAGTATCATGTTTGAATATGCTGTATCAGCATAACGTATAGCCTAAAATAAACATTAATCAGCCACAACATTAAAACCACTGACAGGTGAAGTAATACAGCTCTTCCTAACCAAAGTGCCCCGCAATATTTCTATGTTAGTCATTCACACACACTCACATACTGGTGGAAAAGTCATCGGGAGCAATCTGGGCTTCAGTCAGACCCGGCTGCAGAAAAAAAATTAAGGGGGGGCATTACATTTTTTTGGGGGGGCAAACTTTTTCAACCTACATTTTTATTTGCTTCAGGCTGAACAATGGCTCTGTGACCACTCCTACAGTGTGGAGAAATAATTTTCCTCATACTAAAAAGGGGCAGTTCATCCCAAAATCTAAAAAACAAACAAACAAAATAGTGTAGTGCTGTGTCCATTTATTCAACTCAAGCATTTATTCAAGAAGACCAGCAACAAGGGTTGTGGCATGCAGATAGCACCATACAGCTTCACTTCTACTGGAAACAGAAGCACTGATGTCAACCTGAACACTGAAGTAAACATTCATACTAGGAGAGGTAGCTACAGCAGCTAGGGAGCACAAGGAGCAGAACAAAGCAGTGTTACCCTTCTGCCTACAAGTAACCTAAGTTTGTGCATCTGTGAGGTGTGTGTGTGTGTGTGTGTGTGTGTGTGTGTGTGTGTGTGTGTGTGTGTGTGTGTGTGTGTGTGTGTGTGAGACAGAGAGAGGGGGAGAGAGAGAGAGACACAAAGGTTTAACCACTTTTAGTAGAGTGGCAGGCGGCGTCTGGACTGTGTGAAACCTTCTTAAAACAATGTCCTTCCACTCATTCCTAAATTTTCGAGTCAAGTCCTTCTCAAATGCCAACCGGATCAGGTTGGCCTTGCGTCGATGAAGCATGGTTTGGCGATGCTCTGTGAAGACATTTTTAAGAGTGGAAAATGAATTTTCACAGGACGCGGTGCTTGCTCCGAAAGTCAAATAGCATATTGTGTAATGCTGTCAAGACGGTAGGCATTACTTCCAGCGGCCTCTGGAACTGTAAATAAGGTTGAAATCAATATCATTACAACCATAATGATTCCCCAGATAACAATATAATGCAACATCATGTTGAACAATGGTAACACTTTACAATAAGGTACACAAAATTACAGTAGTTTGAACAATCAAATAAATTATCATCTCATTGAACCAAATCATGGTAGGTGTGATGTGTGATCTGTTTGACTGCTTGATGAAGGTCATCAAATGACCATGCCATGACAATATAGGCTATTTAAATTATTATTATTCTAAAGGAGCCTTGTAGCTGTTTAAGCTTTTTGAATACAATAAAAACAATACTGAACTTTTGCCTAGCCTTAATCACCTGTATAGAATGTGTGTGGCTTGCACAGGATCCAGGGCATTTAGTGCCTCCATCAGTTCACAGTTTCCTAAAGCGATTTTTCATTTCCCCACATACTGAGTCAATGCAACTATAATAAATCCTGCGTAGTTCTGTTACATCATTACAATCTACATGCGTGCTGATTTCCTCAACAACGTAGTCAGCAAAGGCAGTGTTTTGTGAACGTTTTCTTTTCGATGGCCTTTTTGTGACACTGTCACAATGCACTAGGATTGCCTGGAATTCAGTCTCAGTGCGGATATTCTCAAGACAGGGGCATGCACTGCGGATGAGCTGCAAACCTAGAAGAAAATAAAAAAAAACTCTTGCATGAAAAGACACAGGGAAATGAAACAAAACAAACACATCCAGTTATAAGTTCTAAAATATTGTGTAACATACATATCAAAACAATTGTTCCTGTGGGGATGCCCACAACAATTTAGAGTGATTAATTTTTTAGAAGATACTATAAGTGATCAATTAACAAAATTGACTAAGTGATTTTAAAGATTATTTAAAGTTGATTGAATTTTAAGAGACCTCTAAAATGGAGTTTATTGCAAATCCTTTAAAAATTGGTTAATGAGTTTATCTCAAACTGCTTCTACTGAACCAGAAATAGAGCTGAAGCTGTGTTTTATTTTTACTCTTTTTTTGTTATTTTCATTCATCTCTTTTTAACATGTTTTATGTTCATTGTGAAGCACCTAGTGCATGTAACTCTTTGTTGTAAAGAGCTGCATTTCTTGCATGAAAGGATCTATACAAATAGTTTATAATTATTATTATTATTATTATTATTATTATTATTATTATTATTATCAAGGATCTTATGCACCATCTCAGCAATGAACTTAAAGCTGGGCTCATACATGCTCTGCCACAATCCTGTTGCTTCAATGCGCAGATCTGCTCCGAATGCCCGGTTGCTGGTGATCTCTCTGAGCAGTGCGGATAGGTCATCAAATGATTTCGGAATGACCGAGACTGTAGAATAGAGAAAAGAAATCTTAATATCTTCAGGTGGGGGAGTCATTCACACAATACAGCATCATCATTATCAGCTTAATCAGCCCAAATTAACATACCTGTAGCAGAATGTCCAGTCCAGCGTTGGTCCAATAGGCGCTTGAGTGTCTCTCCTTTGTAGAGAATGGCAACAGTTGGTTTTCTGCAGAACTTGTACAGCATGTTACACACACTGAAGAAGTCCATCACGGCCTTTTCAACTGCCAGGGCATGGGTGACCACCAAATGCAGCTGATGATTATAACAGTGGACATATGGTATCTCTCTGTCCAGTTTTTGCTGCAGCAGTTTCTGTACCCCTCCATGTTTACCTGACATGAGCGAGGCCCCATCATACACCTGACTGATGATTTTCCCAGGGCTCAGGCCAGCTGTGGTCAGTTCTCCTAAGATGGTGTCAGTCAATGTAACTGCATCTCCCTGGTCAGCAGTGGCTATTGTTAGGAGTCGCTCAGTTGGTTCGCACAGTTCGTTCAGAAAGCGGAGAACCATGGATATATTCTCTCTCCCTGTTGGGTCTCTGGTTCAGTCCACTTTTAACTTGTAGAATGATTCACCAACTTCTTTCACAATGTGCTCTCTTACTAAAGCACTCATTACATCTATTAAGTTATTTTGAATGTCATGACTTGTGTATGTTGCATTGCGAGGAATAGTTTTTGCTATGTTTACTAATTCAGCATCTTTCCTTAGTGCAAACTCAAATAGAGACAAAAATAGGCCACATCCATCCTCATTCATAGCACTGTATGCATCGTGGTCACCTCTAAAGGGCAGTTGGTTCACAGCAAGGAACTCCATAACATCAATAATTGCAGACAGATGCTGTTGCGCTGCAGTTGATCAGTGTTAATTAGTGTTGAGATTTCCTTACTTGTGTGAATCCATCTTTCCTTGTCCCTCCACGTGGCTTCACAAGTCAGGTGCTCTTTGGATGCAGCATGCCTGTTTAGTGCCTTTCCGTTTTCCATTGCTTCCAGTCGTGGAAACCAGTTACACTGAAAGTTTGATCACTGTGTCTGGGTCCCTGAAACATTCTGCATGGGTAGCAGTATGCAGCATCTGCTTGAACTGAGTACTCCAGCCAGGGAAAGCTTCCAAACCAGGAACTGCAGAATGACCCTTTTTTCCCTGAGAAAAGGCTCGAAGGAAAGCTCTGCATGAGTGGTCTTTGGGGCTCTTCCGTGCCAAGGCCAGTAGGCTGCAATGGCCTGTTGCTGTTCCTCGCAGCTGTAATGTTACTGTGAACCTCTGTGTTGTTGTTGTTGTTGTCAACCTCGTCACTCACGTTTCTTCCATGCAGATGAGTTACACCGCTCGATGCTGCTCCTTGTGCTCCCTAGCTGCTGTAGCTACCTCTCCTATCATTAATGTTCACTCCAGTGTTACTGTTGACTTCAGTGCTTACGTTTCCAGTAGAGGTGAATGGCGCTGCTTCCTGCTCGCTCCCGTTTGCGTCGTCACTTCTTGTCCACATATTTTTTGGGAAAAAATTACGGATATCCATACCGAACGCCACAGCTAACTAGCTACTCTATGAGCAACTGCGACCATGAACGTCAAGTACTAACAGCGTTACCCTCTCATGAGTATGACTCAGTGACCCGCCCCCCCACCACCTGTAATCGGCCAGCACGTTGCCTTCGTTCGTTGGTTGGATTGGTTGAATTGTATGATCAACAAACCGAGATAGGAATAATAGAGCATTGGCCACTCCGAGGTAAAAAACAAAACCCAAATAAAATAAACAGCTTCCAGCCCAGGGCGGGAACGGCTGACTCTGTGGGTGGGCACGGCCCGCCAATGCCCGCCCATGTCGCCGGGACTGGCTTCAATATCTTGTCCATGGACAGTTCGATGTGCAGCCAGGGGATCCGGGGATCAAACTACTAACCTCCAAATGAATGAACAACCCACCCAACCCTGGCTGATCCACAGCTGCCCCACTTGAAATTTGCTATGATCATACATGTATCTCAGACTACAACCTTCAGCACTACCCTTTAAAAAATGGCTAAAAGTGGATGCTGTTTGCCCCCAAAATGTCCCACTAGTCCATAAAATGTTCATCTTGTGTAAAGTTTGTAGTGTGCAAGCAGACACTAAGCTTTCAGCCCTTGGAGACATCATTTGACCTGATGTCACACATGAGAATCATTCTGTCTAAAAACACCACAGCCATCCTACCAACCCAAATCATTACATGGTGAGAAAAAAAGTATTCCTTGAATGACTAAACAGCAGAAATCAGCACTCTTTCCAGGCAAAGTATCACCAATACCACACCTCCAATGTATCTATTATACACATGGCAGCCAGGCCTTTGTGCTGCTTTTAAATGTCACCCAGCACTTACTAAGATTACTGACTACTTACTTTGATTTGTCATTGTTTGTCAATGTTTTATATACACCGATCAGCCACAACATTAAAACCACTGACAGGTGACGTGAATAACATTGATCATCTCATCACAATGCAATGTTCTGCTGGGAAACCTTGGGTGCTGGCATTCGTGTGAATGCCACTTGACACGCACCACCCATCCAAACACTGTTGTGGACCAAGTACACCCCCTCATCACAACAACACTACCTGATGGCAGTGGCCCCCCAGCAGGACAATGTGCCCTGACACACTGCAAACACTGCTCAGGAACGGCTAGAGGAACACAATAAAGGGCCCAAGGTGTTGACCGGGCCTCCAAATTCCCCAGATCCCAATCTGATCGAGCATCTGTAAGACGTGCTGGAGCAGGTCTGATCCATGGAGGCCCCACCCCCCAACATACAGGACCCAGAGGATCCACTATAAAACGCCCTGGTGCCAGACACCACAGGACACCCTCAGAGGTCTGAAGTCCATGTCTTGACAGGTCAGAGCCGTTTTGGCTGCGCAAGGGAACCTTCACAATATTAGGCAGGTGGTCATAATGTTATGCCTGATCGGTGTATATTTTTTGTCTGGATAGAATTGGGCTTCCATATATCTATAAGCAAGCATTTTTGTACCTGTATGGCACTGTGGTCTCACTTGGTGCATGAAGCAGGATGGGAAGAGACTGCTTTGTGGTCAGACAATTAGTCTTCATTGATGATATACTTACATTTCTACTCTATTTTTCTGTATTAATTACCCTTTGTCTTGCCAACAGATGTGCAGTTTCTGCCAATTGTGTCCTGTTTGCGAAAATCTTTGTCAGCCTGGTGAGTAATTGCCACAGTGATATTAAAACATATTCTTCTATACTCTTCTATTCTCTTATATTTTTGCACATTAGAAAAGGAAAGTTGTTGATCATTTTAACTGGTCACACCTGTCCTGGCACCATCCTGGCAGTTTAAATCCACTGTAGAGCCTTCCTGTCCTGGCTGTGCCCGTTTCATGCCAATTTGTAATGTTACAGGTGAAGAAGCTTTCTATTGCTCCTCTGTAAAAGTTGACAGGAAGAAGAACTGTTGATGTTTTTCCAAAAACTTAACACCTGGGGTCCGTTTCACAAAGCAGGTTCAACAAACTCTGAGTCTAACCTTGAACTCTGAGTTGATCTACTCTGAGATAGAAAACTCTGAGTTTTCGGTTCCAGAACAGCTGATTTGAGTTAGTTTGATCAACTCGGAGTAGTTTCACCAGGAGTTAAGCGCGTGCGCCACAAGTATAAAAAGACAGCATCAATGGAGCCCCGATTCGACGAGTCACCATGGCAACGGGGAAGAGGAGGGCTACGTTTTTTTTTATTAATGCGCTCATACGGTGAGTTTGAGCCCGTTTTTAGAAGGAAGTGTAAGCAGCTTAAGATGAAACATAAAAACATTGTTCAAACAGGTAAGACCTCGGCATAATCTCATGGGGGTACCTCATTTTGATCATGTTTTACATTGTAAAGTAAATATTAAGTGGCTGTTTGACTGTAAAGTTGTTTTATCCCCAACATAATGCTGTTTTCACACACATAAATGTCTTCTCATCTATATCATGTTCTGTTAAAGAATTAAGCCTATTTAAACTAACACAGACTTCTACTCAGCCAACAGAAAGAAAGCAGATGCCCGTAAAACGGGTGGTGGCCCAGCACCGCCACCTCTAACAGAGGCAGAGGAGCCAGAGCCCTAAGCCAGAATTTAGGAAGGCCAGTGGCTGAGCTCATCCTCTGAGCTCATCCCCCAAGACACAAGCGCTTTTATAAAATGTAATATGCCTAGAACTATCTATATATTTTAAGCCTATTCATAAAAATATTTATTTCCCTTTCATGACTTTTTTTTACTTTTGTAAAGTGCTTTGCATCTCCGACGTTGTATAAAAAACTCCCATTTGCAAAAAAACGCAGCGCAACACACAATATCTGCTGGGATGTGAGAGCATGACTTCGGTTGGTAATGTTGGAAATGTAAGGACGGATTAGGTTGTGTATGTAAATGATGGACTGTGAGTGAAACGGTATCGCTCAAAAAGATAATTGTCTGGAAATGCAAGAACATCTATGCGCGGTCTGATAATCATCTCCCGACGAATATTTAATTCTCTGCGCAGTAATGCTGCACCTTCATCCACGGGATCATTATCAAAAGGACATGCCATGGTAGTGAAAATAGTCACCATCTAATGTAACTTATAATGTCGCCTACTGACTGATTTTTGCAATGATTTTCTCAAAAAACAGACGGCAGAACTATATTACGCCAAAACTCGCCTGCTGACTGAATGAATGAGGAAATCAAATACCGTGTGTGGCTGAAAGAGGCGGAGACAGAGAGAAACTCGAGGTTTGGTGAGAAAAACCTGGTCCCGACCAGGTTAGGTTCATAGAGTATGTTACCATGGTAACTGACCGAGAGCTAAAGTTACCTCTCTCTGTGAAACAGGCTAGAGTTACCCCTCTTTCTCTGGTTTGAGTTACCTCCCTTTGTGAAACGGAAAACTCAGAGTTTCCCTCTTTTCAGGGTTAACAGACTCAGAGTTTTCACTAAACCTGCTTTGTGAAACGGACCCCTGCTTAACATCTGTTCACCTGCTCCACCTCAGCTCCACTGATGTAGACAGGGGTGTGTGTCTTTGCCTCCTTTTTTCTAAAATCACCAATCAGCTCCTTGGTTTTGCTGACGTTAAGTAGTAGATTGTTGTACTTATTGTAGTGATTTCCTCCTGATATGAACTCTCATCGTTGTTTGTAATGTTAAGATGGAGCCACGATTCTACCTCTAATGAGAAATGTTGGACTTTGCTGTTTGTTGACGGAGACTCAAGCTGTGTTTTTTTTATTTTAGAGGGTTTTCTTGACAAAGTGACTGGATCAATCTACAAGTAAGTCATATCTACACTGACCTGAACCCTGTTCAAACATTTATAAATGACGGGCTGTTACTTCTGTCTGTCTCTCCATTCACAGGACTGTAGCTGATGTCTTTGATGACGATGATGATGACAACTGAACCTAACCATATGTTGCCACCATGTGGCCAAAATAATATATGTTTGACCTTCACTTCTGATTTTCATTGTTATTTTTGTCTTTTCCTTGAGAATATTTTACATTTTCTCACCAGTGACTGAATAGAAATTGTTTAAAGTAATATAATAATATATATAAATATAAATAACTTCATATATTTGTGTACTGTTGTTAACTGACAAGTCTAAGTCTTACTTGAAAAATGAAAATGAAAAGTTTGAAGTCATATTTGGAATATTATAAATAAAAAAGAGGGGACACTTTCACTGAATGATTTATTGATTTTTAAATACTCACTAGACCGAATGTCTGAAGTAATGTATTCTGTGAAAGAAAATGAAAGAATCATTTCCTGTAGAATAGATTTTAAAGTAATGCTACAAATTCCCTCACCAATAGACATGCAGTGAACTTTGGGCAGTGGCCTCTGGAGCCCCTGACAGGAGATTTTGTGGTAAAGGGATTGACTTTCCTTCAGTTCTTTCATTACTGTGCAATACTATCAGAGGTGGGAAGTAACTAATTACAACTACTCAAATTGCTGTAATTAAGTTATTTTTTTCAAGTCTGTAATTTAATTGGACCTGAATTATGCATTACACCATGTATTCTACTCAGTTACTCTTAAAATCATAACTGAGCACTGAATGAACAATTTGAATTAATATCAAAACCTTTAATCGGCATTTTTGTATCCAATAAAGCTATCCGATCAAAAAACAGACCAATGAAACCCCTGACCCAGATAGCAAAATTGTTGCAGCCCCCACACCAGACACGTTCATCTGGCCCACATACCACGTGGAATGATGGCGCTTGTGTGGTCTGCTCCTGGCCATGCTATGGATGTCAGCCAAGTGTGAACCAAATAAACCAGAACTCGCCCAAATCTGGGCCACAGTTCATTCTATTCTAGTGGGCTGAATCTGACCCAGATGGCAGTCCATAGTATGGCCAGGAGTGGATTGCCCAAGTGCTAGCATACCACGTGGAATGTGGGCCAGAAGAGGGTGTCTGGTACATTTGGCTATCTGGGCACATACAAAATAACAAATAACAAACACAAAACTCTATAGCATGCCCAGGCTTGGAGAGGTGACCATGTAAAGCACAGGAGTTGGGGGTAAGTGGGAAGATTTGGAGAAACAGAAACCCCTTTTGAATTGAATGCCTGCATTTGATAATGCGTTAATAATCAGTGGTTAAAAAGCATCTAGCAAGCTATGGAGTGATAGGGCGCACGCTTAAGTAGCTCTGTATGTTTCCCAACAAAATAGGCTAATAACAGAACAAAAATCACTTAATAGCTGCACCTTCTCACGAGGAATGACAAATACATCACCAGCACAACCGCTAACCCAAAACAGTCTAAAATGCCATCCAAACCAAAACTGAAAAAAGAATGGCATGAAGGCCCCACTGAAGCCCCAGGCTTAGCTGAGAGACAGCCACGCGAAGAGAAAGCCAACCAAACGCCAATCTTACAAGCTAAATCCTCCTACTTTCTGCAGTGAAGCAGGCAATATGTGGCAAAATTGACCTCGCATTGAGGAGGTAACCGCTACACCGAGAGTGGAACTCCTCTGGCTATTGATCGGAGACCAATATCAATAGCAAGCTAGAAACCATCCAAGCCACTTCATTCACTCACGGTAAGATGATCCAATAGCTACAGCTACAGCTAGTTCCAATGCTACAGATGAGTTGAAAGCCGAAGTGGAGCGCATCTCCGGCATTGTGGCTAAACTATCAGAACAATGTCCTGATCCGGAAGGCAATCAAAGTCAAGACAAAGTCTGATAATAGCCAGAGTGAAGGAAGGCAAAGAACATGGTCAAAACGTCTGGGATTTCACAGCACAACTACTCAGATACGTTAGCACTGGATGAGAAGCCGGTGCTCGGCCGAGCACACAGGCCACTGACGACCCAACCAGATGATAGCCTACCCCTGCGACACCTGATCCTGTGGGTGCATCACTGCCATGTTTTGGAGAAAGTCCTCCATAAAGCCCTTGAGTTTTCTGTCTGTTTATACCTATTTTGTAAGCAGAATTTATAAGTAGAAATCATGAAAAAAATACATACTGACTTGTTTTGCTGTTTCATTGCTTATGAGGGACTATAGATTTATTCAATATACAGATATTTTTTGTTTTGTGACTGAACTGTATTCTATAATATAGACCATTTATGCATGCATAATGTATGCACAGGACATTTAGTGTGAAAAGAATTGATGATACTACACTTCCAGTTACAGCAGTACTCAGAGATACACTATAATGTTCACATTTGCTGTGGCACTTAATAAAACCGCACAACCTGAAAAAAAGATGAATTAGGTAAAAGTCTATAAATAAATACCTCAACCCATGTGTCAGCCTTGGTTAATATATTTTAAGAAGAAGAAAACTTACTGGAAAAGGGTAATGTAACTCACCTCCGTCTGTTGACACTGGGGTCCGGGGTGACAGATCTCCTGCACAGGCTGCTGTATGATGGCGGTGTGTGAGTCCTGCCTCCCCACCCTCACAAACGAGGGAGAGCGTCTCTGGCCTGCAGGCCAGACCTCAAGGAGAGGGACAAGATCCTTATGGATTTCTCCACCGTCGCCACGACCCAGGCGAAGCTTATCGCCCATCTAAAGGCATCCAGCGCTGGTGACCGGAGCATGACGGACACGAACAACACCACCCTGCCGTGGACCAGCTCTATCACCATCAGAACTCCGGCGCCAGTACTCACCGAGTCCTACTGGCACCGCCAGGGAGCCAAGCCCAAGACATCGGCACTCTCCACCTCCTGCCTTCGCACCGTGGAGTCGCAGTGCTCCATCAGGGAGGATGGAGTAGTGGCTCCGGCTCCAGTGAACTCTACTCCACTCAAGCCGAGGGAACCCTGGTCGGTGGCACTGGGGCTCGTCCATCTCCCCCTCCTCCGCCTCCGGATCTACCACTGGATAACAGGTTTGACATCTTAAGGAGAAACCGCAGCCGGGCACCACCAACCTAACTTCACACAGACAAATGAGACCCAGGACTGTTTTTAGATCAAACACTGTTTTTCCTCTGGAAAAACGTGATGAGCGCACGTTCAGCGCAGACGTTAAAATGACTGTGCTGAACGTGCGCTCTCTTTTAAACAAATCTTTTATCAAAAATGATATAATTTTAGATAATAACCTGGACAGCATTCTCCTTACAGAGACATGGCTTGGCACTGATGCTGTTGTTCTCACTGAGGCTTCCCCACCAAATTTTAACTTTTTATTTTCAACTACCCACCAAACATTAGACGTCTGATAGACGTCCAGATCATGTCTATATTGCGTCCGTCGGTCCAAGACCAATTCTGGACCACTACACGATGTGCAAACTAGGTCTGCTATTTGGACATCTAATCATGACCCCACTTGGACGTCAATATGCAGTTGAACATTTGAATGTCGGGCTAGGTCACTTATTTCGACGTCTAAGACAGGTGCAGGTAATTGACATGATGTAATTTATTTATTTACATTATTATTATTATTATTATTATTATCATAGTAGTAGTAGTAGTAGTATGGGCATGATGACATATTTTGTGATTACACATTATTTTTGAATAAAAGTAATATTTTTGTTTGTTTACATTTTTGTTTTTCTCTTTTAAAATAGTGTTATTCTGTTTATTACAACAATAAAGGTGTAGCCTTTGGGGAAGGGGGGGGGGGATGTTACAGTCAACGCCATTGTGATTGGCTGAGGCATTGCGTCATCAACGTACATCATAAGAGCCTCTCCCATTGGCCCAGGTGTTTCTCTACGGTGAAAGCAAATGGCCGCTCGGCTCTGTGCACCTTCGACCTCTACAACAACCCGAAAATCAGCGTCGTCCACTAAATTGCAGGTAAGTTCGGTCAGCACATAGACCCGTAAGTTAATTTTATGTTCATTTATGCATTTATAGCGTTTGCCGTTTTAGCTTTATGCCTCAAACCTGTTGTTGCTACAATTAGCATTACATCTGCTAACGTTAGCTTTTGAACACGACCAATTTTGTTTAACGTACAACGAAACCGGCGAAAAATAAATACATGGAGTGAAGCGCTGGAGCCGTGGGCCATTACATGACCGTTATCGGCAACAGGCCTCCAGTGTTAACGAGCAGGAGGGCCATTGTGTTGAGCTGGGGAGCGGCCGGGTGTTAGCAGCGGATGCTAACCGCTAATGCTAGTCGAAGTTGGCATCGAGCTACCTCACAACACAGCCATCTTTCTTGTTAGCGGTCGAGGCTTTATTTGTCGGTGACAGCCGGTTATGGGTCCGCGGCTCCAGCGCTTATTTCTTTTTCTTTGACGTGCTGCTGCTGAGATAGAGAGAGAGAGAGATTAGCACTTGCTAACACCCGGGACAGCTAATGGGGCTAGCAGCACAGACCAATATACAGGCGGGGGGAGGGGGCGCTTCAGACACAGCCACGTTAGTAATGTGTTTCTAAATCCTTTTTTCTTATCCTTTTGTCAGGTGGTGTTTGGTCCTCTTTTGAAAGTGAGTGAGGTGTCCTGCCCTTTGGAAGCCACCTAAACAAGGTACAGATTGTGACCTCATGCTCCTTTGCACACACCCAGTCAAATAAATTGTCAGACTAAACTGACTTGTACTGCATCTGTGTCTACAGATGGCTATGAAAATGAGACAATGGCGGAAAGGCCAAAGAGACATGGATGAACTTCTGCGTCATGACAGCGAAGATGAACATCAGAGCTAACCTTTTTTTTTTTTTTTTTTTACACGTTTGTATATACTGCCTGCTGTTGTATTGTCAACTGACGTCTGCAATTAAAAATTGGTGACAAAACAGTCAGGATTTGATTGTGATTTATTATAACGTGACTGTAGAAACGTGTCCAGAAGGTAGGAACCTGTTTTCCTGTACCAGCTAATTTTACTGTAGCGTCATTTGGTTATGCATAGGAACTAAACCAGCAAAAAAAAAAAGAGTAATATGAGTTATAATTTGACGTAGAAAAGACGTCCACAACGACCATATTTGGACTAGAAATAGCTCCTGCACGGCGGTACTGTGGACGTCATAAATGGACGTCAAGTATACGTTGAAAGAAAGACGTCGTCTGGAGTAACAGTCTGCACCTTGAGTTGACCAAAATTAGACGTGCAAAAATGACTTGGAAAAGACGTCGTTTGGACGTCTCTTTGCGCAGTGGGTAGGGGGTGCAAAAGAGGGGGCGGTACTGCTTCAATTACAAAGAACACCATGCACTCAAACAAAGTCTTTTTTAACAGCTCAACTCATCATTGGAGTATCATGCCTTCGTTTTTGGCAGCCCACCTATCCTCTGCATGACAGTCTACCGACCACCCCAGTACTCCACTTCTTTTATTAGTGAGTTTTCAGAACTTTTATCAATTATTCATACCACTTTTAACAGAATTTTAATAACCGTTGATTTTAATCTACATGTGGACATCTCTTCAGATTCAATGTCCAGAGAATTTTTAAACCTTTTACACTGCCTTGATTTTAAGCAACATGTCACGCAGCCGACCCACAGCAGGGGGCGCACCTTGGACCTGGTTATATCCTATGGCCTGTCCATTGGTGCGCCCTCTGTTGTGGACCTGGCTGTATCTGACCACTTTTGTGTGTTTTTTACAATCACCAGTTTTAACCAGCGGGAGGCCCCTGTGAGAACAGTGAGAAAACGCTACCTAACTTCTGAAGTGGCTGCAAATTTTATCCAGATTTTACAGAGCACTCCTGCCAACATTTTACCTGCACCCTGTGATTTCATCACTGACAGCTTTAACAATAAAATAAAGTCAACACTGGACTCAGTGGCTCCACTTTTAATTAAAACAATCAAAAACAGACCTACACCCCCGTGGAGAACTGAGGAAATTAAAAAACTCAAAAGGGAATGCAGGAGTGCTGAAAGGAGATGGAGGAAATCAAAGTTAACAGTTCATTATGAAATACTACGTGAACACCTCAAAACTTACAATAACACAGTTGAACAGGCAAGAATCTCCCACTTCCAAAATCTAATCCATGATCATAAAAATAATCCCAAATTCTTATTCTCCACAATCGATCTTGTAACAAACAAAAATTTTAAAAGATCCTCCAAGACACCAGACAACGCCCTTTGCAAGGACTTTGCAGACCACTTCAGAAGAAAAATCAACGACATCAGATCCAGTCTTTTATCCTAACAGTTTTTAAGTGTCGACACACCTGGATCATTGGTTTCACCTAAGGAAAGTTTTGCCCTGGTTGATGCGAGGACATTTGGTAGAGTTTTCTCCCAAGTAAAGCCCACAACCTGCCTTTTAGATCCAATTCCCACACCGCTTTTTAAAACAAGCTATGGAGCTATTTGAGGAACAGCTGTTATATATGGTGAATTGCTCTCTTCAGACGGGTGTCTTCCCCAACTCCTTTAATACGGCGGTGGTGAAGCCCCTTCTGAAGAAGAGCGATTTAGACCCCAATGTTTTAACTAATTATCGGCCTGTATCCAACTTACCATTTCTAAGTAAAATTTTAGAAAAACTTGTTCTTAATCAAGTAAATGATTTCTTAAACTCAAAACATATTTTGGAGAGCCATCAGTCTGGTTTTAGGATGAACCACAGTACAGAGACAGCCCTTTTAAAGATTTTAAATGACATTGGGAGCAATTTAGACAATCATAAACTCACAGTCTTGGTACTACTGGATCTAACCACCGCCTTCGATACAGTAGACCATCACATTTTATTAAAAAGACTGAGGAACCTGGTCGGCCTCTCTGGTACTGTTCTTAACTGGTTCACGTCCTACCTTACTGATTGAAGTTTCTTTGTAAGCATGGATACATGAGTTCCCAAGGGTCAATTTTCCAACTCTTTTTAATCTTTACATGCTTCCCCTCTGGGACATCATCAGGAGGCATGACATCAGCTTTCATAGCTACGCTGACGATACGCAGCTGTACATCGCCGTGTCTCCTGATGACACAGGGCCAATTGATGCCCTTTTAAACTGTATTTGAGACATTAAGTCATGGATGGCAGCAAACTTCCTGCAGCTCAACCAGGACAAAACAGAGGTTTTAGTCATTGGTCCTGAAGGCCAGAGAGAGAAGCTTTTACCAGAGTTACAGGATTTTAAACCATCACAATCTGTAAAAAATCTGGGCGTGATTTTTGACTCTGAGCTCACTTTTATTCCACACATCAAAAACATAGCAAAGATAGTTTTTTACCATCTTAAGAATATAGCCAGGGTCCGCCCGTTTCCAGTGTTGGACAGTAACGAAGTAAATTTACTTGAGTACTGTACTTAAGTACAGTTTTTGAGTATCTGTACTTTACTTAAGAATTATTTTTTGGGGATATTTTTACTTTCACTCCACTACATTTGAAGGACAAATATTGTACTTTTTACTCCACTACAATTCTATTGATGCTCTTGTTACTCGCTACTTTTGAGCTTACGTCAGCTGATGATTTTTTTTTTTTTTTGTGCAAAATTCAGAGAAAATAAACTGTTTCTGCTGATTTGCGTATGGTTTGTCTTAGTCGTATTGCCGTACCTGTACTACGTCATGCCATACGAAGAAATGGAGGAAGAAACTGGACAAACACGGGGGAAACTCCCACCGAGCACCCGTGGCCTTATCTCACACCCATGTTTGATTCGTTTCAGTTTAAATGTTTGTTGTGCTTATCGCCAACAAATTATATCACGGCCTACAAAAACTCGTCTTCCAACCTGAAGCACGTCGCGGTATGTAAAGTTGTTACTAACGTTAGCTAGCTTAATGTTGGTTAAAGAGAGAGAGAGAGTGGGTGTGTGTGTGTGAGAGAGAGAGAGTGTGTGTGTGTGTGTGTGTGTGTGTGTGTGTGTGTGTGTGAGAGAGAGAGAGAGTGTGTGTGTGTGTGTGTGTGTGTGTGTGTGAGAGAGAGAGAGAGAGAGAGAGAGAGAGTGGGTGTGTGTGTGAGAGAGAGAGCGAGAGAGAGTAGCATAGAGTGAGTATAGTATACATTTCATTTGCTGATGAATGCAGCTGAGTCTGTGTTCTGAGGCTTCTTGCCTTTATTTGTTTATTTTTGAGCTATAAACATGTCTGTAGCAGAATCACATCAGTGTATTGTATAATGACATTAAGCTACTTTCCTTTCCTGTATTTCCTGAGATATTTTTTAAATACTTTTACTTAAGTAATTTTTTAAGCAAATATTTTAGTACTTTTACTTAAGTAATATTTTGACTAAGCTACTTTTACTTGTATTGGAGTAATATTTGACAAGGAGTATCTGTACTTTTACTCAAGTAGTGAAGTTGTGTACTCTGTCCACCTCTGCCCGTTTCTCTCCCAGGCCAGCACGGAGGTGCTGATGCATGCTTTTATCTCTTGTCGTTTAGATTACTGTAATGCCCTGCTCTCTGGTCTTCCCAAAAAGAACATGTATAATCTACAATTACTACAAAACTCAGCTGCACGCGTGCTGACGAGGACCAGAGGGCAGGAGCACATTACACCAGTTTTAAAATCGCTGCATTGGCTCCCCGTGCGATTTTAAGGTTCTTTTATTAGTTTTTAAATGTCTTAACGGTCTCGGGCCTTCTTAACTACTTTTACTCTATCAACCCTCACGGACCCCGAGGTCCTCCAGTGCCAGCCTTTTAACCATACCACAAGTAAGAACTAAAACACACGGGGAGGCGGCATTCAGTTATTATGGCCCCCGATTGTGGAACAGCCTGCCGGAGAACCTCAGGGCCGCAGACACTGTCGATGTTTTGAAAAAGAGGCTCAAGACCCACCTTTTTAATCAAGCTTTTAACCGAGCTTGTTTAATTCTTTCTAATTCCTTTTGTGCTCATACCCCTATTCTTACATTTTTTATTATTCTATTTTATATTATTTAATTTAGCTTTTAATTTCTTAATCCATCAGCTTTACCCTTTTTTACCTTTTACTGTATCATACTGTTTTATTGTTTTATTTTAATGTTTTAGTCCCGTGGACGGCTCTGGCCCGGGTGGCTAGAGGGCTCTGCACCTTGGTGTGGAGCCTCCTGTCTGCCTGGGCTGGGGTGGTCCCTGTGGCGGTGCCCCCTGCGGTCATGGACCATGATTCCTCTCAGTGTGCGCGGCCCCCAAAGGTAGCTTCTTCCTCACCTCAGATCTCGGTGCCCAGCCATGTCTCCTCAGTGACAGCTAGTGTAGGTGTGTGAGTGTGAGCTTGTGGGTATGTGTGTGTGTGTGTGTGTGTGCGCCCATCCCCCACACAATGTTTAGAACTGTATGGACCTTTCTGTTGTTTGCATGTCTTGGCCTATCATTCCTTCACAAACCTTCAATCAATGTATACTTTTTGCCAATATGAATATTTAGTAATTTATTTTATGTCAGTTTTTCTTTTTTATTAGCAATAAATAACGTAAAATACAAGGCAAGTACTTTTCACAAAGGACTTGAAATTCACGTAGTTAGGGCTGGTATGGGGTGAAGTCTGTTGTGCTACTTTGCATGAAGCATCACTGTACACAAGACAGTTGTCATCGTAGATTTTGTCATCATGAAATGCAACCTGGGCTGTAGGGAAACAGCACATTTTCATTGTTGTTATTGTCCGTCAACTATACTCCGGAGAATGGCTTTCATCAAACATCTCGGTAATTGTCAGGACAAGTTACCACCACCTTCCCCATCAGCAGCAGCACAGACAGCACCTCCTCCTTCTCCACCACCAGCACAGGCAGCACCTCCTCCTCCACCACCAGCACAGGCAGCACCTCCTCCTCCACCACCAGCACAGACAGCACCTCCTCTTCCACCAGCAGCACAGACAGCACCTCCTCCTAACCCTAACCCTAACCCATATAAAATCATTGACCTTTTCCCCCAGATCAGACACACCCCCCATAATTCTGGAAGAGGAGGTGCTGTCAGACATAGTGACTGCCAAAATATTTGGGGACGCGAGGAAACAGAGCTGCTTGAACTTCCAGAGAGCATCTGCTGCTGCAGGGGTTCCTCTCTCTGTTGATGTCACGGTTGGAGGGCCTTCCTCAAAAAAATTCATATCAGTATTTGAGCCGAAAGTGTCATGCTACAGCAGACTGGGGAGGGTAATGGTGGCCTTCAACATGAAAAAGAGGTCAAGGCACTGCCCATGTGCCAGACCCAGATAGTTGTGCTTGCACAAAAGTGTGGCAAAATGGCATCTCTTTCAGACAGACAGAGAAATGTTCATGACCAAAGAGAGTGCCACTGCCAGTGGTGATGCTGCTGAGACAAATGAAGACCTGGAGGACAATGCAACACCAGTTGGAGGACTACAATATCCTCCTGGTGACGATGGTCTCAGGAGAATGGTACAATACATAATGAAAAACAAAGCTCTACCGGAAAATCTCCCCCAGGATTTGGTCACTGGCTCCCAAACATTAGAAGACATTCCCAAGGACTTGGTGCCAAAAGAAACCGTATGTGCAGAGTGTGACCCTGGGTCAACAGCCAGTGTGCGGAGCAATTATTTGCAGACATGAGGAAGAACAATTACTTTCTGAATACACACACACCGTCTGAACACATCTTCATGATGCGTAACATATTGCACCACTATAACACAAAATGCAATAACAAGACTGAAGACAGCATCAGGAAAGTGGTGGGCAAGGATGTCCATCTGCAGTTAGATCACAATGGGCAGATAGTAATGGGTAATATAATTTGCCTTCATTCATTTATATTTTTCTCAAATTAAAACAAAAGAATGCTCATCTATATCATTCAAATGATTAAAGCCTTGCTTTGTTTTTCTTTTACTAAAGCCACAGCTGCACAGCCACCCACAGAAGCAGATGTAACAACACAACCCCGTAAGTACAGTACAAGGAAAAATTCCCAAAAAATAATGCTAATGACTGTATGTACCTACTTTATGTTGGAAAATATATCTTGATATCTTCATAAAATTATGTCTTTCACTTGTAAGCATACTTCCCTTTTTACAGGGAAAGTTATGTGAAGACAGTACAAATATTTTATTGCCACACTGATATGAATGTTCTCCTCAGACTGTCCAAGCCTGTCTGACCTAGTTCCAGGTCTAACAACAAGCCAGACAGATGACCAACTGAACAGGAGGATATGGGCTGTTACCCATCTCCCAGCACAACAGAAATTGGTGATGTATCATTTTGTAGTCATATCCATGAATATTTTGTCTACATTTATGTTAATTTTTGTATTGTTGTGCTATCTGTGTGTGTAATTGCCTTTTCCAGTTGGCCTATGTCTTGGATAAAAACAAAGATGCAAATGAGGACATACTTTGTTATAGCCCAGGCCGGACATTAGCAAGATGTGACTTCTGGTCTTTGGCCTTTGAAGAGGTTGAAGCACAGGTAATTGTATATTTCCATGCATGTGGGACACATGAATGCATCAGCTTATAGTAATGACCCTCCATTTCTTTTAACAGATTGCTAATCAGTGCTTTCAAGTCATAACTACTCTTGGAGCTTCACAGGTCAGCTTGTTTCTGTTGTGTTTGGTATTACACAATACAGTTTTTTCTAAATGTACAATGAAACCTGCTGCACTATTTGTTTCTGTCTCTTCAGGGCAAAGATGTCCACACTTTCAGCATCTATGTGGTGGTGACCTGGTTACCACCATTTGACGATGATCCCCTTGCAGCTTTACCTGTCAGTTTCATTTTAAAATATTTGGTCTGTCTGTCCGTCTACATATATACGTGTGTGTGTGTGTGTGTGTATATATATATTATTATTATCATTTTACTCCCTTCGTGGGAGTCCGGGCACTGGATTTTGTGTGTAAGTTACCAAATTTTCCAAGTGAGAGATGTTATTTATGTTGATGTGTAGCTGTTGATGTGATGTGTATTTGTTTGTCTGTTACCTTTGCATTTTCCCCCCATAAACTTGTAGTTTTTTATTGCGTTGTGGGCCCTCAGTTGGTCCACGTCTTAATGTCATCTGCATTTACAGATCCTCAAGCCAAAGTCAAAGGAGATTTTATTTCTAGACTCCATGAACCCTGTAGACTTTGGGCTTGGGAGCTACAGAGACAAAGTTTTCAAGTTTTGCATGGTTTGTTCCAGTTTGAACGTGATGAACAAACTCCAGGCTTTTGATATATCTGTATGTTTTGCTTCTCATATTCTAACATGATCATAGTACAGTCTACACATCCTCTATGTGAGAACTGTCATGAGATAACATAAGGTTGTGATTTGGATCCGTATAAATACATGGGTTTGCCTTGAGTTGACCTGGAAAAACCTAGGTGCACGCTCTTTCAAGAGCCAGATATTGATAAAGTCACTGCTAAGCGATATAAAACTCCTGGAGTCTGTCACTCATGATGACAGGTATGGCGGTTCCATTTGAGGCCATACGTTACTGTTTCAGCCAGTTGGGTATGGTTTTTGTATATATTGGTGTATTTATATGCTTTCAAGCACTACCCTACTGTATATTCAAGGATGCTTAGCTGTAGTCTCAACTCACTGAATTAAAAAGTAATCACTGCGATCTCTCTTAAATAAAGCATAAACTTTATTTCTGCGTCAGGCACATTGCCAGTAACTTGAAGTTAGACTTTTGGATATTATCTATTAAAAAAAATGACAGGATGAAAAAGAGAGTCGCTGAAAAACATCATGACTTCCCCCCATCTCATCAGAGGCACCTTTTGCTCACTCACACTTCTGAAATCATTTCCTGGGTGTAGGAAATCTCATCTACCAATGTAAACATCTAAATAGTTAAATGAAGACATATACTAGAATAGCAGATATGGCTTTAATAGTATCAGACCAATTCCCTTTTTTTGTTTTGTTTCCCTGTCTTGCTTGCAGAGGTGCGGCGAGAGGATGGGCGTCACTGGAGCTGCTGGCACACACACCTGCTGCAGGTTGGCAATCAGCGCCAGTTTAAAAGCCTGCTCTCCACACTACCTGCTGCCAGATGATTATGTCGACCAGACGTGGTATATGGCTCAGCCCGAATTCAAATCAAATCAAATCAAATTTGTATTGTATAGCCCAAATTCACAAATCACAGTTTGCCTCAGAGGGCTTTACAATCTGTACAGAGACGACACCCTCTGTCCTTCGACCCTCGATTCGAGTGAGGAAAAACTTGCCCCCAAAAAAAAACCCTTTTAACAGGGAAAAAAAAAATGCGGAAGAAACCTCAGGGAGAGCCACAGAGGAGGGATCCCTCTCCCAGGACGGACAGACGTGCAATAGATGTCGCATGTACAGAGCAGATCAACGAGATCACAATGTATACAATTATAATGGATGGTTGACAGGAATGAAAGTACATAAAGATGTATTACAGCAATAATAATGAAATGCACATGGAAATGTGATTACTAGTGATAACAGTAGCAGTGGTTAACGGTAAGGATAGTATGTAGTAATGCATTACAATAATAGTAGTGGAATGTATGTAACAGAGATATGACTAATATTAGCAACAGTAGTGGTGGGTGTCAGGCAGGGCCATAGCAGTGGGCGCATCCACGATCCACAACCCGGGCGCGGCCAGGATCCATGGGAGCCTGTAGGACTAGAAAGCACAAGGACTCCGGGGAAGAAGTGAAGTCAGTGACATGCAGAGAATGGGCATGTATACAGGCATAATGTATACAGATGGAGAGGAGAGGAGAGGGGAGGAGAGAGAAGCTCAGTGTGTCATTTGCCGGACTGGGCCTATAGCAGCATAACTAAGAGCTGGTCCAAGACAGGCCTGGGCCAGCCCTAACTATAAGCTCTATCAAAAAGGAAGGTCTTAAAGGAATAGTTCACTCTAAAACAAAATTCAGTCATTATCGACTTACCCATATGCTGATGAGAAGTCCGGTGTAGTTTCTTATTCCTCAAAGTGCAGCTGGAGACCCGCGGTGCTTCCCTCCGGCAGTAAACATCATATAACAAGCTTTAATGGCGTCCGAGAGGAAAATGTCCATAAAACTACACAAAAACTTTGTAATATTCCTCCATACTGCTCGTCCACTGCAATCCAAATGTCCTGAAGTGGCGACATCCAGAGTTTACTCTAAACAACGTCATTTAGTACATTTTTCTAGCCTAAACAGTCACTAAGCTATATCTACACGGAGGCACGCTCCGCGTTCACGCGAGTCTCCCTCGCAGCCGATTGCACTACGGAAGCTGCGCCAGACAAGATGAACGAGACTCGCGATAGATACACACCGGTATTTACTTCCTGTTGTGAGCCACCGAGTGACACACAAACACAAGAGGGATCTGCTGCACTGGTGATTTGAAACTTTGAAACTCACAGCAGGATGTAAATGCCGGTGTGTATCTATCGCGATTCTCGTTCATCTTGTCCGGCGCGGCTTCCGTAGTGCAATCGGCTGTGCGTGAACGCGGAGCGTGCCTCCGTGTAAACATAGCATAGTGACTGTTTAGGCTAGAAAAATATACTAAATGACGTTGTTTCGAGTAAACTCTGGATGTCGCCACTTCAGGACACTTGGATTGCAGCAGACGAGCAGTATGGAGGAATATTACAAAGTTTTTGTGTAGTTTTATGGACATTTTCTCACGGGCGCCATTTAGCATCGTTATATGGATTATCGTTGCCGGAGAGTAGCCCCGCGGGTCTCCAGCTGCACTTTGAGGAATAAGAAACTACACCGGACTTCTCACCAGCATGTGGGTGAGTCGATAATGACTGAATTTTGTTTTAGAGTGAACTATTCCTTTAAGTCTACTCTTAAAGGTAGAGAGGGTGTCCGCCTCCCGGACCAAAACAGGAAGATGGTTCCACAGAAGAGGAGCTTGACAGCTGAAGGCTCTGGCTCCCATTCTACTTTTGGAGACTTTAGGAACTACAAGTAATCCTGCGTTCTGGGAGCGTAATGCTCTAGTTGGGTGATAGGGTAGTATGAGCTCCTGGAGATATGATGGTGCCTGACCATTAACAGCTTTGTAAGTGAGGAGAAGGATTTTAAACTCTATTCTTGATTTTACAGGGAGCCAGTGCAGAGAGGCCAATACAGAAGTAATATGATCTCTTTTCTTAGTTCCTGTCAGTACACGTGCTGCAGCATTCTGGACCAGCTGGAGACTCTTTAGAGACTTGTTAGGGCAGCCTGATAATAGAGAATTACAATAGTCCAGCCTGGAAGTAACAAATGCATGGACTAGCTTTTCTGCGTCTTTTTGGGACAGGATGGGCCTGATTTTTGCAATGTTACGTAGATGAAAAAATGCAGACCTTGAAATTTGTTTTATGTGGGAGTTGAAGGACATATCTTGATCAAAGATAACTCCCAGATTCCTGACGGTGGTGCTGGAGGCCAAGTTAATGCCATCCAAACTAGCTATATCATTAGATAATGCATCTCTAAGGTGTTTAGGACCAAGTACTATAACTTCGGTTTTATCTGAATTTTTAACAGCAGAAAATTGCAGGTCATCCAGGTCTTAATGTCCTTGAGACATGCATGGAGTTTAGTAAGCTGATTAGTTTCATCTGGCTTTATTGATAAGTATAACTGGGTATCATCTGCGTAACAATGACAGTTTATGGAGTGTTTTCCGAATTATATTTCCTAGAGGGAGCATATATAAGGTGAATAGTATGGGTCCAAGCACGGAGCCTTGAGGAACACCATGACTAACCTTGGTATACAGGGATGACTCATCATTAACATGTACAAACTGAAATCGATCCGATAAATAGGACTCAAACCAGTGTAATGCGGGTCCGTTAATGCCAATTAAGTGTTCCAGTCTCTGTAGTAGAATGTGATGATCAATGGTATCAAATGCAGCACTAAGATCTAACAAGACCAGGACAGAGACAAGTCCTTTGTCAGAAGCGATTAGGAGGTCATTTGTAACTTTCACCAGTGCCGTCTCTGTGCTATGATGTGCTCTAAAACCTGATTGAAAATCCTCATATAAACTATTGTTATGAAGAAAGTCACATAGCTGGTTGGCGACTGCTTTCTCAAGGATCTTGGAGAGGAAAGGGAGGTTGGATATAGGTCTATAGTTGGCTAAAGCTTCTGGATCAAGATTAGGCTTTTTAAGGAACGGTCTAATTACAGCTAGTTTAAAGACCAGCATTTGATTAACAGAATTAAGCTCTAGCGATCTTCTAGTATCTTGTGTGTTTCCTGAACTAATACTTTGTTTCTGCCTCCAGTATTCACCTGCGATCCAACCCTGCCTGTGACTCCGCTCTCCCCGCACCTCTGCAGCGGACAGTCTTCCCCGGCCGCACCTACGTTTCCACACGCCACACCGCTGCCAGCGCCCCGTGAGCTACCTGATCTCCTTCCACCTCTCGGACAAGGACTCACATCTCCACCAGCAGTCCCCTGGTTCTATAATAAAGCATCTTGTACATCTCATCCTGCCTTTTGTCCGCTTCTGGGTCCAACTGCATTCTACCTAGCGTAACAAGACACCTCCTCCCACTTTGGTCTTTCTGCAAGAATGAATAGCATTATGCTGAGATATGGGATAAAGATCTGTAATATCATCTTTCAGCCAGGTTTCTGAGAATGCCATAACTGAGAAGGAATGTGTCAAGGTTGATAGATATAATTTTAGATGATCGTAATTTTTTGGCAAACTGCGAACATTTAAGTGGAAAGAGGAAAAAGTTTGTAGTACTGAAAAATCATCATGTGTAGGAGTATGAAACAAATCATTAAACTGATCTTCAGAGAAATATTCACAAGAGTGTATACTATTGTTTGAATTTAAAAGATTCATCAGGGTTAAAAAATTCATCATAGATGCCGCTCTTATCAGTATTTAGCTCAAATGGATTGAAAGTTAAGAAATCAATTTCAGGGGGGATAGATTCCCCAGCATTTATGGGTGGTAGGTATCTGGAAGACATGATGTACAATTTGTCACATGATAATGATGATAAAAACCCACAGACAATCAAAAAGAACACCCAGTTTAGATTTCAGAGTCATTGATACACATATAGCTCATTCAGCTCTCTGATGATTTTAACCTTTGCCTCCTCTGGTGAACCATTGAGTTTTATAAATGTCTTGCAGTTTGAGGTCCAAGTTGACTGGATTTTTCCCTGTTTGCGAAGGAACCGTGCTTTCTTTGCGATATCGGCATTTTTTTTTTGTCAGATGCTCATTCAGATACACATTTGTTCCTCTTAATAGTTTCCATTGTTTTAGGAGCCCAATCTGAGGATGATGGCCGGTGGTTGAGTGGTGTTTCTTTGTGGGAGAGGGTGACATGCTTCTATGAAATTGCCAACCTGATCTCACAGAAATGCGTGAAATAAGCACGACCTCTTAATAACGCATTGCGTGCTCCTGGCACGCATTGTGTAAGAATTCCGTGTGATCACCACGTAAACAGTCTTCACTGAAAGTCAATTAGGATCCATTTCGTGGCGGACACACGCATTGTCAGCTTCAAAGACGTCACGCTGTGGGTGTTGTTTCATAGATCCCGGAAGTGCAAATGTAGTTTAATCGATATTCTGAAGAAAGATCTGATTATTAGCCATAACGTTGTAACCATCCAAGGCAGACTGTGTAACGATAGTATGTGCTTCTGTCGAGTCCAAAATCCCCGTGTAATATCAACTTTATTTTACTTTTTTGTTTTCAACATTGAACAAAACTGTGCGATATTGTGAAAGTTGGCTTGAATTTTGTCTTCTTTTTTAATAATTTTCACCAGCATCTTTCTAGTCCACATCACATCACATTCAATGTAATTTTTAATTAAATGAGTGAAATTTTATATTTTATATGAAAAACACCGGCGTTGCCCGTTGCCTTGGTAACGTGGGTGTGTCCTCCATATTCCCATATTCACCGCGTTTTCTGCCCCCCGCCAGACCACTTCCGGCCAGACCACAGTAAGTAACTCTCTCCGGTTTCAGCCAAAGGCCTCTTTATTATTTCAAATCACAAAATTATATTACTGTTATTTCTTCCATTGTAGCAAAGTGTTTCTAGCATTTTAACTGCGGAGCTTAGTTTGAGTGTTTTAATACGATGCATTGTTATGTTGTTAACTCCACCATACAGTCTAATAGGAGCTTGACCGACTGAACATTAGCAGATTATGCTATCGTTGCATGACAGCTAGCGGTCTCTGGCAAGATTTAGATTGTCAGTCAGTCTGTCAACCACCGAAATCAGTTACTCATTTTGTAGGAGCTGTTTAATTTTTGTGTTTTATTTTGTTGGGATTGGGTTTGGTAACTTCCGCTGACGCAGGAAGTGAGTTAGGGCACTACAGGTAACTTGGGTTATAACGTTATATAGCTATGTATTGAAGAGTTCATTTGCAAAAGCAGATAACTCCGTCAAAACAATTTTTAATTGTTATTTACACCAGGTGATATCAGTCAAACCAAAGTTGAGTGGCTTTGACCAAGGAGATGAGACGTAAAAAAACAGACGTAGCTCAAAAAAAATAAAGCTTTATTGAAAACAACACTATGCAAAGAATAATTCAAAAGCATCAGCTCAAAATGGCATAATAATTCAAAATGGCATATATATATACTGTATATATACTGTATATATATGTGTGTGTGTACACTCATAAACTTGTGCGAGGACTTGCTTGTGTCAGAGTGAATGTAGTATCTGATATTTGTACATTAAAGATTGGTTTGTATTGTACATAGTGGTTTTGATTAGGTTAAAATATTTGATTGATTATAGTATATTTGGTCACAGAAAATAATAAATGCTCATTTATTTGAAAGCTATTCTAATTATGCTTTTCTTTTTCTTGTTTTGCAGCTTCATTGCAACATTTACATCGAGACACCCACACACACATACACACACACTCACCAAAAAAACAAAGGCACTTTTAAGAGCCATTCTGTATTGTTTGTCTTACCCCTGTCTTTCAATCACTCTCTCTCTTTCAACCATTCTCACTGTCTTTCTCTCACTTTCAGTCAGTCACTCTCTCTCTCTCTCTCTCTCTCTCTCTTCATTTTGTGTAGTGTTCATTGTGTTTGTATCATATTGTATTGTCTGTATTTGTATTTGTGTTTTATGTTTGAGAGCCATGTCTCTCAATTCTGCTGCAAGGATCTTTGATGATCCAGGAGAGGCTAGCACATGGCAGCATTAATTAGTGCTGCATATGTCCAAGAGGCCAAGGTGAGGCTTTTCATGATAAACAAAACAACTACCCAAGTCTAAATGATCATTGCTATTGCTTTTTCATGATGCTGTACTGTTACTGATACTGTAATGTAAAGGGTCAGTTAGATCCTTTTGTGCAGCTGTCGAGTAATGCTTAATTTTAATTGTTGCTGTCTTATGTTTTAACTTGCAACTTTGTTGTTATACTTGTTAAAGTTTGATCTCAAACTCTGCAAACATATAGGAAGCCATGGCCAAAGAAAACCCTGCTGTTCCTCAAACAAAAAGGAATAAAAGCAGGAAGAGATCCTTCCCCAATTCAGCTGTCAAAAGCAGACGTGGGAAACGTCGGCCAACACAATCAGGTTTGTTCTTTGATTACTATACCGTATTTTACGAAAAGTTTTAATTCATTAAGTTGTTATTTTGTAGTGTTACGCCCCTGGTCTAGGGGAACCAGTGACATGACATGAGGTGCTCTCACCCACTCTCCCCACTCCCAAGAAGGCCAGTGTCACAATATAGTGTTTTTTGTTAAAGGTAGCATTTATTCACTTCGGGGGGAGACCAAAGCCAAAACAACAACCAAAAAGGAGTCTAAACCCCTAACCTCCTAACCTAAAACCAAAAATAGTAAACCAAAAGACAAACTCCTTATCTAACTCATAAGTAGGGAAAAACAGGAGAAAAGGGGTTAAATTAAAGGCTTCTCCCTCCTACTGGGCTACCATATAGACAATTCTTTGTTGGATATCACAGCTCTTTGTTGGATGTGGGAAGACAGGTAGAGAGGAAGACTGCAGTCAGCCGGTGCTTCAAAAAGGCTCCTTTCCTGCCTCTGACCAATCCTGGGTCGACAATCAGCCAGGGATAGCCAATCAGCACGTCCAACCTGCCATCAATCACACACACCCACACACACACACACTCAGAGGAGACTGCTCACACCTTAGGAGGAGGAGGGACATAGCAGTGGATATACATATATATATATATATATTCACACACAATATAAACAAACCATGACCCAGGGTCATAACAGTAGAGTACTAGTATAACTGGATGTAAGTTAAAGATACCACTGTTGCAATGTGTGTGAAACATACATCATCATACATCATACATCACACGAAAGAATTAGAGATATTAAGAACCTGTGACTGATAATCCTTGCTTGTGTTTTATGTACCCTGCTCTGGATAATATTGTGTGACAAATATAAATTGTATTAGTGATAATGTGGACATTTTTTTCTTAGTTTCCTTGCCTTCAGTCGTTATGGAACATTTTCATATTAAAATTACTGTGTACTTTTAGATTGATTGTAGAGTTAAGCAAATGTTACTGTCTCTGCAGCTGCACAAGCCAGAGGAAGGCACCCTGTTCCTGAGGAAAGCCTCCAGATGGAAGATCAGGAGCTGACAAGCCTTGGTGAGTGCATTGATTGTTACAGTAGTTCACGGTCACATTTTTTCCCATTTCCTCTATTTATTTACTCATCTAGTTACTCATTATAATGTGTTAAATTGTATCTATTGAGTTAAAGCAGAAGTAAGCGATCCGGTCGTTTTGGCTAACTTCCTGTCAGCGGATGGAGTTAGCAGTCCCCGCCCTCGTCCCTACGTCACCACATTCACGCGCATCCCTTGGCTGCACACACAGAGAGGACCGCCCCTTTATGCCGTTCTCTCTCCTCATTGGATAAAGGTTGTAGGATCGAGGAAAGTTTTCTCCTCGGCTTACAGCAGAGCAGAGTGACTGACAGACCCGTGTTTCAGATCAAACACTCTATATAAGTGATTGCTGTCGGAAGATATAACTATTTAAGACTTATATTAACACAAATATTCCGCTTACTTCTGCTTTAATGTATGTTTGGTAGAGGCATTACTCTCTAATATTGTTAATGAGTTTTTAATGTTGCTTTTACTATTCAGCAAATGAGATGTGAGGAAAAAGTTGTGGGGCTGTTCCTGTTGTGACGAATGGTGCACAGTACAATAATGGGCATTTAGCAGGTTGAGGCCATAGCCCTTGTGAGTAAGTATGCAAAACGTTGTTGCTCTCATCATCACAAACACGTTGCCCACAGCAACAATTATGCTGAATTATTGTAGTGTGTGCCATTCATTTAAAACAGAAGCAATGCTGCAACTTTTTGCTCAGACCTTGTATTTGTTTTCCAACTCAAAAGTGTTTTCAATGTACTTCCTTAATATCAGAGGTGGGAATTGTGGAGTCATCAAGTCATCTCCATGTCATGTATTTGTTCTGTTCATGAACTAAACCAGCTGAGTCCAATCAGCACAGCTCTTCAGCCAGGAAGGTGAGCTAATTAGTGAATGCACCTGGTTCAGTGACTGAGCAGAACAAATACATGGGATATAGATGACTTGATGACTCCACAATTCCCACCTCTGCTTAATATCCATTAATGTCCATGCCTTAAGTTTTAGTGTGGCTCAAGAGCTGTTTTTTTTTTTTAGAAACACATCTTCAAGAGTTGAGGGACACTCTTGCAGCAGTACCGATTCCAGAAAAAACAAATGAGGTTTCTGCCTGGACACAGAGGCAGCTTCTCACAAACGCAAAAATTAAAATAACAAGGACAACACTTTTGGATTCAAAACTCTCCGCTGAGAGAATAATCAACCAGAAGTGCCACAGATGCTCTCTTTGTGAGGTGCCTGGACTGTGTGCCACTGGACATGGAGTTCCTTTGTGCAGAATGTGATGTGGAGGCCCACAAGAGGAACGTCTTCCATGACAGAGAAGCATTAATCCATGGGTTTTTTGAGCCCATTCCCCCAACAACAGCTGTGGTGATGGGTGACAATGGCCAACCTCAGTTTGAACAATGTATGTAAACATGAACAATACATGTCCAGTTATGCTGAAATTCCTCAAATATTGTGAATCGATGCACATTTGGAATAGCTGGAAGAGAGCTGTGGCCAATATGTGTTAATATTGTGGGGTTTTATGCCCTATTTTAGAATGAGTTCAGCGTTTTAGGAAATGCATTTAAGGGAAAACTGTAAATACACCCTTAATAACTGTTCCCCCCTGTATTGCAGTATGCCAGCTGCCTGTGTCTACTCAAGCCATCTGTGAATGCTCCCAAGACCTCACAGTCATTCCAGGGAAGCGCATTTCTGTGGTCACCATCAATGGTATGTTGTTCTGGAAGCTCTACTTTTGTGCAAGTTAAGTATTGTATGACAGAATTTAACTACTGTGAGCAATGTAAACCTTTTAATCACCTGGTAATTTTCTTTTTCCCCTGGCAACTTCCAAATGCCATGTTAAATATCCAGTATATCGTATGAACATCTCTGTAAAAAATACAATATGATCATGTGTAATTTGATTACTGAAATATCTCAAGTCTTTTCTATCTACTGTCTTCTTGTTCACAGGTAAATATGATGTCTGCCTGCCCCAGAAATCCTGTCCATCTGCAGAATGGACCCCTGACATGAAAGATCTCCTTAGATATCGGTACTGGCCAGCTACCAGCAGCTGCCAGACCGCGTACAAATTTGATGTGTTCAGTACGTTTGCGCATATGAAGTTAACAGCACCAGCCATGTCTAGGCAGGCCTTTCTTAAAATGTTGGAGCACAGATCTGTTCAAGCTGGAAGGGTAAGTCTGCTTGAATAAAACTGAAACACACAAGAAATGTCATATCACTTTATACCAAATAGTTGATTGTCAGCATTTCTTTCAAAAATACTAATAAAATATTCTTTTTAATATACAGACAGGCAGTATCTGTGCTGATACATTTCAGCGCAGTTTCTTTGAATTTGCATTCTGCAAGTATAAAGAAGAGGACATGTGCCAGGTCCATCATTTCGATTGTCCGGCATGTTCTCCAGACATGTTGGCTGTAAGTTGTGATGGAAACGGAAAACATTATCGCTTTTCAAAGTCGAAAGGGTAGGTACAGATATTACACCTGTTTATTTAAGGATTGTCTGGGAAAATAAAGAGAGTACTGCTAATTGATTTCTATTATTTACTTTCATGTTAACTGAACATGGACAGGACTGAAGAGCCACCCCTATACGAAGGGTTGTTTCTGGCCAAGGACGAGGAAGTTGCCTCATTCGTGGACCTTGTCAGGGGCAACATGAGAAGTGTAAGAAACTTTTGGTTTGTTTATTATGATTGTTGCATACAGTTACTGTATCTTATATCAAAATGTGTGTGTAAATGTTTGTGTTACTTCATTGTCAGGGACCAAGCAGTAAGAACCAGAACACAGGTATAATTTCAACGTAAAATGGGTTTTATTTTGGCACTTTAAAACCCAGTGGTGGATCCGGCTCAGTGTTGGTTGATGGCATCACCACCGTTTTGTGGAATTTCTCCTGCCTTTTCTGACTGCAGGTTTTCCGAGACTTTGCAGGTGTGGTTTCCAACTCCTCATTAAAGAAGGTAGGGCACTGAGTATTTCATTTGACTCTGTGTGTTGTTTAGCCCTCATTCTGGTGACAACAGCATTGCATTTTTGACTTTGTTCCAACAACAGATCAAAAAGAAGTGGTAGGTCTCTTCCTAGTACAGCATCAAAGGGCAAATTATCAACAACTCCAACATTCAGAAGGTAAGTTTGACCATCGATTTTAATATACATGTCAGCTGTTGGACACGGCTTCTCATCTCGATGAACACAACAAATAGGGATGGTATCATGGTTGCGGATGATGTGAGGTGGAACCAACTTTCTGTGAACCAGTGTCTGATCACTCCCAGAGTCCAGCAGAGCCCTTAGAGTGATTCCATTAACTTCAATGTTTTTCATTTTAACAGACTGGTCATTTTCTTGCTCAATTTCAGCATAAAGGCGTGGTACAAAGCACATTTGTGTCATTTTGACTGAGTTTTGGGGACACATGGGCTTTGTATGGCCTTCCAGTCCACAGAGATAACAAATTAGCTTCATACTTGAGTGTTTGATTGACAGACTAGCTGGCTGGTTCTCGCCTACTGGGGGCTTACCAACACCGAGTGCTGCGTCAGGGTGGTAATGTTGGGCGGGTTTTCGGTTGTCTCTGGTTCTCCATGTGTTGTAACTCCATGGTTGTCCTTTTTTTCTTGCAGCCACAAAGACATCCGCCAGCTCAGCAGCCTTCATTGCAGATCCTGGGGCATGCTCCTTAATCCAAACCTGCAACTCAGGGGACAACATCCTCAAGTATTGCTCAAATATCATCATTTCATTTATTTCTTGGACCTTTTTTACCTTTAGGCTGTACCCATTTCCCATACAACTCCTTGAGTCTTGCATACAGTTCTTTTGGGCTCTCATTTGGGTCCACATCAAGGGAGCGAAATCTCTGTCTGTATGTCTCAGGATTAATATCATATTTGGCAAGGATGGTTGCTTTCACCTGGTCATAATTGAGAGAGTCATCCATATCCATGTGCACATATGCTCCTCTAGCTTTGCCGGTAAGCAGTGGTATTAAATGAAAAACCCAATCAGATTTCCGCCATTGGCAAGCGACAGCAATTCGTTCAGATGTGACTAGGAAATGTTCAATGTCATCATTATCATTCAATTTCTCCAATCTAGGCTCATGATGGTGGTGAAACCGGCCTGCAGAGGCCTCAACCTGCACTGGAGGATTGTGTAGGGTAGATGGAGTAGGGTCTGAGATTGGAGGGTCAGACAATGGACCCGTTCTGGCCTGAACTTCTAACTGCAAAAGGTGGAATTGATGGTGAAGTGCTTTAAAACGTTCTTCTTGCCTTTCAGTTATCTCATTCAGCCTTGATTCCCGGGCCTCCTGCTGTCCCATGTGGGCCTTTAGTATACTCATCAGGTCTGACAAAGATGGCTCCTTACCTTCACCCTCAGTGCTCTCCACCACTCCAGAAGCTCCGTTTTCCTCCTCACCATGTGTTTGCTTCTTTACAGGTTTACGATTCATTTTATCTCACTCTTGCTCCTTTTTGTTTTTCCTGTTGAGGTGAGGTGAGAGGAGGAAAAAAGAAAAAAACAAATCCCCAAAAATGTCAAAGTTAAAAAAAAAAAAAGAAGAGAGAAAAACAAAACCAAAAAAAAAAAAAAACCTGTGTCTTTTACTGGATGATCCCACCACTGCCACCAATTGTCAGGGACCAAGCAGTAAGAATCAGACCACAGGTATAATTTCAATGCAAAATGGGTTTTATTTTGCCCAATAAAAAGCAACAAAATCAAACTTACAACTCAGGATTTAGAGATCAACTGGCAAATCATAAAGAACCAACTGAAACAACCGAACCTCGCAAATGAGAAACAAGGGGATCTTATATACCAACTCGGGTAAACCAAATATAGCACAAAGGGGTGAACAAAAAAGGCAACAACCTAAACTAATACAAAACACCAATAACTAAACCCCAAACCCCCCTGAACATCACAACAGGTGGTTTGGTCCCATTAAGCCGATGATTGCATAAAGGTGCTGCATGCCCTTGGCCATGCCTTTTGTTCACCTCAGAGCCACCACCCTCCAGCCAGGTAACTCAAAGAGAAGAAACAATAATTAACACAATGTTTAAATCAATGTTTATGTGTGGGCTCCAAATGATGTAAAATTAAGCAAAGTAAACGATTACAAAAACCAATGCTGCAAATTATTTGTTTAACTGGAAACAAATCAACTTAAAGAATGATTAAATGAAATGAGAGTGTGGGCAGATATTACCATGTGTGGCTGTGGCCATCACATTCATAGACAAATGACAGTGCTGTTTGTGGCACTGCCAAGTTCACTGCTGGCAGAGAAATGGCCAAAAAGCCTGGTGCCAAAATAGACGAGGAGGGCATTCAAGTTGCAGTTTGCAGGTAAGTGTTGTGTGTCTATGTCTGTGTGTGTGTGTGTGTGTGTGTGTGTGTGTGTGTGTGTGTGTGTGTGTGTGTGTGTGTGTGTGTGTGTGTGTGTGTGTGTGTGTGTGTGTGTGTGTGTGTGTGTGCGTGCGTGCGTGCGTGCGTGCGTGCGTGCGTGCGTGTGTGCAAGCTTCTTCTTCTTTTTAATGGCGGTTGGCAAACAACTTTTTGTGCATTTCCGCCACCTTCTGAACTGGAGTGTGGATCAGAATGGAATTTGACGATTATCGTTAGATGAGAAAAACAAAAAACAAACCAAACAAACAAACAAAAATACCATGAAAATATAAATAAATAAACAAATAAATCAAACCAAATAAAAATAAATAAATACATTTTTAAAAAAAACCTAAATAACTGTTATCAAACATATACCATACTAATAATACCTTAATACTTATATTCTTTTAATGAGTCCTGTCTTTTCTAAATACTTAAATATTGCTTTATATCCTACATGCCCTGAGTTCAGTTGTAATACCTCTTTAATACTAAATTTAATTTGCTCCCTACTTAGTCTGTCTTTTAGAAACCTTCTTTGACACTGGTACTTAGGACAATATATAACTACATGTTCAACAGTTTCTGTATGATTACAGTGTTCACACAAACCAGTTTCATGTTTCCCTATTAATTTCATCGTATTATTAAGTCCAGTGTGCCCAAATCTCATTCTTGATATTATATCTTCTTCTTTTTTATTTCTACTATTTTCTCTCATCTTTCCTACTTCCCTTTGGATACTGTAGAACACTCTACCTTTGTTTTCCTTGTTCCAACACTCCTGCCACTTCTTTTTCATTTCTAATTTGATTATGCTTTTAACCTCTGCCTTACTATATTTAACTGTCATATTAACTTCTACTTTTTTTGTTGCATCTTTTGCATATTTGTCTGCCATTTCATTTCCATCTACACCTATATGGGCTGGAATCCAAGTGAACTTCACTTTTACTCCTGCTTTGGTAATTCTATATACACTTTGAGCTATTTCTACCAGAATATCTTGTCTTGATTCTGACTTCATATTTTTGAGACTGATTAATGCACTGCTTGAATCTGATCCTATTATTACTTTGTTTGGTCTATTTCTTTCTACCCACTCAAGAGCTAACAGAATAGCTATCATTTCTCCTGTAAATATTGATAGATTGTCATTTATTCTTTTACTTGACATAATATTTAACTCTGGTATGGTGAATGCTACTCCTACTCTGTTACTAATTGTCTTTGAAGCGTCTGTGTATATTTTAGTAAATGATGAGTATTGTAATAAACCTTGTTTCTAATGTGAGAAATGTAGAGGGCCCGTACACAGAGTATTTCTACTGTGCACACACAAGAAGGAGGAAACTAGAAGGTGCAGGTAGTTATATTCTTTATTAACACAAGTTTCTTAAAGTACAGCAAGTAGCTCAGCATACTAGGATGGGACACAGTGAGAGTCATTAGCCTGCTCCTCAAGGTGCCACTCCAGGGCCAGAAACAGGTAAGGCTACTATTAGCATGGACCGCACCACATGGAACTACACCCCCTTTAGGGCACTGCAAGTACTGCACGGCAAAACCAAACCCCACAGGGCACACCACACGACACTGCACTGCACTGCAAACAACTCACTCTCCACTACACACACGTGTTATGGACCCACATGCTGTGACACCTCTGAGACTTGTCTACCTTCCCCTAACTGCCCTTCCCACCCCGTCACTATAGCCACGCTGTTGTCTTAAAATTCATGACACTAAAGACAAAACACACACAGACAAAATAACGCCAAATTGATCGATCTCAATTAAAATCACTTAACTGGCCCGGGGTCCGAGACCCTCCCCCAGGGTCTGAGCTTTAACGCCGGCCGGCTTTCGTCGGAGTCGGTTGCGAGGCGATCGCCGGTCCAGCGCCGTGAGACGTCTCCACCTGCAGCAGGAGAGCCTCAACACCAGTCCGGGAAGCGGAAACAGACACTCCTAGGTTTCCCCGCTAACACTACTTCGTCCCTGCCTCACGCCGGAACCTCGCCCTACACCCGCTGCCTATCTTCGCCGCCGGCAGCCCTAAACGGCATGCGAACGGCCACCACCCCCCGATATTGAGTGAACAGCAAATGCTCGGCTGGGCTGATACCCCGTAATGCTCACCGAACTCCGCTCCCCAGAGACGCCCGCACCCCCTCACTCTCTCTCTTTTCACATCTCCTATTCCTCCCGAAAACACTCCCCTCCACAGGTGCGGCCACTCTGCAATTATCCCCATACAAACAATCCCCCACTCTCCCCGGTCCACCGGGTCATTCACTACACTCCCCCCTTCCTTAAATCTGACTCGTCCCCGAGTCAAAACATCTCGTAGTCCCTGGCCCACACAGGTGGCCTCCTGCGCCGTCCTTGGCTCGTCTCCTGCAATGTCTGTTGTCCCACCTGCCTCTCTCCTTCCCCGGCCACCTGGCTGGCCACTGCTGCATTCTCCTGCAATGTCGATCCTCTCCTCTGTCTCTCTCCTTCCCGGGCACCCTGGCTGGAAGTCTCTATGCTCTGCACCCCTGGATCTGCTGGTTGCTGGATTCTCCCTGCTGGTTCTCCTGTCTGCCTCTCTCCTCCCGTCACCACCTGGCTGGTCGCTGATGTGCTCCCTGGTCCTGGATGTACTGGCCGTTGGGTCTCTTCCTCTCCAGACCTCACCGCCACACCTGGGGCTCGCCAACGGACCCAGCCGGTGCTGCCGCTCGCTCCTGGACGTTGAGGCGTGGCCTGCCGCCTCCATGCACCCTCCTGGTTGATCGTCTCTGGTACAGGGGAGAGAAAAGGTTTGAGCCTGTTGTAATGTAAAGTCACCTCCTTCCCTCCCTCAACTAACACTAAACGATATAAGACATCTGTGATTCTCTCTATGACCCGATAAGGGCCCCTAAATCTCCTTTGCAACTTAGGACAGACACCCCTTTTCCTAGCCTTAGAGCGGACCCATACCAACTCCCCCTCTGAGTAGTACTGCCACTTGACCCTAACATCAAAGGCTTCCTTCTGCCTACCAGAGGCCCTTGCCTGATGGCCCCTTACTGCACCCACCACTGTGGACAACGTGTCACCCAACCTGGACACGTACTGCGTCGCTGCGGAGAACCTCTCCCTTCCATCAAGATCCAACATAACATCCACTGGGAGCACTATCTCCTGCCCAAACACCACCTTATAGGGCGTAAACCCCGTGCTTGAATGCACACTACTTCTATATGCCAACATCACATACGGCAACAATGCATCCCAATTAGCCTGGTTCTCCTCCACAAACAGGGACAACATGGACAATAATGTCCTGTTAAACCTTTCCACCATCCCATCAGACTGGGGGTGGTAAGGCGACGTGCGGGTCTTATGGATGTTTAGCAGCTGGCACACTTCTTTAAACAGGCTGGACTCGAAATTTCGCCCTTGATCGGTGTGAATTGTGCGGGGGGCCCCCAGTCGGCAGACCCACTGCTCTACCAACACTTTGGCCACTGTCTGAGCTTCCTGGTTGGGGAGGGGAAAAGCCTCTGTCCACTTTGAAAAGTAATCCCCAATAACTAAGATGTACTTGTTTCGCTCAGGGGTTTCAGGCAGTGGCCCTAAAATGTCTAAGGCTACCCGCTCATATGGCCTTGAGGTGACTGTGGGCTGAAGAGGGGCACACAATTGCTGTCCAGTTGTCTTTCGGGAACCACAGTCTACACACTCCTGACACCAACGTTTGACATCCCCAAACCACCCCGGCCAGTAGAATCGGTCCTTTACCTTGGCTTGCAACTTCTGTACCCCCAAATGGCCTGCAGTAACCGAATTGTGCAACTGGTTTAACACTTTTGGCACCAGGGATTTGGGGAGAACAACCTGCACTTGTTTAGCTGCATCAGAATTTACCGGCGGTAACCTCACCAACCTAGCACCCTGTACCTGCAACTGCGCCCAGACTGGTGCAAACCTCTGCAATTCACTAGGAGGCTGTAGACACTCATTCCCCCTCCCCTTAAGAGCAATGACTTGTTGCAACTCAGCATCCTCTCTTTGAGCCTCCGCCAACTCATCTTCCACCTCTTGACCTGGGGGCACCACAGAACCTATATGCTGTACTGCACATATAGCCTGAGCTACTGGGCCTTCCGCTACCTCGCCTTCTATCAAAGTGGGCGAGGCGGCTGGCAGGAACGCTGGCAACCTGGAGAGGGCATCTGCATTAGCATGTTCTCGCCCTGGGCGATGCACAATCTTATACTGAAAACTAGTCAGCTGCTCCAACCACCTGGCTAGCTGCCCCTCTAGCCCCTGGAAATTATGCAACCACCTCAAAGAGTTATGGTCCGTCCTCAGCACGAACTCTTTGCCCAACAAGTAGTGCTTGAAATGTTTTGTAAAAGTGACCATGCTCAGCAACTCCTTCTTGGTGGTAGCATATTTCCTTTCCTGTTTAGTCAGAGCCCTACTAGCGTAAGCTACAACATGCTCCTGCCCTCCTTCTTCCTGTGACAAGACCGCCCCAATGCCTGCGTCACTGGCATCTGTGTCTAGAATAAAAGTTTTGTAAGGATCAGGATATGCAAGAATGGGGGCCGACATCAAGCTAAGTTTAAGCTGTTCAAAGGATGACTGACAGTCCTCTGTCCATTTAAACCGTCTACCCTTCTCTGTGAGTTGATGAAGGGGGCGTGCAATCTCTGCAAAGCCTTTCACAAACCTCCGATAATAGGAGGCCAGTCCAACAAAACTCTTTACTTCCGTCTGGTTTTTTGGTGTCGGCCACTGTCTCACTGCTTCTACCTTTGCAGGGTCAGCTTCCACACCCCTCGCTGAGATTATGTGGCCCAAATACTTCACCTGGGCAGAAAACAAGTTACATTTAGATGGTTTTACTTTGAGATTAGCCTGGCGTAATTTGATCAACACCTCATCCAAACGTGACAAATGCTCATGAAAATTCCGGCCAAACACGATGATATCATCCAAGTACACTAAACATGTCGTCCACTGCAGATCTGCCAACACCAGATCCATCAATCTCTGAAAAGTACTGGGGCTATTGCATAGGCCAAAACTCAACACATTGAACTCAAAGAGGCCCTGACGCGTAATGAAGGCAGTTTTAGGTTTATCTTGAGGATCCACTTCGACCTGCCAGTAACCACTGGCTAAGTCGAGAGTGGAGAACCAGCACGCCTTACTCAAGCTGTCGAGAGCGTCATCAATACGGGGCAGAGGGTACGCATCTTTTCGAGTCAAATCATTCAGTTTACGATAGTCAACACAAAAGCGGAGACTTCCATCTCGCTTGCGAACCAAAACCACCGGCGCCGCCCAGGGGCTGTGAGAGGGCTGGACGATGTCATTCTCAAGCATCTGTTTTAGGTGCTCTGATACCTCGTGCTGCAAATGTAGAGGGACACGACGAGGAGGTAACTTCACCGGCCTTGCTCCCCCTGTATCAATCTGGTGCCTGGTAAGGTGAGTTCTCCCCAAATCATTATCCCCCGAACTGAACACTGATAAGTTCCGGTACAACATATCCCGAATGGCTGCCAATTCAGAAGTCTCCAAAGCTTTCTGGTGTAACCCAAGATGTACCAACAGCGTATCTGCTGTCCAGGGTGAGCGTGAAACACCCCCCGTCACCCCCGCCCCCAGATGTTCTGCCCTACTCCCCACTTCGATATCAGTATGCCACATACCCACTTTTACCCCTTCCTTCAAGGTGAGAGCGTCGTCGGTTACATTGATGACCCAAACCGGCAGAGTGCCCTGTTCCACCTTACAGACCACTCGTGCCACCATAACATTACAATGGTTCGACACCGATTCAACAGGCTCAAGCATTCCCTCTTGTCCCGGCCCAACAATGTTTTCTACCCTACCGGTAATAATGGCTTCACTGCGGGGGGGAATTACTGTATCAACAGGGACTGATACAACTTGTGGTTTCTCCACCTCTGCTGGCACAATAAGGGGGAATAGTTTACCCATTACTCTACATTCCTTTCTCCCAAAATCCACCACAGCTCCATACTTGCGGAGAAAATCAAATCCTAGTAAGATCTCTTGAGACGGCACATCAGCCACCAGAAACTCTGTAACTAATGCCAGAGAACCAAACTGACACACAGTGTGCCACTTTCCTAGGATTCCCATCCCCCCACCATTTGCAGCAGAAACATCCCCCTGGTGCCCAACCAGCTCTGACCCCCCCTTAGTAATGGCTAACCAAACCCCTTTTGGAATAACAGACAATGTTGCCCCACTATCCACTAACAGGATAGAGTCTAACCCGCCTATCTTAGCTGCAATATACCCTGAACCCCCATGATTACTTGCAGAGGCCACAGTTGTAACGGTGTGTTCGGGGGCAGGCAGTTGGCCTACTGTACCTGCCCCCTCTAGTTTCCCTGCAAATATGGGCAATCACACCTGAGGTGCCTGCTACACCCACATTCCCAACAGCCCCCTCCTGCTCCTCTAAACCCACGATTGGTTGCCCAGCTAGATGTTACACTACCCCTAAGGCCCCCATCTGGGTTTTCAGTGGGCCTGGGAGGATTTTGTCCCTTTGGAGCTGCTTGCATGATTTTAACCGTGGATTGGAGAGACCGCACCTCCTGTCTCAACTCCTCAACCATCCCCACCAACAATCCCATCTGCTCGTCACTGCTAGACTTGGTCACCGACACCCCCATCACTTTGGCCTCCGAAGTTACCTGCGTCTGCTCCAAGTTTCTAAGCAACTCCATTTCGGAGGAAATCTCAATGGCCTCCTCAAGCGTTTTGGGTTTGGCACCACGCAAGCTGACCCGAAAATCACCTGTAGCAAAATGTAAAATAAACTGATCCCTTGCCAACATATCACGGGTGCACTCATCCGCTGTGGGGTACGCTCTAGTGGCCAACCTCCTCAAAGCGTTCCCAAACTCCCTAGCCGTCTCATTGGGCCGCCGCCGCCGGGCAGTAAAGCTAGCCCTGCTCCAGTCGTTGCTGTCACATGGCTCAAAACATCGAGTCATGGCCGATTTTAATAATGCATAGTTGTTCTTAGCCTCCCTGGGCAACCCACTGTACATGTCCCTAGCCCGACCCGCTAGTAAAAGAGACATGAACTTAAGTTTAAGTGCCTCATCCCAATGATTCACCTCAGCGGCCAAATCAAACTGTTCCGACCAATCGGACCACTCACGACCCACTCCCGTAAATGTATCTGGCATGAAGACTGGACGGGGCGTCAGGCCAACAACTGACTGCCTAGAATGGGTCCCATGGTGACCGCCGCTAGTAGATGGACCCTCCTCAGTATTGTTCCCATTACTCCACACCTGCGGCAACTGATTACCTTCTGTCTCCGACATCTTAAAGGGCCACGCTCTACCAAGTTTTAATTTTGGGAGACACAAGATCCCACCGCTGCCACCAGTGTAATAAACCTTGTTTCTAATGCGAGAAATGTAGAGGGCCCGTACACAGAGTATTTCTACTGTGCACACACAAGAAGGAGGAAACTAGAAGGTGCAGGTAGTTATATTCTTTATTAACACAAGTTTCTTAAAGTACAGCAAGTAGCTCAGCATACGAGGATGGGACACAGTGAGAGTCATTAGCCTGCTCCTCAAGGTGCCACTCCAGGGCCAGAAACAGGTAAGGCTACTATTAGCATGGACCGCACCACATGGAACTACACCCCCTTTAGGGCACTGCAAGTACTGCACGGCAAAACCAAACCCCACAGGGCACACCACACGACACTGCACTGCACTGCAAACAACTCACTCTCCACTACACACACGTGTTATGGACCCACATGCTGTGACACCTCTGAGACTTGTCTACCTTCCCCTAACTGCCCTTCCCACCCCGTCACTATAGCCACGCTGTTGTCTTAAAATTCATGACACTAAAGACAAAACACACACAGACAAAATAACGCCAAATTGATCGATCTCAATTAAAATCACTTAACTGGCCCGGGGTCCGAGACCCTCCCCCAGGGTCTGAGCTTTAACGCCGGCCGGCTTTCGTCGGAGTCGGTTGCGAGGCGATCGCCGGTCCAGCGCCGTGAGACGTCTCCACCTGCAGCAGGAGAGCCTCAACACCAGTCCGGGAAGCGGAAACAGACACTCCTAGGTTTCCCCGCTAACACTACTTCGTCCCTGCCTCACGCCGGAACCTCGCCCTACACCCGCTGCCTATCTTCGCCGCCGGCAGCCCTAAACGGCATGCGAACGGCCACCACCCCCCGATATTGAGTGAACAGCAAATGCTCGGCTGGGCTGATACCCTGTAATGCTCACCGAACTCCGCTCCCCAGAGACGCCCGCACCCCCTCACTCTCTCTCTTTTCACATCTCCTATTCCTCCCGAAAACACTCCCCTCCACAGGTGCGGCCACTCTGCAATTATCCCCATACAAACAATCCCCCACTCTCCCCGGTCCACCGGGTCATTCACTACAGTATTGTTCCTCTATATATCTATCTACCTGATCCCTATTTATACTTTTTCCTTTCTTCTTCTCTAACATATGTATATCTACTTCTATCTCCCCTATTAGCCAAGGTGGGACAGTGGAAAAAAGTACAGTGGGGCTTATCTCTAGTTCTCCTATCCCTATTTCTTTTACCGCATCCCCCACCGTCCAACCAAAGCTCTTCAGCTGTCTCCTTTCCTTCTCTTGGCATTTTTGTAAAACGGCCTGAGTGGGGTGACTGTCCTTATGGACCTTTAAGTTTGCCCAGTATGTAAGTGAAATCTGGTTTCTCCTAATTTCTAATGGCATTTCGTTCATTTCTACTTGTAAGGCTGACACTGGGGTTGTTTTAATAGCTCCACAGCAGAGTCTCAATGCCTGATATTGAATTGTGTCTAGTTTATTTAGTAATGTTCTTGAAGCAGACTGGTATATTGTGCATCCATAGTCAAGAACTGCCCTGATTAGCCCAATGTAAACAGTTTTCAGTGACACTCTATTTGCTCCCCACTCTTTACCCCTCAGACATCTAACAACATTCAGTACTTTTTTACATTTTTCAATAATTTTTCCTATATGAACTTTCCAAGTAAGATTTTTGTCGAACCAAATACCCAGATATTTAAAACATTCTACCCTCTCTAAATTTTCTCCATACATTTTAAGCTGAATCTGATCTTGAATTTTCCTTTTTGTGAAACATACTACTTTTGTCTTTGCTATTGAAAATCTAAAGCCCCACTCCCGTGCCCAACACTCTATTTTTCCTATTGCCTCTTGCATTTTCCTAACCATATACTCTACATTCCTTCCCCTTTTCCACATGACTCCGTCATCTGCAAATAATGCAACCCCAATAGACCTATCTACACTGCTAAACACTTCATTAATCATAACTGAAAACAGTACTGGACTAACTATACTCCCTTGAGGAGTTCCATTTTCCACTACATACTTGTTACTATATTCTTTCCCTATTCTTACTGTTATCAACCTATCATGTGCAAGGTCAGGATAAAGTCTTAGAATTGTAAGCCATACACACTTTTGATTTAGGAGTGGTATTTATCCATCCTTTTTAACAGCAAGATTTATATTTTGGTCTAGGCACCCAGATGATATAGATGCTATGTGCTTGAGCCAGGCTTTGCTGGGTCAGTTTTATTAACCACTAGTTTCTCTTCTGTTTAATACAGGCATGGGTTTCTCTTGCGAGGACTCAACCATTTCCGTGGAGAGATATTTGCCTATCCAATGTTCCTCCAAAGAGAGATGGCAAAGAAGGCAAATGTAACATTCTTCTGTATGGATGTTACATGCAGGTAATCATCTTTGTCTTATTGCAAATCCATTGCCAGTGCCTCATCTTTTCACTGATGTGATGATTGATTTTAGGTTGATATTGTTGTCAAGTCAATTAAAAAAAAAAGTTCTTTGTAACAATCATAAGATGCAACTCCTTCTTTTTAGGTACTGGCCCTACCTCAACAAAGTAGCGGAGGGGCTACCAGAGCTTCTGCCCCTGATAGAAATGAGACCATTTCTTAGCGTTATGCACGCTAAAGCCCATACAGCAAAATGCGAGGTACATGAATTACATTTTTCAGCTGCTTGTGCGGGGACTTTTTCCCACCATCGAAATGAAAAGCTTCTGTTATGTGAGATGTCAGAGACCATTTATGACTTTATTTTTCATCTACTGTATCAAAGCAATGTTACATAAAACTTTCCATACTGTCCTGCAGGTGAAATGGGGTGGCAGAAGCCAGGATGGAGCAGGAAATACAGTGGGAGAAGAAGTGGAGCAAGTATGTCATTGTTACTTTTGTAACTGTATGAATTGAACGAGTATAAATAGAATGGAAGATGTTTTTTTATGTTAAAGAGACTAAACATTAATTGATATATTTGCTTTATAGGTAAACAGCTTTCTCTCTCGGGCAGCTCTTGTCACTAAATACATGACAAAGGCAGGTTAGTATTACACTTCCAACACACTCATTGATAATACATCCTGAATAGTGTTGTTTTTGTGTTTTTTTTACAGATGATTTTAAAAACTGTTTCATTGTTCCCTCCCTATAGAGGTTGTCATTGTATTCCTTTACTGTAATTACTAGTACAGCACACTTTTTATTTTTATTGGGGAAACGGTGACAAGAACAAAACACAACAGAAACAGTAATATAAAACATAAACATGGTGAGTAGACATACAAACAACAATGTAGATGTAATATATAATAACATATTACATAAAAATATATTATGACATAACACACAGTACAACACAATACATATTTCAGTAGTTCAGCACACTTTAAATAAATGTTTTAGTCATGTCTGTCAGGTTTATCACTTTGTATTTTTATGTAAATTCTTACTTTTTTGCTTGCAGATGCATTTTTGTTTTAACTAGGAAGAGTGAACATGTTGACTCAACAGGCCATGGGTTGGAATCGAAGGAAGTCAGTCAGCCTTCATCAAGCACTAGCCCACAGATATGTCAAAGTAAGGGAAATTACATTTGTCTTCTCATCTGACACTACATGTTTATGGTTAATGCCTGTACTTTTAACAGATTGTAACCTCACAATAGTTTTTTTTGAATATCCAAACCTCTTGGGAGTCTATACTTTTTCACTTGTTCTGATGAAGCTCTTGTACCAAAAGCTTCGCTGAAACTGGTGGTTTCTTTTTTTTCCTCTTCAAAAGATCACAGACAGGGCAAAGGTGGAAGCTGCCACCCTCGGCAACATCACAAATGAACACCATATCGATCAGGAGACCATTCTGCAGTGGGTGTGTGATGTCAGAAAATGGGCAGCCACAGGTAAAACATGGAATACTTTGATGTCTTTTCATGTTAATGACTTATTTTTATATACAAAATATAAGGTGGCTACAAATGAGACTGTTACTGATTACATCACCTCTCAATTTTTTGTTGTTGTCCTATTTAGAGAGAGTCTACACTCCGGGATGTACTGAAGACCTGAGGGCCGATATTGAGAACATCACTGTAACCCTTTTGCGCAAGAAGCAAGATCTATATCGTCTGCATGGTTAGTTATCAGACCTAACATGTAATTTAAATTTAAAAGCACAATTAAAATAATATCAAGGATAACACAAAAGTCACAGGACTTATTTTGATTGTGGTTCTTTTTGTAGATAGATGTTGTGGAGGTGTGCATGTATGTGCACGTATGTATGCACACTTCTGTAACAACAAAAAAGTTCTGGCATGGTTTTCTTTTCATTTGACTTTGCAGATAGCAATCAAACACGACAAAGGAAGCGAAAGAAAATGACAGAGCTGAAGAAGAAGCTTCACGAAAAGGTCTTGGAGTACAACACCTTAGTGGAAGAAGGTCAGATTGATGTGGAGTTGGCGTGCAGTCTGACAGATGGCTACATCCTGCCATGGGAAGGACAACATGAACGTATGATAATTCCTAAATCTTTTAGTCTATGTCTATAGTCTATGCCTATTTTTGATGTGAACTCCACACGTGTACGTTTTGTGACTTTATCTTGCACGGCTCAGATTTTATCTCGATGTCAATGTTTTAAAACGATGCCCTTGCTTGAATCAGAATGATTTCCAAACTTGACCTCCATTTTGATGTGACCTATACACCTGTAAAGTTTGTGATTTTATCGTGCACAGGTCACACTTAATCGCAGTGTCAAATTACGTAAACCACAGACAAAAACACAAACATTTAGCTAAATACCCAAAATGGCTTCTGTGGGTCTTCCAGATAACACCACATTTTCCAAAATAACACACAGACACACCGACTTGATATTTTCTTATAAAAAGAAATCACAATACAAATTCTAGGGCAGAAATGGAGTGGTGAGATCTGCATTGTTATTCTGATGTAGTAATCACAAATTAGATGCTTGCATTACCATCAAAATTTCACTATCTCCGTCCTAATTATATTGTCACTGGGTAATGATTACATTTTTAACTTTCGAGGGAACCAAAGATATCTAGTTATGTCGGAAACAATTGTCATTCTGTTACATTTATATTAATAATTACTCCTTGGCTTACTACTCCTTTCCTTTTCTCTACCTAAAGGCAACACCTTCAGGTTGAAGAGGTCTGTCTTTCAAGGGCGCAGAATTGGGTAGGGACGCTAGGGACACGTCCCTACCAATATTCAGCCGCTACTGTGTAGTCACTATCAATACAACCGCTGTCCGTAGTGTTCAGTCAATGATTGTGGCACACAAAGGGTTAAATGTCGGTGTCTGCTAGAAGTCCCGCCTCTAACCTAAATACCGCTCACTGATCGGCTGCCGGTTTCTCGCTAACTTACATGTGATTGGCTGTCCCCACTGTCACTCCTTCTGCTTGTCAAAACTACCTGCAAAGTGCTAGTTGGACCGGACGAGAGGCAGTGAATGTTAACTGAGCTGCGAGTGTAAGTTGTCAACATGTTCGGCATTTGTTCTTCCTGGGTCACGTCAGCTAGATGGATTTTAATATCAGTGGTGTCATTTACATTTGTGTTTGTGTCTGTTTGCGTGCGTGTACGTGTGTGCGTGCGTGTGTGCTGTATAGGATTTGAAGGATGTCAAAGAAAAGAAAACTGGATTTAAGAGACTTCTGTAGGAGTCAAAGTGTAAGTTACTTCAAGGGTGTATAGGTAGAGGCTCAACAATACAGCTATTGAATAAAAGTGAATATTTAATGCCAAAGAGATACACTTTTTTAAAGTTATTTTTAATTTTTATTTTCATGTATTTGTGTAGAAGAGAGCAACGGTTTAAACACACGAATAAAGAAAATTTGTGGTGGAAATACAATAAAACCTCAGATTCTACATGATCATGTGATTTTATAATTATAAAATATAATTAATTAATATTAAGTAATCTTAATATTTAGTAAAAGCCTTTTTTGCTCAGGCAGTAACTGTACCATCAAGCTCTATGATCACTGTATCCCTAATGTATCTGTTCATGTCATGCATCAACATATGTTTGTAAGGTGACAGACAGCAGAGAAGCTGGAGGAGATGGAGGAGGAGAGGCCAGAGAAGGTAGAGGAAGAGAGGCAGGAGGAGGTAGAGAAGGAGAGGCTGGAGGAGATGGAGGAGGAGAGGCCAGAGAAGGTAGAGGAAGAGAGGCAGGAGGAGGTAGAGAAGGAGAGGCTGGAGCAGATGAAGGAAGAGAGGCAGGAGGAGGTAGAGAAGGAGAGGCTGGAGGAGATGGGGGAGGAGAGGCCAGAGAAGGTAGAGGAAGAGAGGCAGGAGGAGGTAGAGAAGGAGAGGCTGGAGGAGATGGAGGAGGAGAGGCCAGAGAAGGTAGAGGAAGAGAGGCAGGAGGAGGTAGAGAAGGAGAGGCTGGAGGAGATGGGGGAGGAGAGGCCAGAGAAGGTAAAGGGAGAGAGGCTGGAGGAGGTAGAGAAGGAGAGGCTGGAGGAGATGGGGGAGGAGAGGCCAGAGAAGGTAAAGGGAGAGAGGCTGGAGGAGGTAGAGCAGGAGAGGCTGGAGGAGATGGAGGAGAAGAGGCTGGAGGAGGTAGAGAAGGAGAAGCTGGAGGAGATGGAGGAGAAGAGGCTGGAGGAGGTAGAGAAGGAGAAGCTGGAGCAGATGAAGGAAGAGAGGCAGGAGGAGGTAGAGAAGGAGAGGCTGGAGGAGATGGAGGAGGAGAAGCTGAAAGAGAGGCTGGACATTCACAGGTGAGGTTAAATAATGATGGATATGTTAGTCATGACATTCAGCACTGTGACAAATGTTAGTGCGATGATGATCTGAATAGCAATGCTTCACCCATGTGGCTTTAAAATCAGAGCTTTATATCAAGTCTGGTGTTCAAAGAGGCCTCATCATGTATTACTAGTGTGTATGTGTTTACAGTAGTTGCTATACAGTTGTCAAATTAATATTGTGGTTATTCCTCGTATGTTCCTTATTTAACCTATAACATCTGCATGACGTGAAATTATGATTGCTAATGCAAAAAAACATCAACTTTCAGGAGTGCTGCCTTGGAGCACTTTTGTGTCCCCACCAATCTCAAAATCAGACCTACTCCCTTGCTGTCTTTGACCAGGTAATGCTGCTGAAACGCTTGGAGGAGGAGCAGAGCATACTGGTGAAAGAAATGTCTCAGCACATCAAGTACCTTCTGAAGGAAGTGCAAGAGGTTGAGACACTCAGAGGACAAACTTTAGAGAGCATCAAAACCTGCAGTATGTATGAGATCTCTTCCTCCACTCTACACATTGCATTTCTTACGATTACAATACAACTGTGTTTAAGTGCAGAGGCTGAAGTCAAATTGTTCTTTCTAAAACATTCTGTTCTGGCAATACTGTTTCATTATCAGATTATAATCGGTTAATTTCAGTCAATTGAGTAATTGTCAAGCACTGTATCAAACATTAATCTAAAAAAGTTTTAAGTACCACTTTTACTGCTAACATCGTTCAGTTTAAGATGCAATTACCAGTTTGTTGTGTTTTTTTCATATGCGCCATTTTAGAATGTAAGGACAGTTGCAATTACCATGTTTTCTCTGACAGTGAGCCTTGCTACTATGTAATATGTCATCTTTATGTTTTTCCATTCACTTCCTCTGCAGATTTTGGTGATCTAACAGCGGATGCAACACATGGTCTCAGTAGTGTCCTCAACCGGAGGTTGCAAGCACTCAAAGGGCAACACAAAGAGGCTGTGAATGTGTACAGTGGTATAGCTGCCATGGAACCAGTTTTACTTCACACACAGGAGGATATTGAGGAGTGGGATGACAATGGCTACACTAGCCCCGAGTCAGAGGAAGTAGAAGATTAATGACTATTTATCTGAAGACCCTTTGGAGGGGCCTGACCTATGTTGGGTACCACCAGACTAAACAGGCTACTGTATGTAAAGTAATTGAAACTAGCTCCATCTCCAACAGTAACGCATGCGACTCTAACACTGATGCTTCAGTATTAATAATCAAATGATGTCATAGATAATGTAATTACTGTATTTGTTTGTCCATATCTACACTATATATGCACATGCTATGTTGGATGTGAGACATTGGTGTTTACAGGCTGAAGTGACAAATGAGTCATTGTAATGTAAACAGACAGAATAATGTTGTGATATTGTAAAGTATTTGGAGCAGAGTAAACGGTTTGTCCCATTTCTAACTTGCAGTACACCTGTGATTTTCAGATTTTTACTATTTGTTGCTCTACTTTTTTTTCGAAAATTTGTTACATCTTTGTTGTAGAACTGTAGGAATATTTAGAAATATGTGTGATTTGTGTTGTATGATTGTTGATTTGTTGATCAGCTTTAACAGGAAGTCTATGACTTTTGACCTAGTTCAGCGAGGCTCAACTGTGACTGTTATAGGCACAGTGATGTCAAGGCTGCACATGCTAGTGGCCACTAGGCATGGAAGATGTTTTGACCAAAGACTAACAATCTGTGCAAAGAGCTCATTCTTTGAATGTCATGTATTCTGTTACACTATTTTCTGTGTTATAGATAAGCAAATACATGCTGGAAGTCTTTAAGATCCCTGGACACAGACAACTTGACAAGGGCTGTACCAGTTTCATGATTTGCTGAAATAAAGATGCACTGACTTAAGACTTCTATTGGTGATAATTATTTTATAACAAGGATATTTTCTTAGTAACTAAAATGTCTTTACAGCCTTTTTTGTTTTCAACATTGAATGAAATGGTGCTATATTGTTAAAATTCAACAATAAAAGTGAAAGTTGAAAGTTGGCTTGAATTTTGACTTCTTTTTTTTCTTTTTTTCATAATTTTCACCAGCATCTTTCTGGTCCACATCACATTTAATGTAATTTTTAATTCAATGAGTGAAATTTTATATTTCATCTGAAAAACATTATGAATTCAAGGGTCAGAGGTCACTGATTAGTGTTAAATTAATAAATCACTTAGACTTTGGTGCAGGAAGCTGAGATGAAGATGAGCTTTTAACATTTGTCCCAGAATGTCTAGTAGATTGTGTGTGCAAACATTCAGAGCTCTGTGACGTTCAGAAGGGTCAGAAATAATGCTCCTTTCTCTGACCTCATATTAAAGGAGAAATGTTTCAACAGCAATTCTTTAATAGCTCACAGATGCTTTGGCCTATCAGGCTGAATTTTTAATAAGTGTATCAGGGGGCTAGGGACACCCAGTATGTGCAGATTCAGGCCCGTGTGACCTTCACAAGTGTCAAAGGTCACCGTTTTCTTGGTATTTGACCTTTACGACTGCTCTTTTTTAATATCTCACAAACGCTTTGAGATAGGACCCTGAAATTTCAGTATGTTGCTGTGAGACGGCCTCTTATCATAAACGTTTGGTCCCGTTGCGATCGGACCCCCGTGAGGCTACTTGGCTTTCTGATTAGCCCACAGAGTTGGGTCTCGGGGGGATTCATCCAAGCCTTGTCACCACTCCACAGGCCAAGTTTCGAGCGATTCGGTCCATCTCCATGGAAACGGCGACCTCCAGAAGGCCGCAGAAAGCGTCTGTCTAAAGCCTCGCCTCTCGAGAAGCGTGGGTCCGATCGGCACCGAACGGACGTCTACGCGCTCATCCCGGGCCGCCAAACCACATATTAACAATTCAGACCTGCACGACTTTTAGAACAAAAGTTTCTCCAAAGCAGCCAGCTGCATGAGAGGGTGTAGAGGGCCATATGTCTGACAGCACTTTTTTGAAATTTGAATTTAAAAAAGGCGGGACAATTAATAACTCAACGGTTTGACGCAGGGGGCTGAAATATATATATATATATATTATATGTATATATATATATATATATGTATGTGTATCAGGGGGCTAGTGTCATCCACCGTGTGCAATTTCAAACCCCTGTTTTATTCCTTGTGACCTCTGACCCTTGAATTCATAATAATGTTTTTCAGATAAAAAAATAAAATTTCACTCATTGAATTAAAAATTACATTAAATGTGATGTGATGTGGACCAGAAAGATGCAGGTGAAAATTATGAAAAAAAAGAAAAAAAGAAGTCAAAATTCAAGCCAACTTTCATGCACTTTATTGTTGAATTTTAACAATATAGCACCGTTTCATTCAATGTTGAAAACAAAAAAGATGTTAAGACCTTTTAGTTAGGCCTACTAAGAAAATATAAGCTCAATTTGTTTTATTTTTTTATTTGCTGGTAACAGCAAGCTCGACCAATCAGACATGTCGCTGATAAACATGAGGATTATGGGTAATGTAGTGCTTCTCCATGATATGACATTTGAAACAAAACGTGTTTTAAATAAATAAAGTTGATATTACACGAGGCTTTTGGACTCAACAGAAGCACATACTATCTTTACAGTCTTCCTTGGATGGTTACAGCGTTATGGCTAATAATCAGATCTTTCTTCAGAATATTGATTAATCTAAACTGAAGCTTTTTGAACGCGGAAGTGGTCTTCACTTGTAGAATCCACAACTCCCCCCTTGGTGTGACGTACTTCTGACAAGGACGTCATTTATTTATTTATTGATTGATTATTATGCACCAACACCATGATCACTAAATAAATAAATATTATGTAAATGTATCTTTTATAAATATAATTGACTGCAGCCTATTGTATATACATTATCAGGGTGAATTGATTCACAAGGATGTCAGGTCATTTAGTAATCCACTATAATCCACATAGTCAAAAATAATTTACCATATGTTAAATGAATAAAAGAAAATGCAGTGAGATGCCGAGTATAATGTAAGGTATTCATAGTCTACATGTCATCACTACACTTGTAGATCTTCTGGGTTGTCACTCAATGAACCAGCTAGGAACATCATCTTATTGCAGAAACATCATCACAAATTACATAACATCTCCACAGAACTCTAAATACACAATGTCAAAGACAAGATTCTCATGTTACTCATATTAACTATTGTTATTTTTCACTTTTACTTAGAACATCATGCTGATAATGATGGGAGCCTCCCTGTAGGATTCTGCAAACCTGGTTGCTGCAGAAGAATTTCCAATGCAGGAGCAGAGAAGAGCAGGGTGGGTAGGGGAAAAGTGTGGCAGATCAACTTCAAACATTATTGCCCTGTGATCAGATAGGGGAAAATCTTCTATAACCGTGTTGGAGATAGAGAGACCTGAGGAGAGAACTAAGTCTAGGATGTGGCCCTAACATGGGTTGGGCTATTCAAAGATGATTGGAGACCAACAGATTAAAAAAAGAACCTTTTACTTGTAAGGCAGGGGAAGGAAGGGTTAGGATTAGGCGTTGGGGGGAGAGGGAAAAGGTTAAGGTTAGGGCTGGGGGGGGAGGTTAAGGTTAGGAAAATGGTAAGGTGAGGCATAAGAGAGAGTTTAAAGTATGTAAAAGAAAAGAAGTGTGAAGAATTGGTTTGTTTTTCCTTTCAGGTGGCGTGTGGACCCACGTGAGGGATGGTATCGACCATAGGAGCGACCTGTCTGTTTAAGTGGACATGCGCTGGTGGTTTGTGGTCAAAGGCAGATCTGTTATGAGGATAAAATGACAAATTAAAATGAATAAAAGGTAGGCACTGAAGATATTCTATTCCCTGGAGTTGGAAAAAAAACCTGGGTTAAAATTCAATCACGTTAGTAGAATTATAAATAAATACATATTCTCATAAAGGAATAAAATATAAAACATGCAAATTCATTAAAAAAACACAAACTGTAATAGAATAAACACACTTTATATAAAAAAAATGTGTTTTTAAAAGGGAAAGTGTTATCAGGCTGTTGCAGTGCCTTTAGAGACCTTAAAATTCAATAACATTTCTCATTTAATCCTAGTGGATCAATTGTTTTCAATTTGTGGATCCATTTTCTTCCATGTTTTTGCCTTTCGGGTTTGGACCAGGCATTATTATTTTCAAGGCCCATGTATATGTATTTTTGTGGGTCGTGAGTCCTGAAATGATCGTAGAGCAGTGTCGATTTGTTTTGTTTAGTTATATGGTGTTTGTGTTGATACATTCTGCATCTTAGAGTATTGCCTGTTTCCCCTATGTATATTTTTTTTGCAAATTCTGCACTTTATGGCTGTTGTGAAGGTTCAGACTGGAGCCACACAAACCACCAGGACACAGAAGTGCTTTGCCTGTAATCTCTGTTTATTTGTTTTAATGTTTGAATTGAGGGGTGGTGTCACCGAGTGCCATGCTTCTAAAAGGAAGAAAAGAAAGAAAGGAAACAAAGTAATTCATGCCTGATAAATACAACTAAATACCATTAAATTAGAATACAATCAATCTTTTAAGTTCATCATCCATAAACACATCAAACCAAATGATTCTCATTGAACTAGGCATGTTAAAATACTAAGCCTTGAAACTTAAACATTGACCTTTAACCTTAATGCATTGAAATAAGTTTAGATTTACTTACAATGAGATGAAGTCAAACACGCATGGCAAAATCAGGTGAGCACCACCAGCACACACACACAGAGTCCGGAGACAAAGGAAAAGGGGGAAGGCCTCAACTGGGCCTCTATTAGTAAAGTGGGAGGAACAGTGGGAGGTGCTCACATCTCCATCCCACTTGGTTCTCCTGCAGGCAGTGTTCAGCCTTGGAGTTTGTGACAATGGCATAGATAAGATTGTATGAATTTTCCGAAAAGGATTGCCACACCGGCCAGCCCTGCTGGGAAAATCGGTTCTCCAGATAAGATGTTTCAATAAATTTTGGATTTCTGACCTTTGACTTTTGAGTATTACCAAATGCTGTTTTAACTAGGATGTCACAGAGGTTTTTGTTTCTCCTGTAGGCTATTATCACTTTGTAGTTTTGTAAGCCTGTGACGTTAGCCTGTGCCTCCTGGAAGTGGGATTTGATTTGAGAGTAAAGTGGCTGGAGTTGATGAGAATAAGTTACAATAAAAGGGATGATGGGTTCAGTACTATGTTTGCCAGGATATGCCCCGGATGATTGAAAGAGTTCCTTCACCTCGCTCTTGTTTTGACTTTGTCTTTCTTTTGCTTGCTCCTGATTCATATTGCCGTTTGGAGGCCATCTCCCCACCTGCATCCAACTGCCTGTTGGCGCATCTGACCGCTGATTGGTTAGATGCTGGGTGCTGTCAATCATTGCGGCAACGTGTGCGGTGTCAGATTACTCGTCTCTTTTTTTTCCTCTCCTGCCTCGGGCTGACTCGGTGCTCTACGCGCGCCTCACGGCAGAGATGCGCATCCTTTGCGCATTTGCAGAGAATGCGTCCCCTTGTGCAAAATGGGCCCCCCCCACGGATCGTGGGGCCCTACGCACAACGCGTGTTCTGCGTATAGGGAGGGGCGGCGCTGACAACGCCAACCCAGACGTAAGCATCGCTAAATTGTCTTGATTCCATTGGCAAAGCTGTAATGGGATTTTTTTTGTGATTTGATGAAGGAAGTAAAGTTTGTGACTAATAATTCTTGATGTCAGTGAACTTATTTATTGTGACAAGCTTTATAGGAAGACAGTCTCAATAAAAACTCCTTCAGTTCAACCTAGATTATTGCCATTGGACACGCCCCTAGAAAGTCAAACATTTGATCAACATCATTGCCCGCTATATCATATTCGGCCACAATGTAAAACTTATATTTATGCTAATTAAACACACATATCCTCAGAACATAACAGGACACAACCACAACACTCAGAACATGTACAGAAAGTAATACAACGAAACATATCTAAACAATAACAGTCTCATGAGTTTCTGACATTACACCCCCATGAGTCATTGCGCCACCTAGCCCTCACTGTCCGTAACTGGTACTCCTCCAGTCACTACAATATTTTCTATTTAAATGTGAAGCTACAATGTAATTGTATATCCCCCTATAGGAGGACAACTTTATTTATGTTATATCTAATTGTTAGAAAGGTGAATACTTTAATGGGACTATGAAAATGGAAAGTTTAGAATTTATTGTTTTATAGTAGTTTTTACTGTATATTAGTTGCAGCTCTCTTGTTCAGATAGCTGCCGGTATGTGGGTGGTGGTAGATGTGACAGGAGGATGGGAAATTTGGTGGTGGGGCAAAATGTAGGTTTCTTTGTAATCTGTGAAGGAATCTGTGACAATGCAATTTTGTAAACAGCGCTATGAAATAAATCTTGACTGATTGTGCACCACGCCCTGGGCGAACCTCACCTTCAGCAGCAACTAATTTCTCATTTTGGTTTGCACTAACTGGGCAATTCTCATATTCATAGTTATTATTTATTAATAACAACACTGTTTATAATTACACTGTTTATATTCATACATATTATGTATATACGATTCTATTTCTTACCTTATATTATATTGTTTATTTTTTACTATTATTATTGTTTATTGTTATATTGAACTGTCCTTTGGCTGCTGTGATGCACAAATTTCCCCGTTTGCAGTACTAATAAAGAAATTCTGATTCTGAATCTCCTGCTTCACCGCTCCCCCGCACCAGTAGGGAGAGCTGAGGTTCAGAGGGGAACCTATCCCACAGTATATTAAGTATATTGTTGCCATTGTTATTATTATAAATGCTGCTATAATAACAGTAATGACATGTTTTCTCTTGTTTTGTCTCCTTTTTTTCATTTTGTTTTCCTCTGTATGCTGTAAAGCACTTTGGATCATCAATCAAGTGATATTTAAATAAAGTTGAGTTGAGACAGACGGACAGACAGACAGACAGACAGACAGATAGATAGATAGATAGATAGATAGATAGTTAAAAATTTGTTAAAATTGGAGACAAACAAACTGAATTCTTCACCCAGAGAAGAGGTGTACGCCAGGGTTGCAATTTAAGTCCGACTTTATTTAACGTGTATATAAATGAACTTGCTGTTGAGTTGGATCAATGTGCTGCTCCTGGCCTCTCCCTCCTAGATAGAGAGGTGAAGTCTCTGTTTTATGCTGATGACCTTGTCCTACTGTCTCCTACTGAACAAGGACTACAGCAACAGCTGGACATAGTAGAAAAGTACTGTCAGAACTGGGCCCTGGCAGTAAATATGAAGAAATCTAATGTCGTGATCTTTCAAAAACGCCCCAGATGCCAGGAGAACAAACACCAATTTACCATAAATAATCATATCATTGAACATAGCATGAGTTATGCCTGCCTTGGTATAACCATGACAGCATCAGGGAGTTTCAACATGGCAGTGATGCTGTAAAAGAAAAAGCTGAAGAGCCCTACGTGCAACTTTGTGAAATTTTAACATTATTTAGGTGGAGGCTTCAAATAAGCCCACTGGGTTTTCTGCCTCTCCCTGCACTGTATGTTATTGGTATTCTTTGCCATTCTTTGCGTATTTTTCTTTTTTTAATTGTGCAAATAAATAAAACTAAATTAAGAGAACATTTTATAATTTCCAAATTCCAGTCAAAATCTGGCTTAAAATATTTGATAGTGTCATCCAGCCCATTGGCTGTATGGTAGTGAAGTATGGGGTCCACTCAGTCATCAGAGCTAAACCCGCTGGGACAAACATCCAACAGAGTCTTTACATGCAGAATTCTGCAGACACATTTTACACAGAAACACACCAACAAATGCATGTAGGGCAGAATTAGGCAGATACCCACTGATAATTAACATTCAACAGAGAACGCTCAACTTTTTAACCACCTGAAATCCAGCCAGAGACACCCTCCACTCCAAAGCCCTCCAAACTCTGAGCTGAGCCCAGAAAAGAGTCCCCTATGTCAGCTGGTACTGAGGCTAACTGCCCCCTCTCAGACAGTCTGACCAGCCTCACAACAACACTGCTCTCCAAACACCAATCAGAGTAAAGCAAATTATAACACAATGTAAAGAAATCTATCTGGAACATTGGAAAGAAGAAACTAAAAGCCAAAGTAGATCAGAATGTTATCTCGCCCTAAAAAGAGACGATGAATGAACAGTCAGAGATAGAAAGCAGAGACAGATGCTCACCAAGTACAGGCTCAGTGACCACAAACTGACAATCCAAACAGGAAGACACAAACAATCATGGCAACCAAAAGAAAGCAGAACATGTGGTCACTGCTCGACAGGTGAGGCTGAGACAGATGCACTTTCTCCTACAATGTAAAACATTCAACGAAACGAGGAACATTTATTTTAATAAGTTTAATTCGGTAATCTCAGACTTAAAAGAGCTAAACGATATATCATAATTAAAAATACTCCTGGGAGAAGGAGACAGGGCATATCTGCTGCCCAATATGTGTCAACATGCCACAGCCTGAGGGTGTAAAACTTTCATGCCAATAAAGCCCCATTGAATTTGAATTTGAATTTGAAAGAGAGAGAGAGAGAGAGAGAGAGAACAATGGGTGGAAAATAAAGATCAAAGACCAAGAAGACCCAGACAGTGTCACAATCACAGTCAACATATATTAAAATGGGACTGTTATGGTACAAGGAGACTTAAGACAGTTTGAAAAAGACTTCCAGACTATTAAAGAAAAAGCCCAGAGAGAGAACACAACCCTGAGTGAAGCCATCCAGGAAGACAACACGGACACTTCCTCCTCAAGCTGCACCACATCTGAAGCTCCAGAAAGAGAGAGTGACCCTCCATGTTCAGAGCAAGCCCAGATACACCACACAATGACCCTCATGAAAGAACAGTTTACTCAGCTGGAAATAGAGCTGGTCCACCTGAGAGAGCAGGTGAACAGGTGGCAGCCGGAGAACCACACCCCAGAGAAGATGCCCTCCACCAAGCTTAGAGAGATGAACAACCTACAAGCACAGCTGAGAAGTGCCCATCAAGAAAGAGACCATCTCAAGAGCAAACTGGCTGACCTGACAGAAGAAGTGAGAGAGCTCCAGAGAGAGAGAGAGCAACAAGGCAGAGCTGAGCTCGCTGACAGAGAGACTGCAGAGAAGAGAGGGAGAAGTGGACAACCTCCAGGAGCAGCTACGCCTCCACCTCACACACTGCACCCAACCACCTGAAGAAGCCACAGCATCTCCTCCTCAACGGACCTCACCTCCACCCTCACCAGTCCCAAACACACAGCCCTCACTCCACCACGCCCAGCCTGCCCCATCCACCCCAGCGCCGACACAGCACGACTCCCAATCCCCTCCCTCCAGACCAGAGGTCGTGCTCTTAATGGACTCCAACGGAAAAATCATTGAAGAGAAAAAACTGTTCCCAAACCACCGCATACAGAAGATATGGTGCCCAACAACAGCGAGAGCCATGGAGCTACTGAGTGAAGACAAACTCGGCTCCCCCAGCCACATCATCATTCACACCGGCACCAACGACCTACGGACCCAACAAGAGCGGGTGACCTTATCACTAAGGAGAGTGATCGAGAAAGAAACTTCAGCAGAAAGAAACTTCTCCAACTCCTGCATCGTGGTGTCTACCCTCCTACAGCGGAAAGACTTCCACCCTGCAACCATCCAGCGAACCAACGCCGGCCACTCCCAGTGCCCTGAGGCCCAACGTGCACCTGGCCCACCACCCCAGCCTCGACCTAGACCACCTGTATGACCACGTCCACCTATACAAGCAGGCTGTTCCCATCTTCGCCAAGATTCTGAAGGACGCCGCCCTGAACCGCGGCCCGGCCCCTCCCCTTATAAAACAACACAGAACACTTTACTCCCCGAGGCTGCCAAGACACCTGACCAGACCAGAGGCCAGGACCCTCCGGCCCGGACCTCTGTACGCCCAGCCCCAGCACCACCGGCCTCATCACCTCAACACAGGGCCACCCCCTCTTCTCCGCCCTGAAGCGACACCAACCCCTAACGAGCCACGACCCGGCAGGCAGAGCTACGCCCAGGCAGTAAGAGGAGCAGCCAGCCCCCCACCCACCGGCCAGCTGAACGACATCCAGCACATGCTCAGCCTGCTCTGTTCACAACTGATAGACACTTAGCACAATGAGTAAAAGACACACACACACACGCACACACACACACTTACAGAATACACAAACATATTTACATATATAGTCAACATTTTGGAAATGAGACATTTGACCTCATTCTTATCTTTATTGCTTTATTTATTTATTTATTTATTTATATATTTATTTATTTATGTGGGAGTTTTCTTATTTTTTAGGACATTAAGTACAGATGAAATCTTTTTCTATAGCTTGTTGGAATGTTCAGGGCCTCCGGTCCTCAACTTTTGGACTGAAAAGTACAAATGCAGATTTACTGAAGGGGATCAATGACACTGACATTGCTGTCCTCCAGGAAACGTGGTGTAAAGGTGACACTTCCAGTGGTTGCCCAATAGGTTACAGAGAAATAATTGTCCCATCCACCAAATTAAAAGTGTCACTCAGGGGAGAGAATCTGGAGGAATGATAATCTGGTACAAATCTGAATATACCCACTCAATAGAATTAATCAAAAGAGGTGAATTTTATATCTGGATAATAATTAAAAAAGAAATAATTTCAACCGATAAAGACATATTCCTCTGCCCCACATACATTCCCCTATTTCAATGAGGAGAGCTTCTCCATCCTAGAAGGAGAGACAATCCATTTCCAAAGCCAAGGAAATATCTTAATCTGTGGTGACCTGAATGCCAGAACAGCAGAAGGGCTGGACACTGTGGACAATCATGGAGATCTACACATACTGGGTAGCAACAACCTTATCCACCCCACATATCCGACCAGAAACAGCTATGACAAAGTGACCAACACAAACGGGAGACAAGTCCTACAGCTTTGTCGTACGCTAGGTCTTTACATTGTTAATGGCAGAGTAAGAGGAGACTCTTTTGGGAGATACACCTTCAGTTCATTCCTCGGCAGTAGTACTGTTGACTATTTTATTTCTGACCTTGATCTTACATGTATCAGGGCGTTCACAGTCAGTCCCCTTACTCCTCTGTCTGACCATAGTAAAATAACAATCTATCTGAGCAGAACAAATTCCAACCACGAAGCATTACAACCCAATAATCTGCACCCCTCTGCCCAGTCCTACAAATGGACTGCAAGCAGCGCTGACAGCTACCAGAGGGCAATCGATAGTCCGCAAATCCAATCACTCTTGGATAAATTTCTAAGTATATCCTTCCCTTACAATGATGAAGGTGTGAATTTGGCCACTAATGACATAAATGTCATTTTTGAGAAGCAAAACTAGCAAATTTAAAGAAAAAAAGCAAACCAAAAAGAATAAATGGTGAAAAGTGGTTTGATAATGATTGTAAAAATCTACGGAAAAAACTAAGACATGTATCCAATCAGAAACACAGGGATCCAAATAACCAAAGTATACGCCTTCTTTATGGAGAAACATTGAGACAATACAAACACATCCTGAGAACAAAAAAGGAACAGCACAACAGAAATCAGCTGAACCTAATCGAATACAGTCAAATCAATTCTGGGAACATTGGCATAAACTTTACAGAAAATCCAATGATGAGTTGGCAATCCAGAACGGTGACACCTGGACCATTCACTTTACTAACCTCTACAGCAAAATAACAAGTAACTCAGGCCAACAAGAAATACAAGGGAAATTAAAAACCCTTGAATCAACAATTAAAGACTACCAGAACCCCATCGACACCCGATTACACAAACAGAACTAACAGACAAAATGAAAAAACTTAAACCCCAGAAGGCCTGTGGTGCAGACGCCATTTTGAATGAAATGATCAGATACACAGATAAATTCCATCTGGCTATCCTAAAAGCTTTCAATATCATCCTGAATGCAGGTACTTTCCCAGCTATCTGGAACCGAGGACTGATAACCCCAATATATAAAAACGGAGACAAGTTTGACCCAAATAACTACAGAGGGATCTGCGTGTCCAGCAACTGGCAAAACTATTCTGCAGCATTATTAACAGCAGAATCTTACACTTCATCACTGAACACAATACTCTGAGCAAAAGTCCAATTGGATTTCTCCCAAAATATCGAACATCAGACCACATCTTTACTCTCCACACCCTCATCAACAAACAGGTACATCAGAACAAAGGCAAAATCTTCTCATGCTTTGTAGATTTAAAAAAAAGTATTCGATTCAATTTGGCATGACGGCCTTTTGTACAAATGAATTGAAATGGGTATTGGAGGAAAAACATATGATGACATAAAATCAATGTATACAAACAACATATGTTCAGTGAAAATTGGCAACCAACAAACTACTTTCTTCCCTCAGAAACGTGGCGTCAAACAGGGATGTAGTCTGTCTCCTACTCTATTCAACATTTATGTAAATGAATTGGCTAAAAACCTGGAACACTCTGTGTCCCCTGGTATCACCGTAGAAAACACTGAAATCAAGTGTTTGTTATATGCTGATGATCTAGTTTTGCTGTCCCCTACCAAAAAAGGCCTGCAACAACACCTGGATCTCCTGCACAGTTTCTGTCACACCTGGGCTCTGACTGTCAGCCTGAACAAAACTAAAATACTGATTTTCCAGAAGAGGTCTGGGAATCACAACCTTAAACATCAATTTTATCTAGACAAAGTCGAATTAGAGCACGCAAAAAATTACACATATTTAGGTCTCAATATTAGTTCATCAGGTAATTTTCAAACGGCGGTGAATGAGCTGAGAGATGAAGCGAGAAGGGCATTTTATGCAATTAAAAGAAACATCAAAACAGATATTCCAATTAAAACATGGTTAAAAATCTTTAAATCGGTAATAGAACCCATCGCTCTGTATGGCAGTGAAATATGGGGCCCGCTCAGCAGACATTTAACATTTACTGACTGGGACAATCACCCAATCGAGAAATTCCATGTAGAATTCTGTAGAAACATATTACACCTGCAGAGACACATCCCAAATAACGCCTGCCGAGCAGAACTGGGTCAGTACCCCCTACAAATTACAATCGAAAAAAGAGCCATCAAATCCTACAACCACCTAAAATCAAGTGACCCCCAGAGTTTCCACTACAAAGCACTAAAATCCCAAGAAACAAACTTGGAGAAAAGCCCCCTCAGTCAGCTCGACCTGACTCTCAGCTCCCCGACCTCAACACCAGACCCTCAGGACAGACCCCAAACCATCCGGCCCAACCAAATCATAGGCAGACAGAAAGAGAAGTACATCACCTACTGGAAAGACACCACAGAGAACCAGAGCAAAATGGACTGTTATTCAGCCTTAAACAGGCCGTACACAGTGGCAGAACACCTGAGCACCGTACCTGACCACAGACTCAGACAGACTGAGCAGATACAGACTGAGCGGACACAGTCTGGCTCTGGAAACCGGCCGACACAGACGGACCTGGACTCCCAGGGAGGACAGACTCTGCTCGCTCTGCTCACAGGGAGAAGTAGAGACTGAGCAACATTTTCTACTCCGCTGTGACAAATTAGACAAAATTTCTTCCCCAAATTTAAAAACCACTATGAAGAATTTGAGACACTTCCAGACGTAGACACATTAAAATATGTTTTAGGTGAGAAACCAAAGTGCTGCAGACGAGCAGCTGAGTATGTGTCCTCCTGCCACAGACTGAGGGACGACCACGGAAACACCACAGAGGAGCAAACCACCGCTCCAAACTCTGCTCCTGGAAATATTGTAAATATGTCGTGATCACAATGATTTTCTTTTGGATGTTGATGATCGATAAATGTCTCAATTGTTAAGTTGTTTATATTTTATTGTTATTGTTTATGTTCTGCCATTGACTGTCACTTATTCATCTGTTTATTTATTTATTATTATTATTCATATTATTTTATTGTTATATGCTTTGGCAATATAAGCACTGCCTTGTCATGCCAATAAAGCTATTTGAATTTAAATTGAATTGAGAGAGAGAGATAGATAGATAGATAGATAGAGAGAGAGAGAGAGAGAGAGAGAGAGTGGTGTTAGAAACAGGGCAGAAGAACAGCAGGAACAGTAAGAGCCATCTGATAAAGCGGACATTCAACTTACTGCGGAAGGTGGCGGTAATGCAACACTGGCGATGTAAGCTGTCGTTAATGAAGAAGAAGAAGAAGAAAAAGAAGAAAATCAAGACGCAGAAGAAGAAGAAGAAGAAGACGAAGAAGAAGGAGGAGGAGGAGACTTCCGTTTGCATATTATAGTGGGCAAACCACAGCTGAGCTCCAAAACACAGCCAGGACGTAAACCTTCATTGCGTTGCGGCGAATGGGGTTTGACAAGTTCTGCAGTTCCGACCCTTTGTGGGTGAGTTCATTTCACGATCTTCCATGTTTTCCCTTTAACTTAAAAGTCTGCCCAGTTGTTATGAGGTACCGCTGTGTCGGCCAGACTCGGGTCAGGATCAGTATCTTGCGAGTACCCATTGTTAGTGTACGAACAGGTAATCGCTCTCTTTACGTTGCAAACATCGCAGAGAAAACACATAGCGGGAACATTACGTTGGTCTCTACAACAACAACAACAACAACAATAACGTCTCATATAAATATTCCGTCTTCATTTTGCAAATGTCATTCGTCGCATGGCCACATGAAAATGACATAACAGCCCGTGCGGGAGTGGAGCCGCTGAACGCGACCACGTGTCCCGTGTTTCCATTCACAGCGACGCCGAGTGCGTCTGTGGTTGTCGGAGCTACAGAGGATGTTGAACACAGGAAGAGCCTGTAGCTGTCCTCGTTCATGCCTTTCAGTTTAGTTTTTCATAACAAAACATACCACATTGATCTTTGGAGTCGTGTTTGAGGAAACGTGTTGGGTACTAACACAGTCGCTGTTTGTAAAGTGCTTGTTGTTATGGAGGATGGAAACAGGACAAAGAAAGTTGCTCTTTCTGTGACTTTGTGTCTCAGTAATTCATTTTCTAAATATAGCTGTTTGCCATTGGAGCCTGTCTGAGTAAACATGTATCTCTAACACTTTCCAATAAGGTACACACATGTGAGTAGTTACTGAGGAATGAGTAAGGAAATGAAAGGATAATTAATGAAATGTTAAGGAGTAATTCCTCAATAACTGTAATTCGAGGACTATATAGTGTATAATTATGAGTTAATGGAGAACAGAGTGGGAGATAATACATTAATGAATCATTAGATAATGATTAGTTCAAACATATCAGTGAATTGACATGCTGACCACTTTCTTCATGTGTTGATTAACTATCAACCAGCCACTGAGTGGCATGAACTAATGACCACTCATTAATTACGGAATCATTAGTTTCTCTTTTTATGTACTTTCAAGTAAAGTGAAACATCATGTTGCTTAGTTACCTAATGCACTCAATAGTTATTAATGGGAGTGGGGGGGACAGACTAGAGACAACTAAAGGAGTAATATTCTATAACTTAAATTCAACAGCAAAACAAAACAGGCCTTTGAAGGTTTTTTTATTTCACTGTACATGTAACAATACAATATGATAAAAACAGTCCCCAACAGACAGTCAGTTGAATGGTAATGGGAACACCGCATTAGTTACTACTAATTACTTAATCATTAGTTACTCTTCCATCACGGTTGGTTTCATTTTCGGGGCGATTTTTGTCATTTTATTCTGCTTAATTAATGGTCTGCCTCCACAGAATCCAACACGGTACATATAGTTCATAATTGCTATGTAGAGCACAATTCAAAGTGTGCGCCTATTGGAATTGGCAGCTTCACACATGATTTCCGACGAGTCTTTCACAAAATGGCGGAGCTGAAAGTAACGTTAATTCATAAACGATATTTGAGAACTACATCAAAAAAAGATGTGCAGTTGTGCACCCCGATCGTTGTAATAGGACAGGTATGTTATCCTGCGTCCTTCTGCAGCCTCGTCCCCTGCGCCCGCAAAGCACACTAAACTTTTTTGCGTGGTGTCGGAAGATCCGAGTTCCCGGGTTGTTTTTCTGACATGAGGTGGCGTTCATGTGAATTATCCCATTCTGAAAGTCATTTTTAGATTTTTTCCGAAATCACATGAATGTAACATCCCCCCTCTTTTTTTTTTTCTCCGCCACACACACAACTGCCGAATATATCGGCAACCGGCAGTTGATGTGCTGACGGTGGCCGCTTGGAAATTTTTAACATATCGCCCAACCCTATTGTGTACCTTCAAGTAAAGTCAGATATCATACTGAGTAGTTACTCAATAGACTCATTAGTTACTCCTTTTTTCTTTTTTGTGTACCTTCATGTGAAACGATACTTAATACTGAGTAGTTACTGGCTAGTTTCTCATTAGCCTACTTAATGATTAGGCACTGGTATCTCCTGGGAGATAACAATTAATTCCTCAATAACAGACCAGAGACAGTAGGATTCTCAAAATAATTTTTATTAATTGTATTCACACCTCATATAGACATCCAATATTCAAACCCATGTCATATTCTTTAGCATTAGTGATGTTGTCGCCTTAAAAATAATTGTTCACTGTCGTTGACTTGGCTTTGAACCTGCCGCCCTCTGTTACCAGTGCAGCAGAGGGTCGGCTCCCACACTGGATCGACTGTCCTGCTGCCACTCATTTGGACCATCTGCCTGCTCCTCCTCCTCCACGGGTCTGTGCTCTCTGGACAGGCTATGGAAGGAGGGGAACAGGAAGTGACACGGTGCCTAGAAACAGGCTGGAAAGGCGACCCGTGATCAGATCATCGTTGATTATAAAGAGGGCTGTTTACACTGCGTATCCTTAGCCCTAGGCTAAAGCCCAATTTTTACTACTGCGGAAAGTGCTGTACACGGACACGGAGAGCCTGTCGGAGACCCTCTCCGTACTCTCCGGGTGCATGAAATATTTTTTAAATGTCCGCCACTCCAGTAAGAAGAGTTATACAAATGTATAACATATATATATATACATACATACATACATATGATCAATCGGACCTGCAACGTGTTTTTGGGCCTTGATTACAGCTCCATGATCGTCTGGCCGATTTGTGGAGCATAAATGAGCTCATAATTTTTTTTGACAGTAATGAATTATCAAGTGCTGGACTGGTTTTAAACTACATCTGACAGGTTTACTGAGTAATGCAAACTTTGTGTTATTTGGATTTTAAACGTATAACCTGGTATTCACTTCATGTGAGACCCACACATTACATGCACAGTGTTTCATTGCTAATGTAAGTACTGAACTTTCATACATCTGTCACCTGAAAAAATAAATAATTATTACCCTACTTTGTCGTCTTACAGAATGTCTCCAACCTCTTTTAGCTTATTGTTGTAGTTTTACAACCTGAACATTTCAGTGATCTGGTGTTCTCTGCCCATACGGCCCAAATAACTCATTGCTGTTTTAAAAGGTATCCTGTGGCATCTTTACTTTACATTAGCTGGCAGGGCTCTACTCACTTTAACTCAGCACGTCAGCCCACCACAGCAGGGATTTGCATTTCCATTATAACAGGGCTACCTGCTTAAAGGTTTGTCTTAAACTAATGATGCGCTTGAGTTGTGCAGTGGTCAAAGGAGCAACTGTAAGAAAAAAAAGAAAAATCTTCCTCCCCGCAGTAGCCTACTTCAAGAAAGAGCAGCTACCAAACCCTACTAATTTAGTGGCAAACAAGTTTGATTTCCCACTAGGGATGTCCCGATCAGGTTCTTTTTACCCCCATCCCGATCCGAGTCATTTAATATTTAGTATCTGCCGATACTGAGTCCCGATCCGATACTTAGCCCTAACTAATATTTTCCTAAATAATACAGAGCATTAAGAAAAAATTCCTTAATAGGTTTTTTTATTTTGTTGAAACAAAGTAAATACTTTCATATGGCTCTTTCTTATTCTGCATATGTTATTGCAACGTTGGTTTTCATTTGTTTTTTGTTTTTTAACAAAAACAACCATGTAAACAAAGTCAGTAACCAAACCCTGATCCTCTATCACGGAGATGGGCTGGTTATCCAGAGCGATGTATTCAGTTCCCTTCTCTGTAATATTTTTGGCCATGTCGCTGTCTCGAGGATATTTTTCTTTCCTTTTGAAAGTATCTGCGAGTGTTTGTTGCTTCAGTGCCTTTGCCTGTATTGCTTGAGTGAACTCGTTGTGGTCCTTTGAGTGTTTGTTTTTTACGCGCCGTATCAAATGTGTAATATTAAATGCAGCTCTTTTGTTACCAGCTCACAAAACGGTCGTATTGCAGATGTTAGGCTACATGTCGCTGTTGGACCGCTTTCGCTTTCTAATTTAAAATATTTCCACACTGCAGACATTCCACCCACAGGGTTGCCAGACTAACGTTACCCCCGTGTCTGCGTTCTTCCACAAATTGTGCTCCATTTACAGCTGATGTAAAAATACTCGGGTTTGGGTCCACGTTCAAAATTGCCGATCCCGATCAGTGAAACAATGCCCATATCGGCTCTGATCCCGATCCCGCAGATCGGCTCGGGACATCCCTCTGTTATTTAGTTATTTTACAGCTTTTATTATGAAGTGGCAAAATCAGGAAATGTTTGTTAGATTCTAATCTTAATTTTATCAGCTATTTTAACAAGGTTGCAAAAACATTTTCTTATCATTTTAGGAATATTGCTAAAAATTGTATCATTTAACCCGGAAAGATGCTGACAAACTAAACTTCAAACCACATGTTGCAAGAGTAATGTGGCTCCTAAAGTGCTTTGATCTGTGTAGGTAAGGTGTGAGTGGTAGAGCAAGAGCTAAAGAGTCGGCGGTAAGTGTGCAGAGCACAGCGGCTAGAAAAGAGGGCAGTCAGCTGTAAATTTGCAGTTTTTCAGCAACTTAAATGTACAGTGAAATATACAGTTGTCAGTAAATAGAAGCTGCAGCTTCTCACCACCAAGCTCAAGTCTCTCATGAGCTGTTTCATTACTGCTGGTAAAAGTGAAGGGGTTAAGCAAAAACAACTTTGTCCTAGGAAAATACCATCTCCCCGGTTCCCTTTGAACGGTCTCAACGTAGAGCAGGAAAAGGCCAAGAGACTTTTAAAAACATATTTTTCTCAGGTTTCCTGCATAGACATGAGTTTTGTCTTACAAGAGAGGCTTGTTTGAGGAACAGAAGGGGGTCTTCGTGGTATGGCCACGGTTGTGAGACGTCACCACAGCCCGCTTGGAGGCAGGCTGGGCAGTCTTTGGCCTCACTCTGGAGATGGTCTATCCCGATGGTCTATTTTTTTAAAGCTCCTTTGTTCTTTTTTTCCTCTAGGATTGGAACCGTACATGGTACACTGATAACCCAGACTTCACCCAGTGCTTCCAGAACACTGTCCTGGTATGGCTGCCATGTCTCTACCTCTGGATGTGTGCCCCCATCTATCTCATCTACCTCCACAGCCATGACCATGGTTACATATGTATGAGTCACCTCAACAAAGCCAAAACTGTGAGTGACCCTTGGTTATCTGGAGTTATGTTTCTAATTGTCCATGTGTCATATGTTGTTAATTTTTATTAATTCTGCTCTCTCTACTGTTTTCTCTATGAAAAGTGACTCAAACAGTTGTTTAAAGAATTAAAAAGGATAGGTAAGACAAAAGTATAAACCGGGGCTCCTTTCCCAACTCTGCACAACTAATCCTCCTGAGGCCCAGGAACTGTTTGAGTACAACCACAGTGAGTTAGTGTAGGTTTGAGCATGTTTTGACAGTTCCATGTCAGCCTATACTGCCATCTTGGCTCAAAATAGCACAGCTGTTTTAAGTATTTTTGTATTGGCTGCATTGTTACAGCTATATTTATCAGCTACTATACGAGCTAACATTTAAAGCTTGGTGTGCTGCATGAGTAACATAGGTTTAGAGTCAGAAGACTGCTGACACACCTTGGGCCTGTGTCACTGCGTTAGTATAAACTAGATGCAAGTAGTCAAGGGAGCTCAAATTGACAACATAATGGTTGGTGCAGTGGATAATTATTATAATTAAATCCAATATTGAGACCATAACACTGTGGAACAAAGTGTCAGCTTTCGACACTTCAAGACACTCAATTGGGATAGTTTGAAACACTGTTAGCCATTACTTATGTTACCTGTAAACACCATATCCTGGATATCATCCAGAGTAGTCATGTGCGTGTAAGTCACATATTTCGTTTTTGAACATATTTTTGCTGCCAGAGGGTGAGATAATTCCACTCCTTTTTTGTAATGTGTCCTTTTATTTCAAGAAATGTTCTGTAACAAGTCTGTGTATTCAAACAAGGCTGAATGAGTGCTCTAGTCTTGTCTAAGGATAACAATATAATGCATCACATAATCATATTCAACACATCCAGTGGTAACACCATTAAAATATACACCATGACTATGTCATTTTATTTTTCTTAGTTTCTTACTTTGCACAGTGGAACAAGAGCACTTGCTCTAACAGTAATGCATCAATTGTATAGTTAGCAAAGTTGCAGATTTATATGAAATAAGCTGTTCTTCTCCCCACAGGCTGTGGGCCTTCTACTGTGGATTATCTGCTGGTCAGATGTTTTCTATTCTTTCTGGGAAAGAAGTCATGGCAGCAGTATCCCCGCACCGGTCCACCTAGTTAGTCCAACCTTACTTGGCCTCACCATGGTGAGTGTTTAACTTTGTCATTCATATAGAAAGGGTGTCAATGAGAAATCACCTAGTATAGCAAAGCTTTTAATTATTTTATTTTTCATAGTGTTTTTGATCTTAGACATTCTTAGTGTAGTTTTAGCTCTTCATTTTAGTTAAGAGTTTTTTTTTCCAGAATTGAATGGGTTGAATTTAGATTTTATTTTGTTTCAGTTTTATTTTAGTTTTATTTGCATTTTCATGAAGATTAAAGGTGTGATTAAAGAGCAGTTTAACTGTATGTTTTACATAAGTGCAGTTTATTCACACATAGTAAAGATCGTGAGTATAGAATGGTAGATGGTAGAATGGTATAGAATAGTGATCTGCTTGCATCTTGACTGCACTGCAAAAAAGCTTTAGAACAAAGCTGCGACCATAAACCATAACAAATTCATTGAATGCAGCTCATCAAAAATTGGACTGTTATGAAGGTTACAGTCCATTACTTAATTCATTTTCTGACAGTCGTCCAAGTGCAGGTTCATAGCAGCAGGATAAACTATGTACTCTATACATCGACATCATCCTTTATAATGGCTCCATCCAGCTTTCAAGGCCTGATGGGATATGTCATTTTTCCACTGCTGTCAAGATCAGGTTACAGGCTTTAAAAAAATATAGAGAAACAATAAAAACATTGATTTTACATGGTCCCTTTTCAACTCTTATTAATAGTTAACAATATGCAATGACTTTCTCTTCATAAGGAAGCACACAGAAACGTGTGTGTGTGCGTGTGTGTGTGTGTGTGTGTGCGCGCGTGTGAACTATGATTTATAAATGTGTGTCTGTTCCAGTTGCTGGCCACTTTGGTAGTCCAGTATGAACGGATGAAAGGGGTTCAGTCGTCTGGAGTAATGCTAATCTTCTGGCTGCTTGCACTGCTGTGTGCCACAGTCTCCTTCAGGTCCAAGATCCTCCAGGCCCTGGACCAGGTCAGTCTTGAACTAAGTTTGGATGAATACAGTTGTATTAAACCTCTGGATGTGTAACTTGTCTGAATGGTTCCATGAGTTAAAAGCTTCATCTCTTTTTTTTAAGCTATTGACGGTGTGTGTGTGGAGGTACACCACCTTCTACGCCTACTACGCTCTGCTGCTGGTTGCTCTGTTCCTGTCCTGCCTGACTGACCAGCCACCTCTCTTTTCTCAGGCTGTTAAAGACTTGGTGAGAGTCATACTGTAAACCTTTCTCTTTCTTTCCCTGCCAATTTCTGTTAAGTTTCTCACTCTCACTCATTTGTATCAATGAGTGGAATGTTTTATACGTTTCTGTAAATGTTAACTTGTTGATTGTCTGCAATGCTAAAGCTGAACAAGACTGCCACAAGATGACAGTCCTCAAATTTAAATGCCCACTTGGATGTGGCATTGAGCCAGCTTGATAACTATGTCTACCATTCAAGTACTGTGAACAAGAGGTGGAGCCCTCTAAAGGGGCCCTCTAATGGGGTGGAGCCCCATTAGAGGGCCCCTTTAGAGAGAACAACCCCAGCAGAACAACCCCGGCAGAGCTGAGAGCGCTCCCTTCCTGTAACATCATCCTCCCATAGACATCCGTCAGCTCGGATCTTAGCTTTCTATGAATTTAACCCCAAAACTTGCTACATCTTGGTGGTGGCAAAGGTCCTGCGTCATGTAGTGTTGTGTGCCTGTCGGCTTACAATGGGTGTCTCGTCCCTTGTAATTGCCACAACACTCTGTGTTGTCTTCCAACTCTCTGTGCTCTTCACTGTCCATGTCCTGTTCGAAAGCAACAGTAAACGCTGACTTATTATGTTTTTTTAATATATACATATGTTTATTCTGGGCTTTTTATGCATGTATTTGACAAGACAGCTAAAGGTTTGGACAGAAACAGAGAGAGGGGGGATGACATGTAGCAAAGGGCCACAGAGTGGATTTGAACCCTGGGCCCACAGCCTCTGTACATGGCGGCACACTCTACCAGCTGAGCTACTGGGGTGCCCCACATGCACTTATTATATTAACCCAAACCATGATCTTTTCCTATATCTAACCAAGTAGATTTGTTTCCAAAACCTAACCAAATTGTGACTGAAAACTCTGGTCATCTGCTTGAAAGTCCTGCAGAGGAGCAATTCCTCCAGTTCGACTTACTGAGTACTTTGCCTTTGTCCATCTTTAAACAATATCACCTGACTTCCTGAAGGCTTTCCAGCAGAAAACCTCTCACATAACAGCCCCTGAATCTAACAAAGAACCCAATCACTTTTTATGCACATACAGTCGTGGTCAAAAGTTTACATACACTTGTTCACCATGTAACATTCACCATGTTTTACGTGGATATCCCAATCAGTGTTGATGGTAAATGTGGTTGATTGAGCCAATAAAATCCCTAGTGCGTGGTGTCTTAAAAGAGAAAGTTGGGTTATTAGAGTTTTCCTGCTTGCACAGCCTGCCTACATGTACCAGGATGCATTGCATGCAGCCTCATGACGCTCCACCCCCTAATACTTCCTAAACCTGCCCAGCACGATCATCATAGTTTTCATTATTATAATACTACATAGACTATATGTTTGTTTATATTTGGTAGTGTTGTATAATACAGTTTATTTAGTATCCTTTAGATCTCATTCAGGTGAAAAAAATATGAATTCATAATATTGTCCACAATAAAAACTGTGAAGCGATGTTGTAAAACTTTCAATGAATACAACAGAAACAATAATATGGAAGATGGCTGAGTGGACCGATGAACGTATAATGTTCACTGATGATCTGCAGTCGTCACAGCCTGTCACTTCAGGTCATATTTCAAGCAACACTAAATGAAACAAGGAGAAATGTGTATAAATGTTGGACACCACCCGACCGCTCTGTGTATTGTCTTGTGGTATTATTAATGATTTAAAATAACGATCAAAAGAACGGGACTCGGAGTATGAGGAATATTTTATGCCAGGTTTATTGCCTGTGGTCTGTCTGCTGAGAAAAAGAGCCTCATGGAAATTATGATTTAAAAAACATTTGCATTGTATAAACAAACAAAAATTTGTTAAAGCAAGTTATTTGGTGTTTTCACAGTCGCTCTATGAAGCTGAGTTGGATTATTCTGTTACCTTGCAGAGGCTGCTGGTGTGAGGCTGTGAGGCTGTGAGCCGTCTGTAATTCTCTGGTTACAGTTTTCATCATGTTGGTTTCTCTCCTCTCCTCCACTGGAGCAGGTTCGGTGGTCAGAGAGATGGCCTGCTGCAGCAGGTTGGACTCACTGTCACCTGTTGGAGCTGCAGCCCTGTGCGCTCTCAGAGATGCTGCTGGGCTCTGTGCGCTCTCAATGCGCCTCTTTGTGTTCCACTCTTGATGTGCCCTCTCCAACCACTACACCTGTACAGCTTTGGTCACCTCATACTGATGGCTAAGAAACAGACGTTCAACATGTCCTTTCTGGGTCCTTAGTGCTTTGAATTAAGGCTTTTTGTTTAGTAATTACAATAAGCTTTAGTGTGTGTTTTCCACAGGCCCTCGCACATACAGCTGTTGCATATGTTTTGAGATGGTAAACTGTACGCCTACATATTTTCTAAAAATATATATATATATTTAGAAAGTATATTTATAACATTGGGTTAGACGACAAAATACTCAGTGGTCATATTTCCTCTCAGCACTGCTGGTCTTGTTTTTTTCCAGTTTATCTTTAGGATCCTGAAGAAGGTCTCTGGTTCACCTCTATGCAAACCAGAAGTGAACTTTCATGTAACACACATGCGCTGCTTCAGGCTTGCTGTCAGCGACAGGATCCAACAAAAACTGCCCACGCCAAAATTCACTGCAGCAGAAATAATCTGCTTCTGTTGGCATCAGAGGACAATATGAGCAAACCCACCACCAGTCACTGTCTTCTGTCGGCAGCTCTCGATAATCACTGGCGACCATGTCCCCTAATGCTATTTCAGCTGCAGCTTGGCCTCTCTCTGCTGGGTTTCTTCAATTGTTTACTCTTTACTCAAATAAGTATCTTGTCTGAGTATCATAGTCAGCCAAAACACTGTAAAAGTCTTCTCCTCTACGACCTCCTCTCCTCTGCCCTCATGTTAGAATGACGCTTTCGCTGTTGAACGCATGGATAATTTGCATACAAGCGAGACAGGAAAGAAGTTTTGAGTTTGAGTGCCAACTGACACGCCCCCCATGTATGTATTATTTCGATCTATTAAGCCCACTGGATTCCTACAGGTGGAGACTAGAAATCTAAACTGAAATGGCCTGTACTTCTTCCGAGTAATTTTACAGCGCCCCCCAGGGACACAGAGAACATTGAGGGGGCTGAGTAGAGTGTCCCTCAGCATGAACTAAATTCCAATAGATAGAGATTAAGGTTGAAAATTGGTGAAGTTGCCCTTTAAGAACAACACATATCATGGCAGTCTTGAGTTCCAATGATTTCTACAACTCTACAACAAATTAAATGACCAATTTTGGTGATGTAGAAAGTTGTCTGATTTAGACTTGTTTTGTAGCATGGCTTCTTTACTTCTTCTGTGTGATTATGATTGATAAAGTCTCATGACTGTTCTGGGCCCATTTTAATAGGGCTTGTTTGACACACCCATTTGAATGAGCCACAAACACTACAATGGGAAATTCTAAGAAGGCAAGGCAAGGCAAGGCAAGTTTATTTGTATAGCACAATTCAGACACAAGGCAACTCAAAGTGCTTTACAGGCGCATTAAAATTACATTAAAAGCGTTTTAAAACAGGTTAAGAAATAGGAAAGTAGGCTACAATGGAACAATTACATTAGAAACATTTAAAAATACATTAAAACAAAACATTAAAACAAATTAAGAAATAGGAAAGTAGGCTAAAATAGCCTACGCCAGCTTAGAGACAAGAATAGAGAATAAAAGTCACAGAGAAAATAAAAGGCACAGTGCAGTTCAAAGCCTTAAAATTGCTTCAGTGAAAGGCAGTGGCAAACAGAAAGGTCTTCAGCCTTGATTTAAAAGAGGTGAGAGTTGGAGCAGACCTGCAGTTTTCTGGGAGTTTGTTCCAGATATGTGGCGCATAATAACTGAACGCTGCTTCTCCATGTCTAGTTTTGACTCTAGGGACTGAAAGCAGACCTGAGCCTGATGACCTCAGAGGTCTGGATGGTTCGTAACGTGGCAGCAGATCAGAATTGTGTTTTGGCCCGATACCAGCCAGTGCTTTATAAACCAACAATAGGATTTTGAAATCTATTCTTTGACTGACAGGAAGCCAGTGTCAAGATCTGAGAACTGGAGTGATGTGATCTACTTTTTTGGTTCTTGTTAGGACTCGAGCAGCAGCGTTCTGAATCAGCTGCAGCTGTCTGATGGATTTTTTAGAGAGTCCTTTAAAGACACCGTTACAGTAGTCAAGTCTGCTGAAGATAAATGCATGGATAAGTTTTTCCAAATCCTGCTGAGATATAAGTCCTTTTATCCTGGATATATTCTTAAGATGATAGTAGGCTGACTTTGTAATTGACTTAATGTGGTTGCTGAAGTTCAGGTCTGAGTCCATGATTACACCGAGGTTTCTGGCTTGGTTTGCAGTTTTCAACATTACAGATTGAAGCTGAGTAGAGACTGTTAGTCGTTCTTCCTTGGCTCCAAAAACAATTATTTTCAGTCTTATCTTTGTTTAACTGAAGAAAACTTTGACACATCCAATCATTGATTTGTTCAATGCATCTACTTAGCGTTTGTATGGGATTATAGTCCCCTGGTGAGATGGTTATGTAAAATTGTGTCTTCTGCACAACTATGGTAGCATATTTTGTTGTTTTCCATTATCTGAGCTAGAGGAAGCACGTAAATGTTGTATAGTAGAGGCCCCAGAATGGAGCCCTGGGGTACTCCGCTTGTCATTTTCATCCGTTCAGATGTGTAATTTCCAATAGACACAAAGTAGTCTCTATCATTTAGATAGGATTTAAACCAATTTAGTGCTGTACCAGAGAGTCCCATCCAGTTTTCCAGTCGGTCCAGTAGTATGACGTGGTCGACTGTGTCAAACGCAGCACTGAGATCCGGTAGTACTAAGACTGAAATTTTGCCATTGTCTGTGTTTAAATGAATGTCATTGAGGACCTTGACAAGAGCAGTCTCAGTGCTGTGATGTGGTCGAAATCCTGATTGGAAGACATCAAAACAGCCATTTACTATTAAGTAATTGTTCAGCTGTTGAAAAACAGCTTTTTCAATGATTTTACTTAAAATAGGGAGGTTTGATATGGGCCTATAATTATTCATTACTGATGTGTCTAGATTGTTCTTCTTGAGGAGTGGTTTAATAACTGCAGTTTTCATGGCTTGGGGGAAGACGCCTGAGAGAAGAGACATGTTGACAATCTGTAGCAGATCTGGAGTCATGCAGTCTGAAACTTTTTTGAAGAACCCTGCTGGTAAAATATCAAGGCAGCAGGAGGAAGATTTCAAATGTTGTATTATTTCTTGCAGGTTTTTGTCATTGATTGGATCAAACTGTGTCATGGTGTTAGAGTCTGTTTTAGGTGGACACATGGACAACACACCTCCTGTACCTGGTACGGTGGCACAGACCGCTTGTCTAATTTTCTGAATTTTGTCAGTGAAGAAGGATGCAAATTCATTAAAGGCCCTGGTAGATAGATGTTCAGAGGCTACTGGCACAGGAGGGTTTGTTAGCCTGTCGACAGTAGCAAACAGGGCACTTGCATTATTATTGTTTTTGGTGATAATGTCTGAAAAGAAGGACTGCCTTGACTTTTTCAGTTCCAAATTAAAAATGTAAACTCTCTCTTTATAAATGTCAAAATGAACCTGGAGATTAGTTTTTCGCCACCTGTGCTCTGCTTTTCCACATTCCTTTTTTTCCATTTTGACCAGCTAGGCATTTCTCCAAGGAGATTTTTTCTTACCAGAGACCACCTTCACTTTAGTGGGTGCAATGACATCATTAACATTTGTAACTGTAGAACTGAAATGATCTACAAGGTCATTGACAGAGAACCTGGAGAGGGGAGGTGTGGAGGAGAAAGCCTCAATGAATATCTCACTGGTGTTTTCAGTGATGTAGCGCTTTGAGACAACCTCAGTTTGAACATTTGTGTACACAGATATATCACTCTCAAAGAAAACACAGTAATGATCAGAGAGAGCAACATCAGATACCAGAACCTTAGAAATGTTCAGACCCTTGGAGATAACCAAGTCTAGGATGTGGCCCCTGTTGTGTGTGTGCTGCGTCACATGCTGAGTGAGTCAAAGTTATCAAGGACACAACACAGTTCTGTAGTCCATCTGTCCTCAGGTTTGTCGACATGGATGTTAAAGTCACCAACAATTAACACACAATCAAAGTCAGTGCAGATAAGAGACAGTAACTCAACAAGGTCATCAAAAAAATCCGTACAGTATTTAGGTGGCCTGTAGATGTTTAGAAATATAGCCCGAGAAGAGAGAGACTGAGACCGGAGGGCACTCCTCTTTGGAGGGAGAAGATGGCGACGGTGAAGACTCCTCCTCCTGGCACAGCTGTCTTCTCTGTTTGGAGCTTATCTCAGGCAGTAGTAGTTCTCCTCCCTAGTGCTGACTTATCAGTTGTCTTGGTTTGTCTCGCTTGTTGTCCTTGGCAGGAGGAACTGATGTGTGGTGCACAGAGTAAAATATGTTGGAGGTTAACAGCCTTACTCCTGACTTGTTGAGGCAAAATCCATTGGCCTTAAAGAGGTGTCTGCGTTCCCAGAAAATGGTAAAATTGTCAATAAAGTTCACTGATTGAGCGGCACATGTAGCTTTGAGCCATCTGTTCAACATCAACAACCTGCTGAATCTCTCATCACCTCTTCGGACAGTTGGTAGAGGACTGCTGACAAACACCACAGTATCAAGAGATCTGACTTTGCTCAACAGATCAATAAAGTCTTGTTTCAATACCTCAGATTGTTGCTTCACAACATCACAGGCCCCTGTGTGTAAGATGAGAGATTTCGCTGTCGGATGTCCAGAATTTTTCCTGAGATGTCAGAGACCATATCATTGGTAAAACAGAGTACTTTGGTGTTCTTCTTGCTGCAAAAGCTGTTTACCTCCTTCACAGCAGCATCACCCACGATCAGTGTTTGAGGCCCAGTCATTAGCTCTCTCTGTTCCCTTCACTTCTGAATTTGGTCTCATATTTTTCGTGTTTTTTCCTGATGTTTTTCAGGTCATGCGACGGAGAGCTTGCAAGGTCTTGTGAGAGTTCTTGTGAGAGTGGAGCAAATCTGTTCTTCAGATGTATTTTTGTTATTTGGGTAGGCCTGCTCTTGCACAGCAATTTTCTGAAGGATCTTCTGAAAGTCGTCCGCAGTAAAGGGAGCCATTTTGATGCTAGTTAGCCTTAGCTGCTAACAGGCTTGTGCTACTTCTTAGGCCTCGCTCAGAAAGTGCTGAAGAGTTCGGAAAAATGTTGAAATGAGGCAGCAATATGCTTTATCTCCAATTAATTGTACTCCCACTGGTTTCTAAATATCCAGGAGTCACTGCCTGTAATCTCTCAGTGAAGAAAAAACAGAATAATAGTAGAAAAAAGGCAAGCAGAAGCAAGAGCAAGCAGAAAAGCGTCTGCACCCAAGCAGATACAGGAAGTCGAATGGAGCTCAGCATTGATCTGAAAGAGTGCATTAATGAGCACATTTACATGACCACAATAATCCGATAACTGGGAATAATCAGGTTATGACAATAATCTGATTTGACGTGTTTACATGCACTTTAGTAATGCGATAATGGAAAAAACAGGTTTTCATGATTCAGTCAATTAGTTGGATTTCTTTCCAAATACATGACTGAAAACTGCGGGTTTTCTTAATTTTTTATTTTTTCAAAACATCCTAACAACATGGCATCACTTATCATGGCGTCTCCAGCGGTCAGGGCTGTCCTTAATTGGGATTTGTTAGGTTTGCAAAATATGCAAAATGATGCTCTCCGTCTTTGCGTTATGCGTATGAGCAGAAAACGCATCCACATCCGCTCGCGTTTTAACAATATGTGGTTTCTTTTATGTTTTCACACATGCGCAAGACCAAAAGAAACCGGATAAACGGTAAACCTGCACCGAATAAAACGGAATATTGGGTAAAAAACTAGGTGTGTTTATCAGATTTTTCATAATCCAATAACGACTTTTATCAAATAAAGCATATTGAATTTTGCTGTTTACATGGCCACTTGAATAATCTGGTAACTCCATAAATCAGATAATGATGTAAACGTGCTCATTTATTTGAACTAGTCAGGAAATTCACTTGGAGCCATTACAGGTTACAGGTCCCTGCATCAACTGTGCAAACAATTGTTTGTAAGTATAAAGTGCACGGCACAGTTGTGTCACTGCCACGATCAAAAAGAAAACACAAGCTATCACCTGCTGCTGAGAGAAAACTGGTCTGGATGGTCAAGAGTTAACCAAAAACCACCAAAAAGCAAGTCTGTGATGTACTAGAAGCTGCTGGAAGACAGGTGTTAGTGTCCACAGTCAAGCGTGTTTTGTATCGCGACACGGCACCTTAAAGCTCAACTGAAGTTTGCTGCTTATCACATGGACAAATAAAAACCTTCTGGAGGAAAACTCTGTGGTCAGATAAAACAAAAACAGAGGAGAGGAGGGTGAGGCCTTTAACCCCAAGAACACCAGACCTACTGTAAAGCATGGTGCTGGTAGTATTATGCTGTGGGGCTGTTTTGCTGCCCGTGGATCTGCTGCTCTAAAGAAAGTAAATGGAATAATAAAGAAGGAGGATTATCTCCACATCTTCAGGAAAACCTAAAACCATCAGCAGAAGATTGGTTCTTGGGTGCAGTTGGTTGTTCCAACAGGACAATGATCCAAACACACATCAGAAGTGGTAAAGGAACGGATTAATCAGACTAGAATTGAGGTTTTGGAACAGCCTTCCCAAAGTCCTGACTTGAACCCCATCGAGAACATGTGGACTCTGCTGAAGAAACAAGTCTGGGCCAGGAAGTTAACACTACCAGGAGCTTGTGGATGGCTATCAAAAGCACCTAGTTGAGGTGAAAATGGCCAAGGGACTTTTAACCAAATATTAGAATTAATCTCATCTCATCTCATTTTCTTGTCCGCTTTTCCGTGAGGGTCGCGGGGTGTCGCAGGGCCACTTTATCCCCCCTTTCAGGGGGTTGCGGGGCTACTGGAGCCAATCCCAGTCTACATATGGGCGAAGGTCAGGGTATATCCCTGGACGAGTCGCCAGTTCGTCGCAGGGCCCTTTCTGACAGGAGAGGCTGCCACACAGTGCCAACTGCACGTCAGGAGCAATGTCGGGGTTCAGCATCTTGCTCAAGGATGCTTCGGCATGTAGCTCAGTTCCGCCCAGGGGAGCCGGGGTTCAAACTAGCAACCTTCTGGTCGCTGGTCACTGGTCACCTGCTCTACCCACTGAGCTACAGCCGCCCCACAATATTAGAATTACTAATGTATATTCTTGACCCAGCAGATCTGGTCACACAAGACCTATGTATTATTGAACCAAACTTCATCAATGTTTTTGGTGACAAAGTAGTTTAAAAATGAGTTGTAATCAAGTTGTATCAAATCATAGGAACTTGAGACTGCCACAATATACATGTTCTTTACAAGTGCATGTAGGCTTTTGACCATGACTGTATGTAGATTTGAGACCAAATACACAAATGACAGGAAAACAACATGAAGAGACACGGAGCATGGGATGAGGCGGTCACGGAGCTCGCTGATATATGCACTGCGACGGATCGGAGTGTGGTCAGATTTCACTAAGTTATGAATCTGAGAAGAAGTGTGTTTTGAAGCAAATCGAGGGCGATAAGTGTTTTTAAGTAGCTTAAAGAGTAACTCCACCAATTTTATTCATTAATGTGTGTTTACCATTCTTGGGGAGTACTACCTAGTATGTGGAAAAAGTAGCAGAAAACACTCTGTGCCTCCAAAGGAAGCTGCATGTAATCTGATTAAATGCCTCCAGTGGTGTCACTCAAGGTGGATGGATGGGCAAGTTGCATTGTGGCTAATGTAGGCTCCAGATTTTGAAGAGCAGTCTACGTATTGGTGTAGCGTTGCACTCCTGTAACACTGTTGGACTAATTATGGAAAAAAATCAATACAGCAGATATCCCCTTTTTTCCTGAAGTTCTTCTTCCGAAACATGCCGCCTACATTACCCACAATGCAACTTAGGCACAGAGTGTCACTGGAATTTATCAGATTACATGCTGCTTCCTCTTCCTTAATCAGTATCTCATCAGCAGAAAACTATTTTGGTGTAACTGTAATGTTTTTGTCCTCAGAATCCTTGCCCTGAACCTGGCGCTTCTTTCCTCTCAAAAATATCATTCTGGTGGATCTCCAGGTAAGCAGGCAGTTAATATCCCAGTGGTGTGGATGTGGTGTTGATATTTGTGTGTGTCAACAGACAGTGCAGTCTAATAAAGACTTTAGGCATGAGAAAGTTAAAACTCTGCTCTTTCCATCCTCCAACTGTCTTTTTCTCATTGAAAATCTTTGGAAGATTAAAATAAGTAGTAGTACATGTGTAATTAACTTGTATCAGTTTTGAATATTAAAGGTTCAAGTTAAGTTCCCTCTTTGTGATAGAAGTCAAAATTTAATTTGCATATATAATCCTTTAAAAAGAGTGGTCACAGTCAGGAGAGTTTTCTCACAGAGGAGCCGAGGCTTGTGGGATTTTTATTTTTTATTCCCAAAGTGTAATAGTTGTTGAAACAGACAGTAGGTTTTGCTGAAAGTGATACAAAAGCTTTTGAATTCATTGGAACATTGTTGTGCAGTAGGGCCTGGTGAAAATGGCCTTAAAATATTAACATTGCAACAATATCGTGGGGATGACCATTAGTACTTTCACAAAATATTAATACAATGAGATTTTTGATAATTAATCACCAGTAATGTGGATACAGTATTAGAGTACAGTCTGGTAAGTTCAGAAATTGACATCACTTTGCTGTAATGCAGCCTAGAAAGACAGGAAAAGACAACACTTAAGTCATCGTATAACCATATCCAACCTTATGTAATATATGTTCATAAGTAATCTCATATCAAATAAATGATATATATTGTATATATGTCTGAGCCCTATTGTGCAGATTGTTTACTTCCACCTTTTCCCCCTAGATTTTTCTGTATGCTTTCTTCACTAAACGATTCTGCAGGCAAGGTATTATTCAGCTATACAGCTAGCTTAACATTATATTCTCCAGCATTGCATCCTTCAAGGAACAGACTGGCTGTTCTGTTTGGCAGGACCAAATGAAGGAAAGTATTTTATTTGTAAAACTACAAAAAAGAGTATATTTGTAAATACTGAATACTATCTCTAGTGCTGTATCATAGGCAACTGGACTTGTTTCAGTTTGTTGAAGATGTTTCACCTCTCATCCAAGAGGCTTCTTCACCTCTAACTAACTGGAGGGAAGTTGGCAGGCTTTTTAAACTCTGTGTGGGAGTGTCGTTACAGGGTCATTAAGGAGGAGTGGCCTAAGACATTACTTATCACCCACCTACAATGCAGTTCTGAGGTCTCTCCCCAGACAACTTGAAAACCATTCACACCTGGGCTAACCTAGCCCTAGCAACCCACATGAAGGCCGGTTGGACCAACGACCCACAATTGGCCCTAACGACTCTGAAACTCGGGGCTCACACGTGTCTTTAACGACTCTGTAAGAACACTCCCACACAGAGTTTAAAAGCCTGCGACTCCCCTCCAGTTAGTTAGAACTGAAGAAGCCTCTTGGATGAGAGGTGAAACGTCTGTATTGCCTGCGATACAGCACTTAGAATTACCATGACCTGGATGAGAACATGATCTCCAGCATTGTTTACTTGGGTGGTGGGTGTCAAGTGGTTTCCACATGAATGCAAGGAATGTTATTCCCCTTTGCCTGTCAGGGGTTTTAATGTGTGGCTGATCAGTGTATATGTAGTTGACTACAAACCAACCATCATCAAAAACAATGTAATCAAACTCAAAAATGTTTACTTAAACACGTTAATATAATTATAAATAGTGGATGACTGGATGAAGCCATTTTTGGGGACTGACATGACACATGACACTTTCCAATTGGAGCAGGTCTAGACCATGTCCTTTAATTGATTAATTTACAAAGAACCAACATTTCCCCCATTAGCAAGCACTTGGTGACGGTGGATAACTACGTTAAGAGGATTGCTGCACTGTGATGCTCCCTCTAGGAGCCTATGGGGAAAAAATAACTAATAAATGATTACCACTTCCCATTATTCTGCATATTTACCATAGGCTCACTTCCTCTTCAATGCAGCTATTTGCAATCGCCACTAGGTGTTACTAAAGAACATACAAAGGAAACGAATGCACCAATTCAACTAGTCTATTTATTTTTTATTTTTGTTGTATTCTATTTTTACAAACAAAGCTGTCCTGTCTTATTAGTGGAAAAAAACATGGTGAATATTTTCCTAAACCAGGATAGAGAGGAGTACGCTGGCATTTGTGACCTTTGGCCTTATGATATTCCTTTCCTTTGGCCAGTCATGACCCTTCTGTGTGTGTCTCAGATTGCACTTCTAAATCTTTTGTGTTCTATCACTGGGCTTAAGTGCTTCTCCTCCTCCTCCTCCTCCTATCTTGTCTTCATCAGGATGATGCTGACGGGCTATAAGCGTCCTCTGGAGGAAAAGGACCTGTGGTCTCTGAACCCTGACGACTGCTCCCAAAGAGTGGTTCCACAGCTGGTGTGTCGCTGGAACACAGAGTGCCAAAAGGTCAAGAGGTCAGGAGCTCAGTACAGCAGAGAATGATTACTGCAAGAAAACCTACAGAGATATTAAACGGTAGCCCTTTTCACACAGAGATTCTGCATTATCCCCGCAGCGAAGGCTCACCATTTCCTTTGGTTGTTCACACTGTACCAAGCAGCTCCGGTGCTCCAGTGTGTCAATTCATACAGCATGCCAGCGCTGCGGTTCCAAAAGAGGCGTGACGGTACACGTCATGACTTTGAGATCTTTTTTTCTTTTTCAACGTGTTTCCCGGTGTCCTCCTGTTAATGTAAACATGTACCTGCTGACTGTTTATAATCATATGGATGCTGTTCATCAGTTAAGTCTTTTGCTCTAAATTACATAATTACATAATCTCCATCAGTAAACAGGACCCTGTCTGACTCTCTCACTCGCGGGGAGGGAGGCTGTTTTCTGGGGGAAAGTTCACTGAAGTCTCGGTTGGGAGGGCTGACCGTCACCATGAGACAGTAACTACAACAACACAATAGTGAAGGAGACAAACACTTAGTGAGTTAAAGTTTTTTGCCGGGGACAGACGCTGTTTTTTGGGCAGAAATGTGACGAAGAGTCAGTAGGACAGACAGGAGGACAGACAGGAGGACAGACAGGATGACAGACAGGAGGACAGACAGGAGGACAGACAGGATGACAGACAGGAGGACAGACAGGAGGACAGACAGGATGACAGACAGGATGACAGACAGGAGGACAGACAGGATGACAGACACTTCTCCACGTATAACTGCAGTATTTCTTTCCTCATTTAAGTTGCCAAAGACACTACCAGTTACTACGTTACTGTTGTTTGGTCCTGTAACGTTGCTTTGTGGGACATTTATTATTATTTATTTTATTTGTTGAGTGAAGGATCTGTTTAGCTGTCAGACTGTGAACACCATCAGACCGACACACCCCTGATCCGTGCCTCCAGCTTATCCATTCACACAGACGCCGGCTCGCCTCTGCTGCGGCTCTGATACTACCTCCGGAGGTGCATCAAAGCCTCAGCAAAACTGTCCCCCCTCTCTGCATCTGAAACTTTCACACAGAGGAGGATGCGGAGAATCGGCGCGTGATTCCCACACTCAAAGGGCAGTGTGAATGGGGCTACTGTTACCTTGGTAAAACTGCACCTACTGGATGCCCACCAGATTTGATGCATGTGGGAACAGCAATATTTTACTTTCCTTTGGTGCAGTATAGCTACGTGTAAATGACTATCAGATACAAAGAAGAAACAAAAACTATTCGGTTTCAGAGGGCCACTTATGGTGGAATAGATTACCTAAATCATTTCTGACTCTCCTCTCAATAAACTTTTCTTTATTTAGAATGTGTAATGGAAGCAGTCTGCATTTCCTTCCATTATCTCTTCCCAGGACGGAGAAGAAAACGTTATATTCCCTCAAACGGGTCCCGCAAAGTGAGAGCAAAGAGGGCCGAGCGGTGGAAGAGGCTGAAATCTTGCTTGTAAAAACTCCCCATAAAACAAAGGAGCCATCCTTGTTCTGGGCACTGTGTCTGACCTTTGGGCCCTACTTCTTCATCTCCTGCCTCTATAAGATCATCCAGGACATACTCATGTTCGTTGGGCCAGAGATCCTCCGGTGAGAAACCTCAGTTTTTCTGAAACATGCTGTGCTGCTAGAAAGTTTGTGAACCCTATACATGATCAGATGTGATCCATCAAGTTCTAAAAGTAGATAAAGATTATCCAGTTAAACAAATATACAGAAAAGGTTATACTTAATCATTTATCTATTATGCAAAATGATCCAACACTTATTGTCTTTGTTGAAAAAGTGTTAAGGATTGGTGTGTTATACTCTAGGAGGTCACAGAGAACCCCAGGATAACATCTCAGCATCAACAGACCTCTCTTGCGATAACTAATGTCAGTGTTCATGAGTCCTCCATCAGACACACACGCTGAACAAGAATTGTGTTTAGTATGGGTAGCAAGTAGGAAGCAACTACTCTCCAAGAACACTGCTGCCCATCTAAAGTTTGCTTTAGGAGGCCACGTAAATGAACCAGAGGGTTGTTGGAAAAATGTTCTGCAGACGGATGAGTCCAAATGAGAACTTTCTGGTTTATACTGGTTATTTTTGTGTTTGGCAAGTCCAACGCATGGGGCTACCATGCGTTGGACTTACAACGTATGGTTGTTACCCAACGGTCCCAGAGGCCCTTCAGGTTCAGTAATAAAGAAACTGTTGCTCATCTTCATTAGTCAATGTAAGTTTAAAAAGTTTTAATAAAAAGACATCTGAGGTAATGTACTTATGTCTTGTTTATTAAGACATTAGTTACAAATGTGTTTCCACTGAGATTATTCCACAAGGTACTTTTTTACCTGTTGACCATCATCCTCCGTCCTGGAGTGAAAGGCTAACAAACAACAGTGTGTTGGTGACTTAATTATGGCTTAGTTAAAATATGTCCATGATGTTCACTTTCTTTACTCGGACCTTTTCAGGCTCCTGATCCGCTTCATCAACGACACCAGTGTCCCCGCGTGGCAAGGCTTCTTCTACACCGCTCTGCTCTTTATAAGTACCTGTGTGCAGTCACTCATCCTCCAGAGGTACTTTCATGTCTGCTTTGTCTCAGGCATGCGTCTGCGCACCGCCATTATTGGAGCTGTCTACAGAAAGGTACAGGCAAATTTGAATACAACTTAAAAGTGACTTTTACAATTTCTCCCTCTCTGCTAATTATAAAGGCTACAGAAATACAATAAACAGAAAATATTAAAAGGCACAGACTCAATAACAAACAATCAAGTGGATGAGTATTATTAAAACCAGATAAAGCTCTCTCATTCCTCTGTTTTCACCCTGAAGAGATTGATTCTTGATTGATTGAGCGATTAAGAGTGGAAACAATCATTTAAACTTTATTAAAGTTAGAGTCACATAATTTGAATTTGTGGTTTAATTGTACTCATGGTCAGTTGTGTGCATGCTTTGGCTCTAACCTTTATAGGGACTTTTCCTCTGGATCTGCTCTTTCAGGCCTTGGTTATAAGCAGCGCAGCACGCCGTACCTCCACAGTGGGAGAGATTGTGAATCTAATGTCGGTGGACGCTCAGCGCTTCATGGACCTCATCACTTACATCAACATGATATGGTCTGCCCCTTTGCAGGTGGTGCTGGCCCTCTACTTTCTCTGGCAGGTAGGATAACAGCAATTATCAACTATGAAACAGGTCCAAGATCACTATAATAACCAACAAACCCTGCAGTGCGCCAGGTTGATGGTGAGCTGCATTTAACTATATATGATTGTCAACCTGTGCAGGAGCGACTAACAACAAATGAGATTTTCAACTACAAGCACTTAGTGGTCACACAAAAAGTGTGGTGCACTCACTTCTCTGAGCAGTGCTGCTGCATACCTTTCTCCTCAGTGAGACAATTTAAAAAGATGGTGGTGCTTGGATAAAAAACTCTATATGGACAGAAGGCCTTAGGACACTATTTGATCAAATAGTATGAACTCGCTGCTAACTTTCAATACTTGACAGTTGATGCTATGAACACAATTTTGTTGGTATTAAAACATCAGTCTGCATTTGTTTCAACTGTATAAGCTGTATATGTATGTACTGTGGGTATGACGTTCAGTAATGTATGTAACAAAGCCTCTTACCAAGTCAATCATGAAAAAGCAATCTGCTGTAAAACAAAACTATAAGCAAAACAACTGTGAAACATATTGGAATTATGTGTGTGGGATGATGTTCCACTTCCGAGTAGTAGCGGACATGGTGGAACTGCCTCCTTAATTTGTTTTTATTGTTGTTGTTTTTTTTTTATCTGTTTCTGTGCAGAACCTGGGTCCATCCGTGTTAGCTGGGGTGGCTGTGATGGTTCTGATGGTTCCTGTTAATGCTGTCATCGCCATGAAAACCAAAACCTACCAGGTGGGACCTCAACACAGACAAACATTGTCATGACTGGGTCAACTTCTTGGCCTTTCCCGGCCTTTTCAGTGATCAGACCTGTGCATTGCGTTAGGTAATGTGTGCAGTGACAATAAGGACATATCCAATAGAACACTTTCATTTTCATTCATGCACAGATGGAACACACACAGAGGTCCTACTGAAACAAGTCGCTAGCACTGAGGATCCACAGTTAACCTCATGTTACTATGTAGCATTGTGCAGTTTGTATTTGTTTCTGTAAATATTTTGTGCATGTGTGTGTTGAGCAGGTTGCTCAGATGAAGAGTAAGGACAATCGCATTAAGCTGATGAATGAGATGCTCAATGGCATCAAAGTGCTGAAGCTGTACGCCTGGGAGCTGGCCTTCAAAGACAAGGTGTCAGAAATCCGTGAGAGTGAGCTGCAGGTCCTGAAGAAAGCCGCCTATCTGGCTGCAGTATCCACCTTCACCTGGGTCTGTGCACCTTTCTTGGTGAGTCCAGCACAGTAGGACAGATATGGATCACAATGAACAAATTAAGTGCATAGTTTTCTTTCAAAATAACATAGGACCTCATCAACAGAACATAGAATCATGTTCAGCTTGTACAAACACAAGCTAGCACCAGCATCTATACAGATGATGATGACAATGACAAATGACAAGTGTCACAGAGTGTTTAAAAAAATAAGCTGCACTTAATTTGTAGGGAAACTTCACTTAATTATCTCAGTTTCTGCGAGTAAAAACATGTTGTCAGAGCATATTTTCATAATTAATGAATCAATCAAATCAACTGTAATCCCATTAAGATCTATTTGCCTCTGTGTGACCTTTCTCCCTCCTGCTGGCTCCCTGTACAGGTTGCCCTGTCCACTTTTACTGTGTATGTGCTGATCGACGAACATAATGTACTTGATGCCCAGAAGGCCTTCGTATCACTGGCGCTCTTCAACATCCTCCGTTTTCCTCTTAACATGCTGCCAATGGTCATCAGCAGTATGGTGCAGGTTAGTGTGCCTCTATTCGCATGCTGAGAACTCAGTCACCATCAGTTGTCTCCATTTTTCCACTGGATTGCATTGCATATCATGTTTTGTTCTTGGAGGGTGTATGTTTAAATTGTGTTTACAGCAGGTATATTCCACAGTGTAGTTGTTTCACATTATAATTTTAAAGGTCTAGGAAACATCAACTCTATCTCTACCGTCTTCAGGCCAGTGTATCCTTGAAGCGGCTAAGAGTGTTTCTGTCACACGAGGAGCTGCAGGAAGATAGTGTGGAGCACAAAGCAGTAGCAAGCTGTGAGTCGTCTTCTCTTCTTCTGCTTTTCTTTACAATTGCTTAGTGTTATGCACTCCCTTCTTTCAGAATTGTACTTTCCCACATATCTTGTAGCTCCTCTTTCCTGTATTTTCTCTGTATGAAGGTATTTCACATATAGTATATTAATACGTGTCTTTTTTTTCTTTCCCCTAGCCCCATATAGTATCTCCATAGTGGATGGAGTTTTCAGCTGGTCCAGAACTGAATCACCAACACTCAAAAAGTATGCGTTGTCTTTCCTAAGGATGCTTCAGTGCATTAATAGTTTTTCTGTTTCTGTTTTTGTTATTTGAGTAAAAAAAATCCCACAGCATGGAAAACCAGCCAGGTATCATATTGTCCTGGTGCAAGTCCTTAACCTATTTTTTTTTCCTCATAATGTTTTCTCGATGAGAAAGCAGACCCGATGAGATTCATTAGATGTGTGTCTTTTTAACGTCACTATTTATCAACTTATATATAACATATATATTTATCAGTATGTAATTATTTTTTCTAAGAAATTAACCTTTTTTAAGAAAGTGAACGTGTCTCTGTGTGTCTACAGGCTTAATGTGTCTATCCCAGAAGGCTCTCTGGTGGCCATAGTGGGACACGTGGGTTCAGGAAAGTCCTCGCTGCTCTCTGCCCTGCTCGGAGAGATGGACAAACTAGAAGGAACTGTGGCTGTCAAGGTGGCTGCTCTTGCTCTCTCACATAAATACACTGACACATTGAGACCCTCATTCAGATGTGTGCACTGAAAGCTGTCCGTCTGCTGCGTCTTCAACCTGGAATACTGCCGTGAGATTTTCAGGGCTTAAAGTAGCACAGGTCCTGAAAGTACAGAAGCCCATTGGTGTAATTATTCTTTTAATGCCGACATTTTTCGAGACAACAAGATAATTTATCATGAGAAAAGGACTTCATAAGATTCATAAGAGTGGAACATGACATACAGACACTGCTGTGTGGGGTGGGGTTGGGGGTTTCAAAGCAAACCATATGACCTTTTTAAGAACATTTGCCATTTGAAGGTTTTACCTGTTATTAATTTGGGGATAGTTGCAACAATAGTATTATTATATAGTGCTTGTTTCCACTAGGACCTTTTAGAGTGAGACACTTGTGAGGGGTAGTTGGCTAGAGAGTTCCTTATCCCATGCATAGACATATATTCGTAGATAATAATAATAATAATAATAATAATAATAATAATAATCTGAGCAAATTCAGTAGGGCCTCGCACGAGATTCATACTCGGGCCCTAATTAGGCAAGAAGCTTTTCACAGAATTTACAGAAACACCAACATGTAGAGAGAACACTCTGCATGTTAATTTAGCACTATTTTGAAACCAATTCTAGTCTTGTGAAAGAATAGCTATAGTGACATTTTAGTCTCTTTTCCATTGTGCAGGTTTTGATTTCCAGTTTCCAAACATTCAGAGGCTACTACTTTACCATTTTTTAATGTCTACAGTTACCATGCCAAAAGGTGTTCAAGAGGTACTGTTTAGCTTGTAATACCAGACAGTATTGCAACAGACTGAGTCTCTGCAGTGTATCATGTTGTTGTTTTGGACTGTCTACCTGTTCACTCCACTGCAGAGCAGCGTCATCATTCAGAAGCTGAATCACTCTCTTGTTAACTAAGATATTGTTCACTTTTTTGGTTCAGTTCAAGATAAGAAGCTAAACATCTGATTGCATTTTTTTAGAGAGCATCTATTAAAAGATTGAGATCATTACCTGTTGTTGTGGTTTGTTTCACCTGCTATGTTGCTTCTAGGGATTGGTGGCCTACGTTCCCCAGCAGGCCTGGATCCAAAATTCCACACTGAAGGACAACATAATGTTTGGTCAGGAAAGGAGAGAGGCCTGGTACCGGTGTGTGGTGGAAGCATGTGCCCTTCAGCCTGACCTGGAGATCCTTCCTGCTGGAGATGAGACCGAGATTGGAGAGAAGGTATCAACTCAGGAATACATAGTCCGTTTATCTGCATAGTACAACCCTGATTTGAAACCAGTTTGGACACTGTGTAAAACGGCAATACAAACTGAATAAAGTGAACTTTGCCCTAACCTTGCTTGTGAACAACTGAGCCTTTGGAGGATGCCCCTTTCATACCCAAACGTGATACTATCACCTGTTACCAATGAACCTGTTTACTTGTGTTCCAAACAGGTGTTTTTGGCGCATTCTGCAACTTTCCAAGTCTTGTGTTGGCCCCAGTCCGAACTCGCTTGAAACGTGTTGCTGGAATCAAATTCAGCATAAGCATATATTTACAAAAATCAATGAAGTTCATGAGGTGAATTTTAGATATATGTTCTGGCTTTGTTTTGTTTTCAGTAGAGTATATGTCAAAAATGATTAGAACATTATCACATTCAGTTTTATTTATGTTTTACACAGCATCCCAACTTTCATGGATCAGGGTTGTAGTGCAAATGTAGGGTATTTTCTCTAAGTTGTCTGCATTTAAATCACTTACATCAGTGGGAACACTGGAACACTGCCATCAAGAGGATTAGTGGTTTTATTTCATAGGTAGATATCTATACTATGTTGATTTCTAGGTTGTTGTTCTTTTTTTCAATCTTTTTCTGATCCCTTTGTTTGGGTTTAGGAAAATTTTAAGGTCAGGCTTGTAATGACTAGGGCTGGGTACCGAACTTAGGTTCTTTTATGGCACCGACCGAAATGCTTCTGTAGTACCGAGTATCAAAATATGCCTAGTCTTTCGGTGCCAAGTTTCGGTTCCCAGAGGTTAATCACGGGATCAAGATCTGATAATGCTGCCAATGATTGGCTGTAACGTTACACGTGATTGCAGCATGCAGGAAGTGTTTGACTGCAAGACGAGCAGTCCGACCATCCTCCTCTCAGCACTTAAGTCCGCCTGTGCAGGGCTCTATACTGCGAGTATTTGCCCCTTAAAAAATGTACGTGCGAACCGGGAAAATGATTTTGGCGTACAGTGTGCGAGCAAAGGTCACAAGTTACCATCACAACCACAAGTTACCAGCCCTTTTCACACAGATGCTGCATTATCACCGCAGCGGCGGTTCGACAATTCTCCGCCGTTGGTTGTTCACACAGAGCCGAGCAGCTCCGGCGTGAAAGACGAACCAGAGTATAATTCACACAGAAAGCCGGCGCCTCGGTAGGGAGGGTTGACAAACAGTTGGTGAGTTTAAGTTTTTTGACGGGGACAGACGCTGTTTTTCGGCCAGAAATGTGACGAAGAGTCGGTCGGACAGACAGGAGGACAGAGGCTTTTCCTCATATAAGTTGCCAAAGACAATCTTTGTTTTGCAAATACTGCAGGGGCCAGAAGCTGAAAAAAAATGTTTTGTGTTGCCTGCAATGAAAAAAATCAAATCAAACACTGTAAATCTGTTGAAAAACAGCTGAAAAATAAAACTCAAGATTTGTACTGTAATGTGTTATGTAATATTCTTTGTGTTAGAATTAATATTATAAAATTGGTATCGAAAAAAGTATCATTCAGGAACCGGTATCGAAGTGAAGGTATCGGTATTAGTACCGCTATCGAACATTTTTGATTGATACCCAGCCCTAGTAATGACTTGGTTTGTCGCATACTAGATGATTTCATCTTGTTCCCTGTGTCTGGACAAAATATAAATCTTCATTCCTTACCTCAATACTCAGATTTTAACAGTCATCGATCTCTTAAGTAATTACTCACAAACATTAACTTTTAACATTAGAATAAATATGTAGAAATGTAGTTTGCTTGCTTCCACCCATGGTAGTCTGTCTCGGCTCCTCATGCTTGGAGGGTTTGCTGGTGTCTATGGTCTTCTGGCCTTTGGCCTAAGCTACAGAAGGAGGGACTGTTTGGACAAACTTGTGGATTATGCTCCGTATGATCTCTTTTCTCTTTTAGAGAACTTCATGAAAAGCTGATGCAATACATAAAGCATACATAGACATTACACAAGGCACAAAAGACTTAAACTGATAATCTAACGCTTGTTGTGTTTCTATCTCCGTCTGTCTCTCCTCTGTACAGGGAGTGAATCTGTCTGGAGGTCAGAAGCAGAGGGTGAGCCTGGCCAGGGCCATTTATTGTGATCGTGATGTATATCTACTGGATGATCCGCTGTCTGCCGTTGACGCTCATGTAGGAAAACACATCTTTGATCAAGTCATCGGCCCGCACAGTATGCTGAAAGACAAGGTGTGTATAATTTTAGATTTAACCAACAACTCCCCCACCGCATGCGCCGGCAGATAATCTGTGCAGCGGTCTACGTTAGAGCTCAGAAATGTGTGTGTTTTTGCTGACAGAAGGAGGACGTGGGCAAAGTGCTCGGGTGGACTTGAGTCACTGTCCTAAGTCCCCTTTTTTAGTATTGGCTCTGCTCACTTGGAACCTCATCAGAGGGGTAGTGAAAACAGGATGGAGTGGAGTGATTCTGTTGGTACCATTCGCAACGTTTGTGAAAATGTTAAGAGGAGGAGTCACCAGAGGAAACTGAAATGATTCCAGTCATAAAATCTGCTTTCAGACTGCATTTTTGATCAAAGCAGCACATAAATCAAACTGTACCAGTTGATATCAGGGAACTACGGAAGAGTATTAAGACCAGGGGTCAGACAAAAAATGAGGAGGAATTTTTTTTTTTCATTATGCAGTTCAAGAAAAAAGTAGCAATGTCGAGAATAAAGGTGAAATACAATACAATGCAACATGTCCCCTCAAAATCGCACGCAGGTGTAACCATCAATATCCTTGCACTTGTCCATTACCCGCTATTTTAGCTTGTTTTTTTGAGCCTCTTCCAAGCTAGTGTGGGTTTTCCTTTTGAACAGACGCAGTTTTCAGCACGATTTCTTGAAAGTCCTAATACTGACAACTACACTGTGTTTTATGAGCTAAAAGAGAAATAATTTCTTTGTTACTGAAGCCGATTCTGAAGTAGAGTTTAAACGGTTTAAAAAGGTGTTTTGTTGAGGCAGTCATAATTGTGTTTGATGTAGTCTCAAAAGGTCGAATTCTTGAAATGTCACTTTATTCTCGACATTTCACCTTTATTCACAAAATCGTATTTCAACTTTATTCTCGACATTTCAAATTTTTTCTCAACATTTAAAATGTTTTTCTTGAAGTGCATAAAGGAAAAAGAAACTTCCTTCTCTATTTTTTTTTCTCATCCCTGGACCTAATACTCTTCCATAGAGAACTCACCACATACAGGTCCTTATTTTAGACAGCTGTGATGGCCTCAGGGTTGGTCCTGCTCTGTCCTCTGTTGGCTGTGACTTTCCTTGATTTCAGGAAGTTGATGGGTGGAGCTGGGTCCTCATCAGTGATGCAACACACCTGAGCAGGCTGGGCTCAGGTGGCTATAAATCAGACCTGCAGGATCCTCTCACTCTCTTGCCCTGACCTGCCGACTGACATTATTACGGATGCAGGCACACCGCTCAGACGAGCAGTCTGGTGAGACGCAGGAGAACCCTAGGCAGGAAGCACACCATAGTCCTAGAGATCTCTTGGTGCATGCAATCCCCCAAGAGCACACAAGGAGAACCTCAACTGCCGCCCCAGAAAGCCCACCCCAGCCAACAAAGGAAAGACTCAAGTGGCCTAAGATGTGTGAGACCAAAGAGTGGTCCATGTTTGATGAAGATCTGGACAAGGTGCTGGAAGCGGCGCAAGCAGGATCAGCAGAAAGAAAGGTGGATTCACTGACAGCCATCACCTATAACTTAGAAAAGAATGGTTTGGAGCAGTGCCAAGGAAAGAGAAGAAAGCCAGACAAGAAAATCAGGAGAACAGAAGAGAAAGGAAGATCAAGCAACTTAGGAAGGAGATCAAAGCCCTGAGGAAGCAATTCAATCTGGCAAGCACGGAAGAAAAGGAAGGAATAAAAGAACTGACAGCCAGCCATCGTGAGCAGCTGATCAGAGCAAGAAGGGCTGAGAGGTTGAGACAGAGGCGGAAAAAACGGGAAGCTGCAAGAGCCCAGTTTATAAAAGACCCCTACCGCTTCACCAAAGCACTTTTGGGAGAGGCAAGGTCTGGGACTCTGACAAGTTCCAAGGAAGAGGTGGAGGAGTTTGTGGAAGAGACTTTCAGTGACCCTTCAAGAAATGTTGCCCTGGCAGAAGATCACGGGCTTGGCACCATCAATCTACCGACAACATCCCTGAGCACAGATTTTCCATCACGGAGAGAGGTTCAAGAGGTCTTCAAGCATGCTAGATCATCTTCTGCGCCAGGTCCCAGCGGTATACCCTACAAAGTATACAAGAAATGCCCCGGGCTCCTCCGAAGGGTGTGGAAGCTGATGCGAGTAATCTGGTCCAAAGGTACCGTTCCAACAAGCTGGAGAAGGGCAGAAGGATGCTTTGTGCCAAAAGAGCGGGGATCCTCACAGATCAACCAGTTTCTAACCATTTCCCTGCTCAGTGTGGAGGGGAAAATCTTATTTTCCGTGCTTGCCAGAAGAATGAGCACCTACATGACCCAGAATGGATACATTGACACCTCTATCCAGAAGGGTGCGATCGAAGGGTTCTCTGGGTGCTTGGAACACACAGGGGTCATCAGCCAACTTATCCAAGAAGCAAAGGAGAAGAAAGGCAACCTAACAGTAGCCTGGCTTGATTTTGCTAACGCAAATGGGTCTATTCCCCATAACTTGATCCAAGTGGCTATGGACCATTACCACATCCCACGTCACATCCAGGGTATGATCACCGATTACTTGGGAGACATCAAGCTACGATTCCAGTCAGCCATGTTTACAACAAAGTGGCAGCCAATGGAGAAGGGAATAGTAACCAGGTGGACCATCTCTCCCATCTTGTTCGCCATGGGAATGAACCTGATCATCACTGCAGTGAGTATAAAGTCAAGAGGACCGAAGACTGCTGCAGGAAGTCAACAGCCAGCAATCAGGGCATTCATGGATGACCTTACCGTCATAACACCAACTCATGTGCAGGCAAGATGGGTCCTGGCATAACTAGATCGTATGGCCACTTGGGCGAAAATGATCTTAAAGCCCAAGAAATCAAGATGTCTGGTGATTCAAAAGGGAAAAACAACAGAGAGGTTCAAGCTGTGTGTTCAAGGGGAAGAGATCCCGAAAATCCAGGGGAACACTATTAAATGCCTTGGGAAATGGTACGATGATTCCCTGTCGGACAAGAACAGCATTTCCAGCACTGAAAAACAAGTTGACGAATGGTTGAACAAAATTGACAAGTCTGGCCTGCCTGGGAAATATAAGTGCTGGATCTACCAACATGGCCTACTCCAACGACTTATGTGGCTGCTCACTATCTACGAAGTGCCAATAACATCAGTTGAAGGGATGGAGAGAAAGTTCAGCAAGCACCTTCGAAGATGGTTGGGAATACCCCCAAGCTTTACATCAGTGGGGCTCTACATAAGGTCAGGTCAGCTTCAGCTCCCCCTGTCCTCTGTTGTTGAGGAGTTTAAGGTTGCCAAGTGCAGACTTTCCCTCACATATAGGGATTCAGAAGACCAACTCACAAGGGAAGCAGGAATACGGACAAGATCGGGCAGGAAGTGGGCGGCCAGCACGGCAATTAACCAGGCAGAAGCTTCTCTGAGGACCAAGGACATCATTGGAAACCCTTGCACTGAAAGGCAGGGTCTAGGAACATCCCACTTCCAGGAATGGTCAAAGTCCACTCCCAGGGAAAAGAGGACCTTGATCCAGGAGGAAGTTAGGAGCCTTGAGGAAGAAGGAAGAAGAGCCAAATCCATCGAGCTCGGAACTCAAGGTGCCTGGACAAGGTGGAACCTTCCCAAAAGGGCAATCACATGGAGTGAGATGTGGCGGCTGGAGCCGTTCCGTATCTCCTTTATGCTCAGAGCAGTGTATGACACCCTACCGACCCCAGGAATGGGAATTGGAGGTCGACTTGGGGAGGAAACTCCACCTCCCAGAGGTGGTACTGTCCATGACTCTGAGACCAGACGTTGTCATGTGGTCTCTGGAGGGGAAGAAGATCATCCTGGTGGAATTAACAGTCCCGTGGGAAGAGAACTGTGAGGAGGCGGCAGAGAGGAAGAAAGAGAAGTACCAACAACTTGTCCAAGACTGCTGGGAAAAGGGGTGGACAACATTGCTGATGACAGTGGAAGTGGGTTGTCGAGGATTCCCAGCCCAATCAGCATGGAATCTGTTGACAAAGATGGGATTGAAAGGCCACTTGAGGAAAACAGCCGTTCGGAGGCTGGGAGAAGCTCAAGAGAGAGCCTCCTGTTGGCTCTGGCACAAGAGAGAGGACCTTAGCTGGAAGCCTGGAGGAGGGGGGCAGTGACTTGGCCAATCACTGCTGACTCGCCAACTGGAGAGTGTTATGGTTAAGGGTCGAAACACTCATGCAAAACACACTTGCATTATTTACAGACTATGTGTGGTCTCCCTCTTTTGTCACATACTGTCGAGCCAGGTTGTGACACAGTTAGGAACATTACTTACAAACCATCAAATCTGTCAGCATTAGTTTGGATACCTTCATTAGTAACATATTAACGTTACTGTCATTACAGCTGTTACTGTTGTCCTATTTGTCCCATCTCCCTCTGCTCTCTCTGCTTTTATCTGTCCTTGCTTATATCTGTTTTTGGAAAGTTGTTCTGTAACTTGCGTGACATGTCTGTGACTGTTTGTTTTTTGCTTTGTTGCACCTGATTTGCTCTGCTTTTATTGCTGCTCATGTCTTTGTTTTGCATTCACTGTAGTTGATTGTAGTCGTGATTGTTGTTTGAACTTCCTGTGACCCAAACTGGGATATCTTTGGGATGTAAGAAACACAAAATGTTATTTCTTTTATGTTTCATAGCACGTCCTTTGTAGTGGACCTTAGGTAAATCTTTGGCAGAAAACAAACATTACAAGGCACCAATGGTATAGTGCATTTGCTCTGGTTTCCATTTCATTCTTTCTCATTTGATGATTATTGGAAACAAATATTAAACACATTGTGAAATTTGTTTTTATCATTTGTGATTTTAACAAACACATTGCTTCCTGTTTGTTTGGATTCAGCTCAATCTGCTGTCTTGTTTATTCAAGCTTGTCCCTAATGGATGAAACAAGCTCACTTGTATCTGTGTTCGGGTTGCCTGGTGAGGAGTTGTAGGCATCTAACCTCATTCATGTTGTTTACACCTGTACAGTTGTTGATGTCACTTGTGGGTCCTTAGTCCACCAGGCTATAATTTGAGAGTAGTTTTGAGTCACAAGTGTGAATGGGCGCCAGCAGCATGAACGCCCAAAAACACAGTGAGTGGAGTGTAACAAAATGTTTCACTTGTATTTACTCAGTTAAGCCATGTGTACCAGTAAAACATACCATATGGACAGGCCACACATCCTGGTTATTTATTGAAAATCCTTTTTTTTTCATACTTTCTACGCAAGCATCAGAAGAGAGATCTTCATTTACTGATTTTTTTTTAATGCCTAAACAAATAAACCAGTTCTCTTTGTTTTCATGACTGAATAAACAAACTGTCCCTAAACAACAGTGCAATTTCATACTGTTTTACTTTGTTTATATGTGGCGGACCCTGCCACCTTTCTAGCTTCAAACAGTGTTCTGGGGACCTTTTTTTCAAAAAAAATGGAAGGGGATGTCAGGAGAATATTTTAAGTGTCTAATAAGTGGTTTTTAGACCTTCTCCTCTGTTGACTGATGGTTGTGCCAGTTTGATGTAGATGGCCTCTCTCACTCCTCTATCAAACTATCGGTCTTGTGTGTATATTGCTATCCTTGGAGTAGTGTCTCTTGTACACACAAGCATGTAAAGTGAGTGCGTGTGCGTGCGTGTGTGTGTGTGTAGACTCGTGTGCTGGTGACCCATGGGCTGAGCTATCTGCCCCAGGCCGACCTGATCCTGGTCATGGTGGAGGGAGAGATCACAGAGATGGGCTCCTACCAGCAGCTCATGGACACAGATGGAGCCTTTGCTGAGTTTCTGCGAACATACACTGCTGTTGAGCACACTGACAACAATGGTGAGACACACTGTACGCACACTGCACTTCACAATGATTGTATATCTTGGCAAATTTTGAAAACTAACTATTACAACAAGGAGAGGTTTATGATTGCAGTGCCGAGAATGACCATGTCTGCTCCATGAACATTAAAGCCTCGTTTCCACTTAGCAGCTCGGTTCAGTGAAGTTCGTTACACATTAGAACTGTCATTTTGGGTTTCCATCATCAAAAGGTGTGAATGGTACCCAAAGCCAAGCTCCATGCTATGCTATTTTTCCCCCCCAAAGTATTTCCCAAACTCCTGAATAAACAACCACATGTCTGTGCTGTGCGTAGCGAGTGTGTGGTCAAGCAAGAAAAGGAGAGAGAGCGGCAGAAAAGAGACTAGGAATGTGAGCATAGTGTTACGATTAGTGGGTGTTTGTTGCAAGACCCAAAAGCGGACAACCAGACTGGGATAGGTTTAAAGGAATTTATTGAACAACTGTAGTGCAGACGGTAGGAGCTCGGTAGGAACACTTCAGGGGGAGACAGGTTTAGACATAGGCTGTGGGTCAGCTGGTGTGTTAGCAGGGCTCACTGCGACATCAGCTGTGGTAGGGAGACGACACGCTGGTGGAGTGAGACGCTGAAGGTCCAAGGTGTAGTCAAGGCCGGTGACAGAGGTGCGGGAGGCTGGGTGGCAGGGTGGCTTGTGGAGATGAGGCTTAGAGGTAACCAACACTGGAGAGGTCGAGGAGAAACAAGGTTAAGTCAGTGGAAGAGCAAAAATTCATGTAGGCAAAAGGTCGTAGACGGGACACCAGAGATTCAGCCATCTACCACGTTGTAGAGCCAAAAACAATCTTGTAACGAGAGTAGAGCAGACCAGGGAAACCACACCCAGCCTCTGAAACACACCTCTGAAAACACACAGGCAGAAAAACACACACCAAGCATAGAAAAAACCCACACAGAAATTCAAAATCATGACAGCAGAAGAAAAAGGTCATCTGTTATCAGTGTTGGGGAGACGTAAACTACATGTAGTTGAACTACATAGCTTAACTACAATTTGCTGTAACTTGCTGGTAGTTAAACTACATTCATATTTTGTGCTGTGTCAAGTATTTCAACTACTTTTTGGATCATTTTTTGTAGTTTAACTACTCAATTTACAAACTACAATTTTGGCCAATAACATGACATTTTTTTTTTATATAAAAAAAGACCTATATAATATAAATTTGATTTTATTTTTCTTTGAAAAAAGGCATGACACATGTCATGACATGCTAAGCCAACGCTGTCTCTGATGGCTTGCCCTGGCAGCACTCAAATGCTTCACAGAGTGGGTGGGTGCTAAATGGCACAAGCACGTCATGGACAACCCTCCCGCCACCCCCGATGCGCCCCCGAACGTGCCAGCCCAACCATGGCCATATTTGAGCATGTACATGTTGGATATAGATGAATCTTTAAACTTTGAGAGACTGCTCATGTGTCGTGTCAACAAGCGATTCTGCCCTGGCGTCTAGTTCTAGTGCCTAAGTGTTAGCGCCTCTGAAGTTCCTGTGATGTTGACCAAAAATGTCAGCTTTTGTTCTTTAAAAAATAAAACTTGACTTGAGAGGCATATTTCTGCTGGCATGTACATTTTTTGTAGGCTATTATATTTTGTTTCGTATACACCATATGTTGATTTATTTAACGCTGAGTCAAATGATTATTAGTTGCTAAAGCTACTTTTTTTAGCAGTAGTTTTGCAAACTACATTTCTCCAGGGGTAGAAATGTAGTTTGTTCAAACTACTGCCAGGCTGAACTACATGTAGTTTTACAAGCTACGCTTGCAAAGTAGCTTCCCCAACACTGTCTGTTATTTTGTCAGTCAGGCAGTAATGTACAGTACAGGTCACAGTGTGCCAGTTAATAAATGCAGCAGCTTCTCATGAGTTAAAACCGGTCTCCCCTTTTGTAATCCAACTACTGTAAAAGTAAAAGGGGTTGGCCCTGAACCCCGGACAGTAACAACCCTGTCTACCTTCAAGAGTACTGTCTCCGGTGGAAATGTGTAGGTACAGTTACCACGGATTACGTGCTATAGTGGAAACGCAGTTTTACTTGGTTTTGGATTTTCGTCGTTTGGTGAAATAGTTAAAGATTATCTTTAGGGATCAATCCTTTGTCTTGAAATGTTCACTTTTTTGTTTCCTTCCAACATTTAGAATCTGTATCAAAGAGTGTAACCAAAGGAATGGAGAATGGCAGCACTGCTGCTCTTGTTGGGTGAGTGATAATGGACAACAATGAAGCTCTATGGCGAAGAGAAGTAAGATAGATCAGCATTTGGATACACAGACAACACATATTATTTAGTAGTTGGTATTTAGTGGTAGTTATTCATTGTTGGTCTGGGTCTCCAAATGGGATTTGGTAACAATAACAATTATTTACAAAAATAGAAAACCTTAACTTAACACAGTAGAAATATCTTACTATGAAATAAAAATTTAATATTGCAGCCCGTGAGAGGTACGAAAAATGAGCTTTTTGCCAAAATATTAAATGACTGAGTCAAATCTTTTTTTTTATATATGACTGCAATGAATATTAACACTTTCCCGTAAAAAACAAAACAAAAGTGTTTTAAAGAAATTCAAATTTAGTGGTCACAACAAATTGAAAACTAGTAAAGATATGAATTTTTGAATATGAAAACATCATAATTCATTTAAATGATTTACTGTCATCAATTTGATTTCTGTGAACATTCTACAAACACTCTTTACCTGAATACATGCTCCAAGTTATCCTTAGGGATCCTTGGATGTTCAGGACATATTTCAACCCAGTCCTGTGAAAAATAAGCAGTTGGTGAGGCTTACAAAGAATCACAGAAATGATAAAATGTGGGTCAGAGGGCAACATTTCAAAATTCATAACCAATAAACTATTTGGATTACAGCTATAGGATTTAGGACACATGAATGGTATAGTTTTGATGTAATGTTATGTAATGAAAATCCTAGGTGACCCTTATATGACAGATCTGAACCACATATTCAATTCAAGAGAATTTGTGGCATTCACTAAATGTGTCATTCTTAGTATTCTCTCTGAGGTACAAATTAAATTAATGTAAGTAGACCTAACTACTTGTTCGTCTCCTGTGTGTTTCATTGTATTTTTCCATTTGTAAATTGCAGTCCGGATGTCAGCAGTGTTTCCAAACCGTCCCAGACGGGCAAGGAGAACCAGGTGCTGAACAAGAAGGCCAAGAACCCTGAGGTGGGCAAGCTGACAGAGGCTGACAAGGCCAGCACTGGACAGGTAGGTAGAGGCTCAGTATGCTCTGCAATATCGGAGCAAAGATTTCATCATCACAAATCTAGAATGTGTTGTTTCTAACCTCAACCTGAACCCACTTGGTCTCCTCTCCCTCCCCAGGTCAAGCTGTCTGTGTTCTGGGCCTATCTGAAAGCCATAGGAGTGCTCCTGTCATGCATTAGTCTGCTGCTGTTCCTCACACATCACCTGGTCTCCCTGTTCTCCAACTACTGGCTGAGCCTGTGGACCGATGACCCAGTGGTTAATGGAACTCAGCCTCACAGACAGATGAGACTCGGGGTGTATGGTGCTCTCGGTCTGTCCCAGGGTGAGGAGGGGTGAGGGGAGGGAGAAGCAGATACACAATAAAACAAACAAATTGAGCAAAAATAAAACTACACATTGACCCTAGAAGCCTAACGGAATGAGAGCTCTTGAAAAGAATTGGTCAGACACACCAATAAAACATGAGAGTTGTTTTTATGGTTTCTGTGTCATTCATTATAGTCACAGTCATTACAACAGATATTGAATCAGGAAACAAAAAATGCAAAATTATTACATCTGAGTTGAAGCTGGTATTTATCTTTTCATGCATATAGTTTGACAAACTGCAGTGTTGTGGTTATGCACTTTTAAGATGACTTGCTGTTGCATCAGATCAGCTGACACCACCAGAGAAGGGACATCCCTCCTCTGTAAAGCTTTGTCGCATTTCAATCTAGTGAATGTAGACATCACTTCAATTAAACAAAGACTTGAAAACAAAACTTCAGCATCATTGACTTGCAACATCTGCCCAACTTCAAATCAGTCATGTCATCCCCAAACTGAAAGATTAAATCTGATTAGATCTGATCAGTACTTGAATCGATTCCAATATGGCCTGTATTTCGTAAAGTCGATGCAAACACTATATTCAAGTCCACAAGCTGCCATTTATCGAGGACAATGGTCAGAACATGGACTCACTAATCTACGCCAACTCTTTCAGGATGGCAACCTTAAACCATTAAACAGCTAAGAGAGGAATTTGAGCCTCCTAACACAGAACTTTTCAGGTTCAGTTAAGGATCTTTTTAATGAAGCATAAAGAATGGGATAAAGTCTTGCACCCCACTCCAGTTGAAGAGTTCCTGATAAAATTACAAACACAGAATGGGAAACATTGATGAAAGGGCTTAAAAATATGTTTTACTCATATTGCTAAGAAGTTATTAAATGAATAATAATTGTGTGATTAAAAACCTGAGGATGTGTGAAACTTCATACATCACTGACAAATTTCTTTTGATTGATCTCATTGATAACTTTCTTGCAGGTGTGGCAGTCTTTGGTTACTCCATCGCCATGTCCATCGGGGGCATTCTGGCGTCCCGCAGTCTCCACCAGTCCATGCTCTATGACGTCCTGCGCTCGCCTATGTCCTTCTTTGAGCGAACCCCCAGCGGCAACCTGGTCAACCGCTTTGCCAAGGAGATAGACACCATCGACTCAGTGATTCCGAGCATTATTAAGATGTTCATGGGTTCAATGTTCAATGTTTTGGGTGCTTGTGTTGTCATCCTGATCGCCACACCACTGGTAGCTATCATCATTCCTGTCCTTGGTCTGCTCTACTTTTTTGTGCAGGTTAGTAGGAATTTGAGAAAAGAAAAACTACTTTTTTTCTTCCTTTGGAGGGCTATGTGCAAACAATCTATATTTCCCACACCTTTCATCTAATGTGGATGTAAATGTCTTCAAAAAAAGTGTTGCTGTCCTTTTACTTCGTGTTGCACTGAATTTAATTCTAACTGGTTAAGTGATATGATTGAAGTTGTTGGACATATCTGTCCTTATTCTGTCCAGAGGTTTTATGTGGCGTCATCTCGCCAGCTGAAGCGTCTGGAGTCAGTCAGCCGTTCACCTATCTACACCCACTTCAATGAAACACTGCTGGGCACCTCTGTTATCAGAGCCTTCGGTGAACAGGAACGCTTCATCCGTGAGAGTGACCAGCGAGTGGACAACAATCAGAAGGCTTACTACCCCAGCATAGTAGCAAACAGGTTAGGGACACTCTCCTACTCACTCCTAATATACTTACTGCTGCAACAGTATGCACTGTCTTAAGTGAGGAAAACACAAAAATGAACAGATTTTTAAGAATTCTTTTTTTTTCTTTTTTCAAGTTATGTTTCCTCTTCAGTTGTATTGAATGTGCCACTTATGGGGCTTTTTTATTGACACTTTTGGCCACGCCGAGTCAAACCGTGCCACGCTGATTTGAGTTACAATTACCAGTTTAAATGTACCGAGTTGAGCCGAGCTGTCCTCTGTATGGACCTCTTTGGAGAGGGACCAATACTTACCATCTACCTACCATCTGGCTGCAGCGACATGTCGCAATCATGGCCTACCTGTGATGCTGCCAATGCTTGGACATAATCTGTCAAATGAGACCTGTCAACTTTATCTAATAATAATAGTATATATTAAGGGTGTCACGATTCTCCAAATCCCCGATTCGATTCAATTTTCTGTTCTAAGGTCACGGTTTGATTCTCGATTTTTACATTTATTTTTTTCAAAGCACAGGTTGCTATGCCATTTTTAGACTAGACTTTTATGCAATATAATATCTGACCTTTGTTCGCAATGTACCACACTCCATTGTCAAATTTAAAACATTTATTAACAACATAATGTAACAATAACTTGTATCTTCAGTCAATTGGAAACTTAAACAAAATAACCTGCCATCTAGTTTCTCTTTTGTAACTGCAGTCTTCTTCACAGAAGATGACATGCAAGTTCACAACAAAACAAACAAAAAAATAAAACAGCCACGTCCATAGTCTTCTCTGAACAATGATGTGTCTTAACGAACTATTCCCGAACAGTTAGACACAAGGTGAAAGGTGTGAGTGGACGAGCGAGAGTGAGGGAGCGTGCGTACGTGCGGACAGTGAATGAATGGGAGAGGAAGGAGAAGAAAGGAGTAGCAGTAGTAGCGACAGCAATAAAGTGTTCAATATAGGCTGCAGTTTGGCTGAATAAAGGCGAGGGTTCCTCAAGATACAGCAAAGCTCCCTGGTATTATTTCCCGACCAGCTTAACACGTGAAAGGGGGTTTTCCCCGAAGGTAAACATAAAGTTCGGCCCTGGAAGAAATCATCTCCCCTGTGCTTCCCGACCACGGTCCGGGAGCCGAACAGGAATGGTGTAACACCATGCTATCGTCTGACTGGCTGGAGCTAACAGCTGCTGGCTTAGCTAGTAGTCTAGCTAAGTTAGAGGAGGTTGACTCGCAGCACTTCAACACCTGTGTGTTTTTTTCCCCTTGGCAAGCCGACCGGACGTGACATGGGGGCGTGGCAGCATCGACGTTTCTATTTTTTAAGTTCAAGATTGTGAATTATTTTCGATCGATTTCGATTTTAAATCAAAATCGTGACACCCTTACCGTATATAATAATAGCAATTGTGTTGTCTTCTGCTGAAAGAAAAAAAAAGTCTATATGGGCAACGACATCTTTAAACCCGCTAGTGTGCCGTGCCTGTTGTCATCCTATCAAGACGAGTCACCAGTTAAAGACAACTTCAATCAGGTAGCCTTGTTACAATGGAGATACGAATCCCTGCCGCACTCAACTGACATGCAGAGTCAAACAGAGGCAAGCTGAGCCAGCACGTGTGTGTGGAAAAGCCCCATTAGTTGCTATAGTAGTCTTTTTCCTCATCGTGTCAATGAATTTGTGTTTGTGTAGATGGCTGGCAGTTCGCCTGGAGTTTGTAGGAAACATCATCGTGTCATTTGCTGCTCTGTTTGCTGTTGTAGCCAGAGAAAGACTCAGTCCAGGCATCATGGGTCTGTCCATCTCATACGCTCTCCAGGTAAAAGCTCATAGTCACACCCGTGTCACCTGTTCCAGTTCATACCTTCTAGAGAGAAATGTTGGGTTAAAATTCACTCCATCCGATAGCATGCTTTGTACATGTATATAATTACATAATTCAGCATATAAATTACTTTATATCACCACCTTTCTTGACCTTTTACCAGGTCAGCACCCTCTTTATGGTCCACTTCATACCCACACTGAGAGAGGCTGAGCAACTCGCTTCGGTAACACTTTATAATAACGACCATTAGTAAGTCCTTTATAAGACATTAGTTAATGATGAACAAAACATTAAAAAACCTTTGTAAATGATTAGTTAATACTAAATTAACATATCACAACTATGTTGTAAGTCATCTGCAAATGACTTGTTAACATGGAATATTCATGAACAAATCATTAGTAAATGATTACTTAATGATTTGTTGATATATTATGAATGACTTGTGAGTGATTATAAGAAATTATTATTAATGAATGCTGTTAACATATCACAAATATGTTGCAAGTCATCTACAACTGATTACTGTTCTTCATCTTTTATAACTCATGTGTTAATGTATTACTGAATCATCTATAAGTCATTTACAAGTGCTTTTGCATCCCCCTAATCTAAAGTGTAAACACCCCTCGCTGCATCTGAAACTTTCACACACAGAGGCAGAATGGCTGGCAGCGTACTTAACCACTCGACTATCATATCATACTTAAGTTAGTGTGAGTATACTATATAACATATATCCGCTAATATTAAATTTAAAAAAATCTAAACTACGATAACTCTTTTTAGGATTGCTTAAATTTAATTATACATAAATATGCTGGCGTCTTAAATAGGTGTCTTTCATTACATAACAAATCATTAGGTAAACATTTACTAATGATTATTTCATGAATATTTCGTAATTAACTAATCAGTTGTAGATGACTTGCAAAATATTTGTGATATGTTAACAGCATTCATTAATAATAATTTCTTATAATCACTCACAAGTCATTCATAATATATCAACAAATCATTAAGTAATCATTTACTAATGATTTGTTCATGAATATTTCATGGTTAACAAGTCATTTGCAGATGACTTACAACATAGTTGTGATATGTTAATTTAGTATTAACTAATCATTTACAAAGGTTTATTAATGTTTTGTTCATCATTAACTAATGTCTTATAAAGGACTTACTAATGGTCGTTATTATAAAGTGTTACCCTTGCTTCTACTTCAGCAAAGTTAAGGATAGGAGAAATCTGTGAAATGTTTGATGTCAGCTGATGGTGCCATCAATAACAAAAGAAGAGTAAATAAGGAATCAACTACAGGGAGTTTAACTTAACTAGTGTTTAACTTCTTACATTATTTAAGTGTTAGCAAAGTTTTTTAATGGTCCAATCTAGTGTTACAATCTGAATTCCGTTAACCTCCATTGTTTTGGGGTAGAAGCAAAATCAGACACACATCTACAAACCTGCACAATAAAAACAAAACTATGTGCACGGATAGATGCTGCTAGTGGTAAGTGAAAAGATAAGTGACGTGATCCCATTAATGTGAGTTTCTGTCTTAATCGTCACCTTGCCTTTCCTTTGTACCATGTGCAGCTGACTGCCTCTCTGACCTGGCTGGTGAGGATGTCCTCTGATGTAGAGACCAACATAGTGGCTGTGGAGAGAGTGAAAGAGTACAGTGACACAGAAAAAGAGGTAAAAGGGAACACATTTTTTTGTTTTTGGAAGGTGTAGTTACTCCTCATTTTCTTTTATGGTGTTGGATTGAGACTTATACATTTGTTTACACAACCGTTTATTCAGACTTTTCTCACTGATGATGAGAAATGGTTGAAAACCCAGAGAAACCTTTATTTGTGCTGAGCACTGACAGACTATCAATAACCCAAATACAAACACGCTATTGGATCAACAACCTAAATAACAATACAGCAGAGTATCCACAACCTGACTCAACAAACCAGAGAATTACAAAGTTCTTACTGGACTCTGTGCAGCAGTGATGGAGAGAGCGAGAGGGAAAAGTTCAAGATACAGGAAGCTGTTAAATGTTAATGTGCGCCACAACAGCTGTAATGGTAAAGCATGTGTAGTTAACACATATATACATAGCTACTGTTTCACTATTAATTAGAAGGAAACATTTTGAAGAACTTTGCTGAACTCTAAAAGAAAAACTACCAACAAGAGCTGCTGTACCTCCTTCTGAACTAAACAGTGTACAGCTCAGTTTGTTTTATGTCCAGTTGTGCTTTGGAAGTCTCACTGCACACAAGTCTCATTTTTCTTTATCACTTGTACGGAACTCTGTGAGAATTTCTGGTGAAAAATTGTCCAAATATTTCCCCTATAGTAATCCTTCAATGTCCAGCATGTGACAGAAGTGGAGAAATCACCTTCTGTCAACACTAATTAGACTGATGAATGTCAAAGACACATGACAGAGAGAGACGTCAAGATAAGATTTAGATGAGAAAACTAGAGCCCATCTTGCAATGTGATCACACCAGCTATGACGCCCATGAACATGTTCACACTCAGACCCATGAGTATTGAGAAGTGCAGCAACATGCAATGCACATTTAAACACATTTCCCTCTATGTTTCACTTGAACAACAGGACAGTTTATGATAAAGCAATTAATTTGGCTGACCAACATGTGTATTTCCATAGATCTATTTCTTTATGCAGACCAAAAGCCATGTTGTTGTCATTAACTCGCTGTCAGTTTGGGAAAGTATCACCTCGGAATCCTAACACGCCAGTCGATGACGGGTGTATTGGTTAAATTTTGACAGACAGACTACACACAACATTGTGGGAAAAATCATTCATTGTTTGTCCAAAAGCCCAACAGAAATATTTTAGTCCTGTTTTGTCTCATCAACGAAAACAAAACCTTTCGTCATAGTATTATTGTCAAAGACCTATTTTGAGCTCACCATCGTCTCGTCATAGTCATGAATGAATGAAATCTGTGGAAGCACAATACAAAATGCAGAACAACAATTCAACAAATTGATACAACAGCCCTACAGTCACAAGACGACACGTTTTGCCCTATTTTTGAAAAAAAAGTGGGGGTTTTGGGTGCAGGCCAAATGGAGAGAGGATTAACTGTACATTTGCATATACTGCCAATATTGTAGTGAGATACATAGCTGGTTGAAAATCAACAAAGTTCCTTTGTAATTGTACAATGCAGTGCACTTGTGTGGACACATCTGTTTATCCTTGTTTATCCTACTTGTGCTTTGAAAGATTAATCTCACAGCTATACATGTGAGCCAGGTTAAGTTTTCAATGTCTAGAACTGAAAATATTAAGGAGTCATTTAACTAGGTTCAGCCTAACAAGAAAGCAAATATTAAGTTTATTAAGTTCAGTATTATTTTGAATTAGGCCTTTGACACATTTCAGAGGTTTTTTTTTTAGCTTTTTCTATACATTTATTTTTCAGCTATTGTTACTAGTTACTTCTCACAGTTAGATTTTTTTAACCAACGATTTCTATAGATAAAATATTACATTACGCTGTAATAGATTTAACCGCCCAACTGTGTTGAATTAGAATAATTACATTCAGCTCCACCTCAGTCAGCTAAAACTGTGAAAGACTTCTTATGTTTTTAATGTTCTTTGTTTCACAGCATTTACATCCGATAGCACAAATAAACATCTACAGCTTCACACAACCCTCCAGATGTGTGAATACAGCTTAATGCTGGCTGCTGTTAGCCTCTGTGCGCTGCTTTGCTGTGTGTAGCACACTCTGTTCTAGGTAAAAAAGACTCACAGCTGCAGCTCTTTATGACAACCCAAGAGCAGAAGAGAACGACGGAGACAGCGATGTAGCCTGATCAATACATTTATATAGAGCTCCAAGAAGATGAAGGCAGAGGGCAGGTTTCTGTAGATAAAGACACTGCCAGACACTTCTACTTTTCTATACACTTTTTTGTTCTGCTTTATCTGGAAACATTTTAACATTGTTGGATTTATAGCTATGATGAGATGAAAGATCTGAATACTTTCACCGCCGTTTCCCAGCTCATTACAAGTTCCAAACAAGGCCGTAGATGTTGAAGTGTATGAGAGTGCAGGGGTGGGCTGTGAGTTTTGGGGATGTTCATGTGCTTATTTACGTAAATGCAAGACCTGCTCTTTATGTGTCATGAGATAACTTCTACTGTGATTAGGCTCTATACAAGTAAAATTGACTTGGCTTAATTGTGTTCTCTGGCCACCAGGCAGAGTGGAAACAAAAGTCTTCCAGCCTCCCTCCAGGTTGGCCTACTGATGGCTGCATAGACATCAGAGGCTTCAGTCTGCGCTACCGCCACGATCTGGACCCAGCCATTCGCAACATCACCATAAGCATTAATGGAGGAGAGAAGGTCTGTTTTTATGTCACTATACTGATTTTATGTCACTATACTGAAGCACAGCTACTTAAAACGGTCCACTTATAAATCGTAGAATTAATTATTGGTCAATTATCACATTTTATGTGAACAGCTGACGATTTATAATAAGACGGTTAAACACGTAAGACAAGAACACTTCTCAAAATAAGTTACTGACAATCTGAAAAACCCCAATGTCCTCTTTTCAACCATTGCCTTTTTAATCAACCCTGTTTTCATGAAGGTCAGCAGTATGTTTACTAGCTCTACAATGTGTTGTCCACTTCAGATAGACACTATTCCATCAAATGTATGTCATTGTCGGCCTATGAATCGTAATACCCCAGAACCTTAGTTTATTTTTTGTTGTAAAACCTGCCACTTGCTTTTTAGATCCCATCCCATGTCCTTTTTAAAAAACAGCTTTTCAGATAAAGATTCACTTAACATTGCAAAGTATTCTGTTCAGGGTAGGATGTTTTCCCCACTGCTATCCTAGTGTTAAACCTCTCCTGTCAAGAAACAGTTTGGAATCCTCATTTCCTCAGCTACAGACCTGTATCCAATCTGCTGCTTTAACGTCACATTTTAGAAAAGCTTTTTTTAAATCAGTTACACAATTTTATGAACTTCCACAATATTTTTGAAGAATACTAATGGGGTTTTTAACAAGCAGAGCACTGAGACAACACTAGTGAAATGGGTAAATGAAAAAATAAACCTTTCTGTATTAGCACTACTTGATTTAACAGCAACCTTTGATACAGTAGATCTCTTTTCTTTTAGATAGGCATTACATTGCTGTGTCTCCTGATGACTCGGCACCAACAGATGCCTTTTTACTGTAATTGTATTTAAGATATCAAGCTATGGATGGCAGAGAATTTCTTCTTCTCAGTTAGGACAAAAGAAAAGTCTCTGGCATTAGTCCTGAATCTCAGAGAGTCTAACTGACATTAAACCCCTGGCAACAGGTAAAAAACCTGGCAGTTGTCTTTGATTTAGATCTTAGCTTTGAACCTCACATCAGAAACGTAACTAAGAATGCATTTGATCATCTTGAGAATAATGCCGGAATGTGCCAATTCCTCTCTCAAGCCAACACAGGATGGACTATTGTAAAGCTCTACTTTCTGGTTTCCCTAAAAAGAATTTAGCTCAGTTACAATCACCTCAAAACTCAGCTGCACGTGTGTTGACTAGGATACCCAACAACCTCTGTGAATTGCTACACACACACACACACACACACACACAGACACACAGCTCCTGTTTATATTGATTGTTTTGTGTGTGTATGGGGATGGGGGACTATTGTTTTTACTGTTTATTGTGTTACATTCTGTTTGTTAGAAAAGTGCTGCAAAGATAAAGACTGAGTGATTGAACTGATGAGGGATTGTGTGTACTGCGTTTGTGTTACATCTACAGTATGTTACTTTATCTATGTGCACAGTATGTCTAAGACCTCTGACAGTTGCATCATCTACCCACAAGGTGGGGATCGTGGGGCGCACTGGAGCGGGGAAGTCATCTCTGACACTGGGGCTGTTCCGGATCATAGAGGCAGCCGAGGGCCACATCTTTATTGATGGGGTGGACATTGCTCAGCTCGGCCTCCATGAGCTCCGCTCCAGAATTACCATCATACCACAGGTCAGTGCAGAGAAAACACCTGGATGGTCTGCCAGAGATGAAAAAATTAATGCTAGCCCTGGGTAAACTTTGAAAACTGGAAACGTTGAAGCAGCTAGTTGACAGTGCACCAGTTAAGTATTTCCAAGCTAAAGAAACAAAAATTGTCTCCCAGGAAATTAAAGCAAAAAAGGTTCATTCATCCAGTTATCTGGAAAAAGAAAAGGCCGCTGTCTGTCTCTGTATATTCCATAAGTCCCCAATATGGTGGGAAACCTCCACTCTGCACGTGCAACTACCCTGCAACTCATTGCCCTAAATTTCAGTTAAGTGTAAGCATAATATATTAAGAACTCAAACAAACATAACTTTATATCAACATGTTAATAATAATAAATATTATTCAATTGCAAAACTTCTCTTGATTGTGGAATCCAAATGTAATGCTGAATGGTCACGGTCCGATCAAATAATCACAGTCATGGCTTCATTGTACTGAATTCTTATTGTCACCTTATTTGGTTGAATTCGTAGGACACATATGTACTGCTGTGTTTCCAATGCAGGGTCGGATTGACTGGGCTCAGTCTTTTTGGTTTTCTATTGTCAATAGTTGTGGGGAGCAGCTGATATGTTCTGGTATCAAGTGGGTTGAGGTACTTAATGGCTGAGTGAAAACACTGCAGACCACTGATTGGTCAGGAAGAATATCCACTAGAATTGCCACACTACAGAGTCCTGCCTACGTTGAGGGGGTACCGGCGCTAGTGGAAAATGAAAATTGAGAAAAGTACCTGGTACCAAAAGTGAGTCAGGTAGAGCTGTTCTATACCGTGCAGTGGAGCCACAGCTAACTAACCTCTTGTCTGAGAAATACATATGACAAAACATTTGGTCCCACGATGTGATGTACAGACATACAACCCTCTCTTCTCTCCTCAGGACCCAGTGCTGTTTTCAGGCTCTCTGAGGATGAACCTGGATCCTTTTGACAGCTACTCTGATGAGGCAATATGGAGGGCTCTGGAGTATTCCCATCTCAAGAACTTTGTATCCGCCCTGCCCAACAAACTCAGCCATGAGTGTAGTGAAGGTGGAGAGAACCTCAGGTATGACTGCTTCATATACAACCATGTCAACAACCAAAAGCTTTCCCTCAACCAGTATATAAAACTATACGTATATATAACTGACTCTTTCGATTTTTAGTTGCTGTTGATGCTGTTTGCTGTATTGACATTTTATGCCTATAGCCCCAATTCCATCAGTACACACTTTTTTACACTAACACTGTTCTCATGCACTAATTACTTCCAGTTGCCTCTATTTTGCTTATGTTTTGCATTCAGTGTTAATTCAGGCTAATATCAGCGACACTCAACATATTCTTTACAGCTATGACATGGTGAAAGCCTTCTTGAGCTCTTTTTCAGCTTAAATGACAGAACCTTCCTTTTTCCTGGTATACTTGTAAAGTGTTCAGTTTCATTGAAGCTGAACACAAGAAAAAAAGAACACAGAAGAAGCAGTAGGAGTAGGAGACATTAGCCCCATTCACTCTGCCCTTTCTGTGCAGGAATCATGCGCAATACTGCAACAATGCAGAGAGGGGGGACAGTTTCACTCCGACTCTGATCCACCTCCGGAGGTAGTATCAGAGCCGCAGCAGAGGCGAGCCGGCGTCTGTGTGAATGGATAAGCTGGAGGCACGGATCAGGGGTGTGTCGGTCTGATGGTGTTCACAGTCTGACAACTAAACAGATCCTTCACTCAACAAATAAAAGAAATGTCCCACAAAGCAACGTTACAGGACCAAACAACAGTAACGTAGTAACTGGTAGTGTCTTTGGCAACTTAAATGAGGAAAGAAATACTGCAGTTATACGTGGAGAAGTGTCTGTCCTCCTGTCTGTCCTCCTGTCTGTCACCGAGACTTCAGTGAACTTTCCCCCAGAAAACAGCCTCCCTCCCTGCGAGTGAGAGAGTCAGGCAGCGTCCTGTTTACTGATGGAGATTATGTAATTATGTCATTTAGAGCAAAAAACTTAACTTTGTCACTTTCCAGGATGCATGGTGGGTCAGGATCTCAATCACAACACATTATAACAGCATTCATATGATTATAAACATACATGTTTACATTCACAGGCTATTGAAATGTATTTGCCTGGCCCTTTGTAGGATCCAGCTTTTATTTTAGATGCTGAACATGGCCATTATTGGAAGACTGGCTTCAAAAGCTATACAGAGCCATCAAAAAAGTAGGGCTAGTCAGAATAGTTTGAAGCTTTATTCATAACGCTGACATTCTAATTTTAAATAAACACCTGAACGCTGCACAGCATTATCTTCTTCATTATATAGAAATTCAGGTTTTTCTAAGAAAGGGGACCCTGCTACTCAGTGGCGTGCACAGACATTTTGGGGGGCAGGTGCTCAGCGAAAAATAAGGGCGCCTTGTGCGGCGTGTGGAGCCGCCGGCTGCCTTATAAAAAGCATTACAGGCACATGTTTTATGTAATTGCATATTTATTTAGATATGTTAATAATAATAACATATTATTCTGAACTAGCAACAGCAGAATGTGATGTCAGGTGCTTCATGCCTGATTTAGTACCGCCAAACCACTTTGTGGACAGCTTTTAAGATATTTCAATAAAATTAGAGGAACAGTTCAATTTTAAAATCTAAGCTTTAAAAGACACTAAACAGTTCACATGAGTCTGGTCTTGACTCTGACCTTTCTTCTTCATCACCTGCCTCCTCATCCTCCTTGCTGCTTGATGGCTGATTCCCTGGGCTGCCTGCTGTAGCTCCCTTTCTTTCTCTTTCCTCAATCTTTCCTTTCTAGGCATGCTGCAGTTGGTAAATGAAGAGACCAACAGTACGAATAAGACTGCTTGGTGACATTACAACAAGGCAGACGGCTACTTTTTCTGTTTGACATTTAGCAAATAAATTACACACATACAGTCAAGCTACTTCCTTCTCTAGCTCTATACAGTTCCTGTCCAGGTGCATTTCAAAATAAAGGTCTTGCTGTAGCAGTAATAGTATTTAACATTACATACACAATAGTAAATATTCAGCTATAATATATAGTATGATAGCTTCACATGCTGTACCAAATGCCAAATTCTACCGACACTGGTTGTGTGATGGTCGTCACGTTACATCCATTAATTGATTATGGCTAGCGTCTAGCTTGTTAAGCAGGTGGGCAGTCGGCTAATGACATTTTTTTTTCTAATTGAATTTAGGCTCGGCCATTTGGCGCTGTATGAGACAGACAGAGGCTACTTCACAACAAATAGCTTGGCAACTGAGGCTTAGGGGGCAAACAATACACTCAATTCATTTATGTGTTACCTGGGTGGTGGCAGGAGGGGCAGGGGAGGAGATGTGTCTGGAGCTGTGCGGACAGTGCAGTGCTGCAGTTCTTTGAGAGACTGGTGTTGAGCCACCTGAAGGACATCACAGGCCCCCTGCTGGACCCCCTGACTCCAACATCATCCACTCCCAGCCTTTACATTTACAGACTAAATTGCACTTTATATGTACATAAATCCTCACTGTAAATAATAAAATATATATATATATATACTTAAATATATATTATAATAGACCGACCTGTCGATGATCACGTCAACATGGGCCACATACAGTACAGTGTACACTATTAAAAAAATGCTTGCTCGGTCCAGAGGGCAAAGAGCACCTAGTGTCTATCTGTGCACGCCACTGTTGCTACTTCCCCACAGCAACCCATAAACATGTATGCAACAACATTCTTGATGCTTCAGCTGATTCCCAAAGAAGATCAGGGGCAAGCCAACCTGCCCCTGAAATGGACCCATCCTTTAAAAAACTAAGTAGTGGAGACCTGGAACTGAGCCTAAGTTTCTGTGTTTTCACTCCAGTGTGGGTCAGCGGCAGCTGCTGTGCCTGGCCAGAGCTCTGCTGAGGAAAACCAAGGTCCTGGTTCTAGATGAGGCCACAGCAGCTGTGGATATGGAGACAGACAACCTGATCCAGTCCACTATCCGCTCTCAGTTTGAGGACTGTACCGTCCTAACAATAGCTCATCGCCTTAACACCATCATGGACTACACCAGGTAACATAAAATTCACATTAACAGTCATAGAATGTTCTTATATGTTAACACCTACCTTTTTTGTGTGAGTACCAGTTTATACAGCCAACACTGGTCACGCTTGCCAATGATTCTGTTTATATTGATTTATCATGGCATTATCATCTCATTATTTCAAGTTATATATGTTTATTATGTTTAATCTAGGGATAATGAATATGATCTCATCTCATGATAATGAAAAACTATTGTTTGACTTCTCCATGTGAAATAATATGTGTGCATGCCCATAGACTACTAGAGTGTTGACAGTCAGGTGCATGAAGCAGATTTGAGGCTTTAGTAGTAACAGACATAGCGGTAGGTATTGTATATATAGAAGAAGCAACAGTAGTACTAGTACTTCTTTGTGCTACTTGTGCTGAAAGAGTTTCATCAGTGTTCTGGCTCCTCTAGGGTCCTGGTGTTGGACAAAGGAGAGACAACAGAATTTGACTCCCCCTCCATTCTCATCGCTCAAAGAGGAGCATTTTACAAGATGGTCAAGGATGCAGGTCTGGTCTGAAAGCAGTATGTGCCTTGCTTCGTCCAGCTGCTCCCCAGCTCCTTCCAGCTCTTATGGCTTCCTGCTATTGAAGTCCTGAGTTAAAGAGAGGGAGATCAAGTAGGGGATTTTAAGATTTAGAGTATTTGTCTGTTCAAGCAAGAGTGTTGATGAGAACAAAGGGTTTGGTTGGACCTGCTCCTCCAAACACTTCCATCCTCCTTTAACTACACAAAATGATGCTGCCTGTCCCAAACTACCCTGTTTCTTCCTGTAAGCCCAGATCTGGTCTTTGTATCTTTTTTATTTTGAAAGAGCATTGTACTTGTGCTTGAGCAAGAATGTGGAGGTTTACTTCTCTACAGACAAAATTCCATGCAGTATGTATCATAACTAGTTCACTCCTGGTTGTGGTGACTAGTGCTGAGTTCAGTAGAGGACAAAAGCATGAAATCATATAGTATGAAATATTGCAATCAAATACATCATTTGTTTTAAATGCAGGTTGTGATGTGGAATACTGGTTAAACCACATTAAAATGGGCTAATGTATCTTCCCAATGTCCTGACAAACAAGAACCAAAGATTGAAAAATCCCTTCTTCATAACTGTCTTGTCTTTATTCCATACTACATGCTAATTGTATATAGAAGGTTCTATGTACTCATCTTTGTAGTATGCTATTTCTATACAGCATTAAGAAATCAACATAGTTGTTTTTTGTGAGATCATCAGGAGCCATTGTTGTTAGAGGAGAGTCAGAACATCGTCAGGAAGGTGTGTGGGTGTTGGCAGCAAAAGCAGGTATACCAGCAGATTTCATCAGAAACGTATGGGGGGGATGTAACAGACCAAGGCAATGATGGTTTGTAACATTGAACACCAAAATATACTGTATGTCACAACACATACAAATCACAACAAAACGCACAAACTCACAGAATCTGTGGGATAGATTCCACTTGACTGTTACTTTACATCCGGCACTGATTGTTAATTTATTTTGTGTTTGTGTTCTTTCAGCTTTAAATTGATGTGTTCATACAACCTGCTGTTTTGCCTAGTACTCCAAAGCATATATCACTAATGTATTAGATGCTTTGGAGCTGAAGTGCTTTGATGGAACCAGACGACAATAAGTCTGCAGTGATTTGATTCATAAAAGGAAACTTTAAGACATTTAGAGGAAACTGTTCTATTCAGAAATGATTCCTTGTGGGGAAGTTAACCTGTGCATACAAGAAAACTTTGAGTGTAAATGCACAACAAAGTTTTAGTGCACGTTGTTTATAATGTGCATTAGACACTTGGTTGAATTTATTTTTGTTTGTGTAACTTCACAAGCCCTGCAGTTGTGTTATTGAATTTATTCAAAGTGGAAAAACTGTCATACAAGGTGTTGGTATATAAAAGGAGTACAGAAATATTAAGAGTGATGGGTTTTTTTGAATCATCAGTGTCACATTGGGTGGATGTTACCATGTTGTTACCAAATGTAACATACTGCTGTTGCATGGAATGTATGTTTTTCTTTTGTTTTTCTTTTTTTGGTACAGTAGGAGATCTTTTTTTTAAAAAGATTAGGGCCAAATGACTAAAAACTTCTGAAAAAGCCAGAATTTTTAGATTAAGGTTAGAGTGAAAGAAGATTAAGTTTCATTCTGAGTATCTGTGGGTGAATAAGTGAGAATTGTTTCTCAAAATTCAGATTAATGTCTGCTAACCCAAAAGTTTGTTCTTCACATGGCCCTAATCCTCTCCTAGAAAGTTTGAAGTAGTGTGGCAGAGTGTGTGTGAGATTTCATTGCCAGCTTTTACTCTGGGGACAGAGCAATATGTCTCCTCCTAGACTGTTTGTTAATGTGAGGGTAGTTGATGGTAGGCCTCTCTTACCAAATCATCATGTGGCTCCACATTGCTGACATCTGTATGCCAATGTGTATGTAGTTGTGGCTGTTTGGTGCAAAATAAAGTCTCTTTTCTTTGTTGAAAAGCCGATAATAGCTTCTGCCAATGTTCCTCGGCTACATGTTTCAGTATGATTTAAAGTATATTGAAATTGAATAAAGCTACTTGTGATATATTGACGATTACAAAGTGTATATTTAATGTTTTGTATATGCACTCATTGGTTTATGAAATCATGTGTTTATCTGTTTTGAAATAAAACCAAATTGTCTTAAGTCAATGTTATGTTTTGCTAATATTTATAACACATTAAATTAAACAAAAAAAATGCACTTGACCCACATGTCCAAACAACGGCAACCCAATATTACATTTGCCAGTTTAAACTAAATGGTCAGCAGTATTGCAATATTGTTTCTGTAGCCTCATCATTCGGTGGTGCCTGTGGACAAAGGCGACATGTTCAGCATGTGCAGTTGTTTTGAAAGCAAACCAAAAAAAAGATGACGGGCACAAAGAATAACTTTAATAACTATTAAGAAATAGATTGCTTTTGTGGGTAATATTGAGGAATCAATATTAAATTGAGTTTCATAATTAGTTAAAAGTTTGTTGTGCCTGCCAAGTACCAGTTTAAGAATTGATTTGTTAGAGCATCATTGTATTTTTTCTCTCTTCATTTGTTTATGTCATAATATTTGAATGTATATTGAGGCTAATTAATCAGTTTTAAATAGCTTTTTAAGTGTATCGCTATGTATGAACTTATTAAAATTCAACATTGCAAAGTCTAATTACTCAGATGGCGCAATCCATAGTTAGGCCTCAGTCAGTGCCTTGATAAACCCAATATGAATTAAAGCGGCTCCTTAATTGATTTAAACGTTAAATCTATTGATCTAGTTATTAAGTAATCCAGAAAATCATCTTTATATGAACTACCCGTGTTTGCAATAGTCATTATTATATTGCTGGCGTTGAATTTTCTAATATTCCCTGATGAACTAGGTCTAACTCTGCGGAGAACTCAAGAGACAACCGTGACATGGAGCGGCGATGACGATGACTGCCCACAAAACTCTGTTTCCCATCATTCTTTGTCGTCCGGTTTGAAGGGAAGGAAGATGGCGGCGATTGATGGAATGGGGCTCCTGTTGCCGTCTTAAAATGGCAAAAAGCAGTCGATAGTTTCTTTGAACGGTTTATTTAATGTCGTTAAAAGACGTACCAGTAAATGAAAAACGAAGGCTTTAATCTGAGACTGCACATCACCGGAGAAAAGGTAACTAATTAGCATACAGCTACTCTTGCTGCCTTCAGCTCGCTAGCGACTATAAGCTAAATTGGCTAGCTAGCCAATTGAATACCTGCTCCAACATATCCTTTAGAGGGTGTGTGTCTGTTAATTAATGTAGTGTTATTTAAGGACAGTGATTAAACTGATTACAGATGGTGTATTCAACGTTAGCTACAAAGATATGTAGCTAGACCGCCAGCGGCGTTACCCGTAAGCTCACACTGGCTAGTGAGCACAGATTACGCACAGCAATGTCTCTACCACGAAAATAAAACATTTCCTTTTTTCCATCAGCAAAAGTAAGAAAAGTCTGCGTCAGTATACAGCACGCAGAAAAATTAGAGGTCATTGGCAAAACAAAGACACAGATAACCAGCGGACTATAGATAACGTGTTAATAACATTACACAAAAGACCAGTTTTGCTTCACTGTGTCGCCCCAGACTGGACTGACTCCCTGCTGCCTGTAATTAATAGCGAGAAGCCATTCCTTGCACATGTCAGTGTGCATTAGTTTCTAAGACTGGAATGCTGCATATACCTCACACACTGCTTGAAATATTATTAATAAGTATGATGATATGGTGGACTAGCAGGCTGACCTGTCAGACCTGTATGTGACAGAATCCATATAAGGATTAATGTATGGATACATCCCATCCACTTTCATTGGAGTTCCAGCCATTTCTATCTGGTCGGAGGTATATAGATACCCCAAGATCAGAACTAAAAGCTAAAGCTAAAAACTCATTTTTTATGTGGAAATGACTCAAATACACAAGAATGGATAGGAGTCTCGGCAAATACATGAACCAGGGGATGTGAACTGTAGGCATACATAAGGGATGTACAGAAAACAATTTTTCTTCTACTTCTTAGTTGCATGCTGAGACAAAAATATCTTTATGTTGCTAATGTTCACTTTAACTTTCTGCATAATAAGACAGCATGTGTGTGTGTGTGTGTGTGTGTGTGTGATGTGTGTTTTATGCAGCAAGTAAACGTTACCTCCTCTAATCTGAAGCTGCAACCAATGAAAAGACACCATAGCAACTGCTGATCTAGGAGACACATCAACTGAACTCAAACCCCCTCCTGCTTCTCTGAAATCACCGGTGTGGAAATATTTTGAGTTCCCAGTGAGATAGGTCAACAATGTTCACGATGTCGACAAGAAAACCACAGTTTGTAAGCATTTGTAGCATCAGAAATGCAACCTTATTCAGTACTGGAAAACCCTAGATGTAAGCATTTAATTAGCACACTGGAACCACGTTGCCAAATGCCAAGCAGGTCGCATCTTACCACAAAGGTGTTGCCCTTCCATTATGATAATGTGAAGGAAAAAGTCTGAGCAGTGCAGATTTAGTGGCCTCATCGACAGATTGCTGGACCTCCAGAGCAATACAGTGCTACATGAACATCACAACACACTACATTAAGTGTGCATTCTTCACATCTGCAGTTACAAAAGAGTCACTAGATGGCAGATGACTTCTCTTCTTTTGATTACAGTTAGTTTCCAGTTGACTGGTGAAACAAGTTATTGTTACATTTATATTGTGCATAAATGATTTAAATGTGACAATAAGGCCTTAGTGTGGTACATTGCAAACAAATAATGGAGATTATATCACTTGCTACACCATATAGCACATCTTTTGAAATAATTAAATGTTTATCATGGCATAAAACCAATGATCCTAGACTAGTCTAAAAATGGCATAGCCATCTGTGCTAAAAGAAAAAGAGATTGGGAATTGAATTGAATTGTGACCCTAAAAACGAAAATCAAATCGAATCAAGGATTTGGAGAATGATGACTCTGCCTATATAATTGGCCCTGTATCGTTAAATGGCTAAATATGAATTACATCAATTTCCCATTATCGGTCGGATATATATTGTTCTAAATAATGTTAACAATAATGATCAATCTTTCAAATCGTAGACCATAGCTTTAAAGCTGCTTTCATTTTGTGTTGATTTTGGCAGCACCTGTGGACAAAGACAGTATTGTTTCCAACACCTCATGTCGTAAAGATCTTTACTTGGGCTCGTGTGTGCATTTGTTTTGCAAGTGACTGAAAAAATACTTCTTTTTAATACTACTTTTCTTATTTAAAGTGTCAACAGACAATTTTTCCCCATGAGCATTTTCAAGTGGTATTATTGTTGGCGGCGCTGTTGCAAAGACAACTTGATCGTTTTCGTTTTACTCATAGTCTCAAATAACAACATAGGGCAGGGCAGATAAATTATTGACTCAATTTATATTGCCAGCTATCACGGATAATAACATTGAAAGCAAAAAATAGTGCCAATAATACAAAACAAAATCTTATCATTTACTTAAAAAGTTCAGCATCTACAGTATTTTTCTCTTTTCTCTCCAACAATTCTTTTTTGTACAAATTACAGGTACAATTACTTACAACTATTTACAACTATGTACAACTATTAACAACTATTTGCAATGGTTTTATCTATCTATCTATCTATCTATCTATCTATCTATGTATCTATTTACTTTTGTTTATTTATTTATCTATCTTTATCCATCTCTTTATCATTATGCATCTATCTATCTACTTTTGTTTATCAGTCCATCTATCTGTGTTTTATTATTTTTCTCTTTTTTTGCGTACTTACCAATATCAGTTAAATTAGCTCAATAACATCATTATTTATTAAAAGAACACGGTCCAGACCTGTTCTATAGGAAAAGTGACCTGAAATGACTTCTGTTGTGATTTGGTGATATAAATGAAATTAACTTGACTTTCGGGGGGGGCGGCGCGGGGTCCCGTTGGAGGGGCGGGGCGCCCCCCCTTTACAACGGTAGGGGAAACAATGGGGTAGAGCCATGCAGAGAGGTAGAGGATAGAGAAGGAAAAAAGGCTGTTTTAACCCAACAAGTCTTTTTAGAGCTATGGAATATTAAATCATCCATCTTTGTTTACCAAATCTTGGCCTTTTTTATGCTCACTTGTGCATAAACTACAGGGGCCTGTACTACGAAGCAGGATTTGAGTTTAGCCAGGTATCTTTAGGATATGGATTGTTTTCAGTGTTACAAAACTGATTCACTTCTGGGGTACATTGCCATGTTAACTCATGTTGCACACCTAAGCTGCTCCAGAGCAGGTTATGTTCAAGAAAAACAGATCATCACATATATAAGCACTGACTACTCCATTCTCTGGAAAATGGCATTGTTTTTTTATAGAACATCCCAGTTGGCTGCAGTCAACAATATCAAAACCAATATCCTTTTTTTACCGATATCTTCCTACAACAGAGACAGATTGAAGCATTAAAGCCGTGTACTGTTAGCCTATAAGCTATGGAAGTAGAGCTTTGAATTATGTTTCTCTATTTATTTTTTTTACTTGTTACCAAGTCTGTTTGACACTGATAGATATAAACAAAAAGGCTAAAACAGGCCTGCCGTAAGAATACATATAAGCAACATACTTATTTCTTTTAATTACACACATGTATTATAGTCAGATCAACTTGTGCACTCATAATGGGCCAGTGTTTGTTTTTTTTTAAATATAAAATTTAAAATTATTATATATTAGTTATCTTGTGTTGGTGTTGGCCAGGAGAAGCAGGTCATCGGTTATGGTATAGGCTGGAAAAAAAGTCCATATTGTGCATCCCTAGAAACTTAAGTTTGCTTTGTGCCTTTTTATCCCTTTTTTGTCACTTTTCTTTGTATGCCCTCAAGTTTTTGTTTTTTATTGACTTTATTAACTCTGCACGTACCACACATGCTTTTCAGCCTCTGCCACCTTTGTCCAAAAAAAATAGACGGAAGAACACAAATTTGTTGCTCTCTTGCAAATTAATTGTAATTGATCCTAATGAACCAGCTTATATCCCTATAAAATTATTCTCACACCTTTAAGTGTTCACAAATTATACCACAGGGTACTTTGGAATCAGTCTCAAAATTTCCAATTAGATTTTCATTGTAAGATAAAGACTGAATGTGTCCTTTCCCTTCTACTAGGTTTCCTGGATCGCTACCAACCTCCAAGTCCCAGTGTCTGACTATCGCATCACCAGTTTTCCTGGCCCATGGACTTGACTCAAGCATCAGGCTTCAAAAGGAGGCCTGCTGCCTCCTCTTCCCCAAGTGGAGTTAGAGAGATTGCCAGGGGCACTCCTCCCTGCTCACCCTCTCTGTCTTTGTCATCGCCTTCATCGGGTCCATCTTCACCCTTGTCTACATCCTCTGTTGTTGCCAACTTGTCAATTTATCAGAACCATGTAAAAGGTCATACCCAGGGGACAGAGGTGGCCAGGGTGTCTTCCACTTCTCCCTCTCTTGCTACGCAGTCCCCCTCCACACCTAGGCCTAACACCAACTCATCGGATTCCTTCCTTTTCGCTTCAGTGCAGCCAAGTGTTGATTTTGAAAACAAGAGCAGGAAAAGGGAGATGTATGACCCTTTTCATCCAACTGAGGGGGTGAGGGGGGATGAGGGGGAGGCTGAGAAATATGACCCCTTTGACCCCACGGGTTCTCCAGCATCAGATGCTGATGAGAGGAATGGCAAAGCGAAGGGGGTGAAGAGAAATGCTGAGCAGGGAGATGAGGAGGAGAAAGAGGAAGAACCTCCAGATTCCACGGACACCTTTACTGACCTGCCAAGCCCCTGTATGGACAGTAAGCTCTGTCTTAGAAGGAGAGTGGACTGTAGCACCACCAACGCTGAAGAGCAGAGGGATAGTGGTGACTCTGATCACTCTGAGATAGAGGAGGGGGAGATAGTCGGGGCTGCTGACAGAGATGGAAGCAATAAGAGACCAGCTGGAGAAATCCTCACCCTCGGTTCTCCCAGCGTCTCCTTCTTTGGTTCAAAGCCAGAGCGCATCCTGCGGGTGTTGGATGTGGATGGCTTTGTGTCTGTGCGTACAGAGGGCAACTGGGAGGTGGACAGGGAGCCTGAGGATGAGCCTGTGGTAGGAGTGGAAGATTTGAGAAGGAAGCTGGTCAGCAGGCGGAAGGAAAGATATCTCTCCTTTCCTGCTTCTTCCTCCCTCTCTCCTCAGCCACTGCCTCCTCCCTCCCATCCTGTAGTTTCTACACCCTCTCCCCCTCTCACACCTCCTGTAGAGCAAGGCAGTAAGAACCGGAAGTCCTCCAAGAGTTCCAAGGACTGTGACCGACAAAAAAGCAAGGATAGGAAAGCTGGGGAGAAAGAGGAGAAAAGAAAAAAGAGAAGGAAGGACAAAGAGGGAGGTCGGGAAAGGAGCAAAGAAAAGGAGCGAGGGCGCAAGGAGGTTAAAGGAACAAGGAGCAGCAGGAGCAGCAGCCGGAAGATGAAGAAAAGATGTCACAGCAGCCCAGATGCCCCACGATCAGGCAACTCTTCAGCAAGAGGAGGCCACACTAGGCACTCCTTTTCCAGCCTATCCGAAGAAAGAAACAGAGAGAGGGAAAGAGATAAAGACAGAGACAGGGACAGAGTTAGAGATAGAGACAGAGAAAGGGAAAGAGACAGGGGAAGAGAGAGAGACAGGGATAAAGAGAGAGAGCAAAATCGTACCAGTAGTCGTAGAAGAGATGGAAGAGATGAAGATTCTAGCTCTCGAAAGGAGAGGGAAAGAAAGAGAAGACAACATTCAAGCAGCAGAGAATGCAACATTGCAAAGAGGTCCAAAAGAAGCAGAGAAAAAAGGGAAGGTGATAGAGACAGGCAGCTTGAGAGGGACCGGCGACGGGATGGTCGTCCTGTTGTCCCGCCATCTATCCAAGATCTCAATGGGTCTGACCTCTTTGCCATCAAGCGAACCATTACAGTAACCACCACCACAACCACCACCACCGTACCTGGCTCCCCGAGACTCGCCCCAACCTCTCCCTGTCGGCCCACGCAAGAATCTGACAAACCCCACAAGAGAAAGAAGAAGAGAAAATGGCATTCAGCTGGAGAGGTGGAGAATCGAGGAAGTGGTCACAGCCGATCACAGTCGCTCACACCACCAAGGTATCACAGCTACGAGTCGGACCACTATTCAGATAAATTAGAGATTGATGTGTTGTCTTTGGATGGTGAAGCTTTGGACTCTGACTACCCATCTTTAGAGGATACACCCCCTGCTGCCTTGCCTCCAGAACCACCTGTACCAAGCCCTAAAACTAAAATTGCCCCCAAGACTGGACAACATCACCCAAAAAAGAAGTCTCATGCGTTAAAGAAAATTGGCCAATCTGAGTCCTCCTCCTCCTCATCCAATAGAACTAAAAGTAAATGCCTCTCCTCACTGACTGTAACATCAGGCTCTACTTCTGTCTCATCTGGAATCCCCTCTGTAAAGCGAGCCAGGAAGATGGGGAAAGACAAAGACCGGGACAAGAGCAGCAGAAAGGATTTGGGTCGCTCCGGCAAATCCAAGAAAGAAAGCGGTGGCAGTCGGAAAGGCAAGCTACAGTCCAAAGTATCTGTGCTGGTGCGAGAGGGTGTGAGCAGCACCACAGGTACTTCAATTGGCTCAGGAAAGCTGGGCATGGACCTGTTAGGGTCAGGAGGTACAGGGCCAGGTGGTGGGGGCTCTGTGGTGGGTGGCTCGATTGCAGTGGTCTTCTGCAGGGACAATGAGAGCAGGTCTCCATTCCTAAAACCTTGCTCAGAGCCGCTGTCACTGGGCAGCCGCAATAAAGATTTGGCTAGTGTGGGCAAGCGAAGCAGTCTGGCTGCACCACCATCCACCTTAACCAGTCCTGCAGGGATGAAATCCAAGAAAACAAAACCAAGCTCCATCACATCAACCTCATCCTCTGCCTCCTCCCCCTCTTCATCTCTGGCAACCAAGCGTCGCCGCCGCCTGGCCAAGAAGACAAGAGAAAAAGGTGGAGCTTCAGGCTTGATAGTTGGAGATGGCAGCCTAGCAAAAGCCACATCTGAGGGCTGGGGTGGAGCCTCCTTAGATGTTCAGTCAGCCGTTGCAGATGGGAGCAAGACAGTCAGTCCACATACTGGCCAAGCTGGCCCTGCACCCTCTTGTTCCTCCTCTTCTTCCTCCTCATCTTCCTCCACCAGTGTGCTCCCACCCTCCTCCTCGCCACCCCACACGCCTCCACCCTCTATGGCTCCTTTGCGGGACACCAGAGAGTCTTCACCAGACTCTCAGACTGTAGACAGCAGCTGTAAGACTCCAGATCCTTCTTTCCTAGCTGAGGACTGTCCAACTCAGACCAGCCCCACACTCCCGCCATCCAGTCCATCCAGCATGTCCACCGCCCAGGCAGCTGGCCTCAACATTACCGTGTCTGCATCCACTGCCAAGCCCCCTCCTCCAGATGATACAACCAAATCGCTGGCCTCACCACCTTGTTCGTCCTCTTCGACAGGCTGTGGTCTCACGTCCCTCTCTCTACCTCTGTCTTCGTCAGACCCCTCCTCTTCTTCCTCTGTGTCCTCCTCATCCGCTAGTAAGCCTCCTCCTCCTCCACCTCCAGCAGCGCCCACCTTGCCCTGGAGTCTGCAAACCGGGGTGGACTGCACAACTGGAGGAGTTCTAGCATGTGAGTAGAGAAGTCTGTAGGGTGGCTTTACTTAGTCGTCTTGTGTTATTTTGTAGTGCTATGCTTTAGAAGCTTCTGGCTTAATCTTAAGATGGTGGTGATTAGTTGGTAGGGTTATGATGTAAACACGGCTGTTTTTCAGTTTCATGTTTGTCAGGCACAAAGTCATATAACATAGCACTGGTAAATAAAACACAGACCAAAAGACAATGCCCAGCTAGGTTAGCAAGAAGACAGCCTAGAGAGAGATGGACTACAGCTAGCACATCAGCTTCACTTTACTGTTACTGGAAACCACAAGTTCACCTGACAGCTGTTTCTTGAAAGTCTTCTTATGGTGTTTTTTTCTTTTCATGACCAGAAGGATGTGAGTGTGTGTGTATGTGTGTGTGTATGAGAGAGAGTGTGTGCAAGGATCTACAGCAAGGGGTGGGGCTGTTTAACTGACTGGAAGTGAAAGATGCTTTGCTGAGGCAACAGTGCAAATTGTTAGAAATCTTTAATGCTATTTTGAGAATTGTATTTATTTATTCATTTTTTTTAGCATTCTGAAACTATGTTGAGACAAATTTGACTTTTTGGGGCCAAATAGGTAATTAATAAAAAACACTGATATATAAATCTTGTTTAGAGTTGTAATTTGAAGAACGATGAGAGAAGTCTGCAACCATAATTCTACTGTTGCTCAAGCTTAAATGGTATGTTAAGTTGCTGTTTTACAAACCGCTCTATACAAATAGATTAAGACCCAGGCCTGGATTTTTAGCCATATCAGCATGGCCATGGGCAGAAGGGGTGCTGAACAAGCAGCAGGACGTCCCTAAAACCCTGCATTATAAAAACTGAAGCAAAAAAATTGTTAAAATTAATGTAATATTACCGATATATTATAGTGTTTTTGGGGGGCCGTTTGTGGGTTTACACTAGAAATTCTTGACAAGTCGAGTTAAAAATTGCATCTACTTGCAAGATTGTGGTCTGCAAAACGTATAAAGCATACCTGTACCTACACCAATATGACGAGACAGTGTATCATTTCATAGCAAAAGTGCTATTGTCAGCTTTATGCAGTGCAGCTTCATGCTGCCTTCACAGGAACGGGACGTCAGAGGTATCAGCTTTAAAATTTCATGAAAATGGCCTTTACCATTTCAATTCTTCCTTGGTACTCAGTGTGAAGGCAATTAAGAGTTTCTTCCTCTTGAAAGCATGAATTTTTCCCTGTGATACACTGTGAACATTGTGTTATCACCGTGGTGGTATTCCACTGTCGGACTTCCAGTGAAAGCAACTTGGCATCAAGCATCCAGAAACACACTGTTAAACTATTCAATTTAAATTGCCTTTATTTTTTATGACTGCATTTAATAAGAATGCTTAGGCTGCTGTCTGTGATGCCTAATTAAAGTTTGAATGTCAAATTTCTAACTATTGCATTTGCTTAACTTTCAACAATGAATGGCTTTTTTGCTCCCTGGAAAACTAATGATGATGATATTCCAACTATCCAGTTAAATCAAATCTGTTATTTGGCATTTAGTGACATGCTTATTAATTCTTTCTACAGGGTGTATGCAGGGTCTTAAAAAGTATTAAAAGTTGCTAATTTTAGCAAAAATTAAGGCCCTTTAAAACTATTACAAAGGTTGAAATGCCATTTTCCAAGGTATTAAATTGTATAGCTTGTTTTCAATATGTGTATTTATCCAAATAGGTAAAGTTTGCCTAAATGTAATCATTGTGTGCCCATGAGTGTTTACCAGACATTTCCCCTTGACTCCTCATATAGTTTAATTTAAATAGTTATCTGAGAGGTAAAACTGAAATATTTCACAAAAAAGCCAAGATTAGACCAAAGTTCTGGAAAAATAATCCTGAACAATCAATAATTGCATAGCAGAAGTTGTTTTCTTCTACCCCATTAATAATCTCAGCACCCCTCAGATTTATCTTGTGAACCTTCGGAAGGGCCTGACCTCTAGGTTGGGAACCACTGGATGCAACTACCAAATAGTATACAAGGTCATTCCAGTCACAACAGATTTGATGCAATATAAATACTCTAATGACCATTAGCCTACATTTTATTTGATGGGGTGCAATAAGGGACCTGGATAATGAATAGGGGTGCGCTTGGCCAAAAATGGTTGAGTGAGAGCCGCTGTGCTGTGTAGAACGTTCTAAAACTGATGTAAATTGTTGTTAATAACTGTCAAATATAAAATATGCCAACCCCACAAATTAAAACAAAACTGATAAATGGTTCTGAGCATTTATTTTATAGACACATATCTATCCATCAGTGTCCCTAATGGGCAGTCTCTGCATCTGCACTCGATAGCGTTGTTCTAACAGGAGAACTAAAAGAGTCAATGTTCCCAAAATTTGATAGAAACACTAAACATTATAAAATCATTAAGTCACAGACTCTCGGAGTATGCAACATACAACTGTACATGTTGCATTGGCATGTATGTTGTTATGTTAATATATAGCCCTATGTACTTTTTGTGAAATAATGGTCTCTATCATTCTTCCTGTCAGTGACTGCTTTACTCTTCAAAATGGAGGAAGCCAATATTGCCAGCAGAGCAAAAGCACAGGAGTTCATTCAAGCAACCAGCCAGGTAAGAGAGTGAGGCTGACTGTCTTTCTGTCTACAGCTATAATTCCGTTTTGATTGGAAATTATTTATTTTTTGTGATATGCTAACAGGAACCTTAAGGGCAGCATAAAAAAAATGTGTCTGTAAATTGTCTGTCAGGGCTCAAGACTAACAGTGTCCCATCATCCCGAGTTCAACAGAAAATGTGTTTGGGACAAACAAATGTCTTACCCCCAGTTTACTGCTATGTGTACACTAAGGATGCACAATATATCGTTTCACCATCGACCTCGCAATGTGGGCAAAAGAAGTAGTCAATTGCAGGATGTAATGTCAGCAGAAGGACCTGTTGCAGCTTTTTTTTTTGTTCTTAGTCATCTCGGCGTGGGAGCACAACGCCATTTGTTTCGAGCCATACAGCATGAGAGCTAACAGCTTACAGCAGACAGAGCTATTAGCTTACAGCATAGCTAAACACAGATAGCAGGACTGTGAGAAGAACATGTACAGTATATCATGGCAGTCTTGAGTTCCAATGACTTCTACAACACATTTTTCTGGGATGGAATCAGTGGAACACAAACTAAAACTAAAAAAATGTGGCAACTCTGCTGGATCAAAGATATACATACAGTAATTTTAATATTTAGTTATATATATATTTCACCTCAACTAGGTGCTTTTGATAGCAGCCCACAAGCTCCTAGTAGTCCGGGCGGAATTTAGAACCACTCCTCTTGACTTCAACTAAACAATGGTGAAGTTCAACTAAATTTGTTGGCTTCCTGGCACAGACTTGCCAGAAACCTCAATTCTAGTCTGATTGATCCGTTCATTTACCACTTCTGATGTGTGTTTGAGATCATTGTCCCGTTTGAACACCCAACTGCACCCAAGACCCAATCTTCTGCTGATGATTTTAGGTTTTCTTGAAGATGTGGAGATAATCATCCTTCTTTATTATTCCATTTACTTTCTTTAGAGCAGCAGATCCACGGGCAGCAAAACAGCCCCACAGCATAATACTACCAGCACCATGCTTTACAGTAGGTCTGGTGTTCTTGGGGTTAAAGGCCTCACCTTCTCTCCTCCAGACATATTGCTGCTCATTGTGACCAAACAAACTGTTTTTGTTTCATCTGACTACAGAGTTTTCCTCCAGAAGGTTTTTTATTTGTCCATGTGATCAGCAGCAAACTTCAGTTGAGCTTTAAGGTGCTGCGTCTGGAGAAAGGGCTTCTTTCTTGCACGTCAGCCTCAGCTCATGTTGATGCAAAACAGACGACTGTGGACACTGACGCCTGTCTTCCAGCAGCTTCTAATTAATCGCAGGACTAGCTTTTATGGTTTTTGGTTGACTCTTGACCATCCTGACCAGTTTTCTATCAGCAGCAGGTGTTAAGTTGTGTTTTCTTTCTGATCGTGGCAGTGACACAACTGTGCCATGCACTTTATACTTACAAACAATTGTTTGCACAGTTGATGCAGGGACCTGTAACCTGTAATGGCTCCAAGTAACTTTCCTGACTTGTTAATCAATAATGCACTTTCCCATTGTAGTGTTTGTTGCTGAGTGTAATGGGTGTATAAAAAAGCCACATTAAAATGGGCCCAGAAAAGTCATCAGCTGTTGTCAATCATAATCAATTAGAAGAAGTTAAGCAGCCATGCTACAAGCAATTTTCATCACCAAAACTGGTAATCTGGCAGATTTGGTCACATTTTCAGAAAACCTACAATAAATTAATTACTGATCCAAACTTCATGAATGTTTTTGTGAAAAAGTAGTTTGTGTTCCTCTGATTCCATCACAGAAAAATGAGAGCTGTAAGGCAAGGCAAGTTTATTTGAATAGCACAATTCAGACACAAGGCAACTAAACATAAAAATTACATTCAAAGAAATTAAAAATTGCATTTAAAATACAACATTACAGATTGAAGCTAAGCAGAGACTATTAGTCATTCTTCCTTGGCTCCAAAAACAATTATTTCAGTCTCATCTTTGTTTAACTGAAGAAAACTCTGACACATTCAATCATCAGTGGCGCGCACAGACATTTTGGGGGGCAGGTGCTCAGCGAAAAATAAGGGCACCTTGTGCGGCGTGTGGAGCCGCCGGCTGCCTTATAAAAAGCATTACAGGCACATGTTTTATGTAATTGCATATTTATTTAGATATGTTAATAATAATAACATATTATTCCGAACTAGCAACAGCAGAATGTGATGTCAGGTGCTTCATGCCTGATTTAGTACCGCCAAACCACTTTGTGGACAGCTTTTAAGATATTTCAATAAAATTAGAGGAACAGTTCAATTTTAAAATCTAAGCTTTAAAAGACACTAAACAGTTCACATGAGTCTGGTCTTGACTCTGACCTTTCTTCTTCATCACCTGCCTCCTCATCCTCCTTGCTGCTTGATGGCTGATTCCCTGGGCTGCCTGCTGTAGCTCCCTTTCTTTCTCTTTCCTCAATCTTTCCTTTCTAGGCATGCTGCAATTGGTAAATGAAGAGACCAACAGTATGAATAAGACTGCTTGGTGACATTACAACAAGGCAGACGGCTACTTTTTCTGTTTGACATTTAGCAAATAAATTACATACAGTCAAGCTACTTCCTTCTCTAGCTCTATACAGTTCCTGTCCAGGTGCATTTCAAAATAAAGGTCTTGCTGTAGCAGTAATGGTATTTAACATTACATACACAATAGTAAATATTCAGCTATAATATATAGTATGATAGCTTCACATGCTGTACCAAGTGCCAAATTCTACCGACACTGGTTGTGTGGTGGTCGTCACGTTACATCCATTAATTGATTATGGCTAGCGTCTAGCTTGTTAAGCAGGTGGGCAGTCGGCTAATGAAATGTTTTTTTCTAATTGAATTTAGGCTCGGCCGTTTGGCGCTGTATGAGACAGACAGAGGCTACTTCACAACAAATAGCTTGGCAACTGAGGCTTAGGGGGCAAACAATACACTCAATTCATTTATGTGTTACCTGGGTGGTGGCAGGGGAGGAGATGTGTCTGGAGCTGTGCGGACAGTGCAGTGCTGCAGTTCTTTGAGAGACTGGTGTTGAGCCACCTGAAGGACATCACAGGCCCCCTGCTGGACCCCCTGACTCCAAAATCATCCACTCACAGCCTTTACATTTACAGACTAAATTGCACTTTATATGTACATAAATCCTCACTGTAAATAATATAATATATATATATATATACTTAAATATATATTTATAATAGACCGGACCTGTCGATCAACATGGGCCACATACAGTACAGTGTACACTATTAAAAAAATAATAACTTTGATAAGGGCACTTGCTCGGTCCAGAGGGCAACGAGCAAGTGCTCTAGCACCACCTAGTGTCTATCTGTGCACGCCACTGTCAATCATTGATTTGTTCAACACATTTACTCAGCATTTGTATGGGATTATAGTCCCCTGGTGAGATGGTTGTGTAAATTTGTGTGTCATCTGCATAACTGTAGTAACATATTTTGTTGTTGTTGTAGAAATCATTGGAACTCAAAACTGTGTATGTAAACTCGTATGTGTGACTAAACTTTTGAGCACAAATGTAATAAGCCTTGACCAGGTGGTGAAGTACAAAGAGTGAGACAACTTAGAGCGAGACACATAACTTTACCCAAAAAAAAATTTCCCATAATCTTTTTTTTACGGTTTAGAGATAACTTTTCATTTTGTTTTAAACCTATCCCTTTATATCAATGTAAAATAAATATTAGGGATGCACGATTTATATCGGACAGATTAATTATCGGCCCAATAATGGAAAATTTACAATATTCGTTATCAGCAGATTAAGAAATTATAGCCGATATATCTAGCCGATAATACAAAGCCAAATTGCTTTTGTTGGTTTAACAAGTGCAGCATCTACACACAGTAGGTGGTGGTATGCACCTTTACAGTTGTTTTGTGAGCAGCCAATAAACACAGAAGAACAACAACAACAAACACGGTGTTGTCATGCTCCGCTCAATGCGTATCCGGAGCAGATACGCAGGGCTTCTATTTCTGGCAGATGCTGGAGCATAACGCATCAATTCAGCCAAATTCAGCACAGAGCAGACAGGAAGTCACACACTGAAACAACAACATAACATCGGGTTAATTTTCATAATAAAACACCCCATGTAGACGCCAGCACAAAAATCTCAAAAAAGAGACAAACGCAAGCACTTCTTCTAATCCTTCGTTTGGGAACACTTCTTGTTGTTGTGTTTATAACACATACTTATAAATGCGGTCGCGCATGATTATGTAATTATCACGGGAACTCCTCGGTCTCACAACTCCAGCTGTCCGACAGTGCCATGCCGGACTCAAAATGCAGTCGGTGGGGGTTGCCAGCAACGGAGCAAAACCACACCGGAGCCGTTATGCAATGTACATGCATTGTCTTTCACAATATTAGCTTATGGGAAAAAGTCCCCAGTGCATCACATGATGATGTAATTACACGGCTTGGCCACGACAAAAACTGGCTTCAAGGCCTGGGGTTCTTTGTGGGGGCTTGATCTCGACGATGAAGCCAGCCGAGCTCAGAGAAAGTTACGGTCAAACCAACTGCGTTAAATAGTCCTCCTCCTCTTCTTCATTGGTTTTACCGGTGGACTAAAAACCACACTGCCATCCATTGTATCAGAGTATATAACAACATGCTATTCACTGACGGGTGCGCTGTATGAGTGAGTGAGAACGGGATGCGTGGCTCCAAAAATAGAAAATCAATATGTGGTGGCCAATGTTGACATTGTGGCGGACCGCCACAAATAAATTGATGTGTGGGAAACACTAGGGCTTTATGTATTTATTTCCTCAACATTGTATTGGTGATTTTACTATGCCACTAATAATTAACTATATGACAAAAACGTAAAGACACGTCCTTTTGATCAGTGATCAGTATCAGCCAATACTGCCTCCGGTGATCGTGATTGGCCCCAAAGATCCTGATTTGAGCACCCTTAACTTTGTCTCATGTCTCTCACGCAGATCCTCTCACAGGCTAACCAGAACCAGTCCCAGCAGCACGCTCCTCCCCCCTCAGCCTCCTCTGCCTCACAGATCCCGCCCCCTCCTGCTCTCCCCCCGCCTCCTGGTCTGAGCCCAGCACAGTTCATTCTCCACAGCTCCCTCCCTTTGGTTGGTTGCACCAAAACTCCACCTTCTCTCCTGCACCAATCAATAGGTGGTGGATGTGCACAGACCCCGCCCTCCATCATGCCTGTGGTGCTGTCAGGAGTGACTGGGAGCTCAGGTGACACTGGATGGGACAATGAGAGCAAAGACCCTGATAAGGTAAAATTGATGTTCTTGACCTGATCAGCACACTTTGCTCTCCTTTATGTAATATATTCCACTCATGCTGCATGGCTGCTTCTCAGCATCTACTAAAGGAACCAATCATTTTGAACTATCTCAAATTATTATTTCAGTGTACAAAGTTATCTTGTTAATGTCTTGAAAAAATGAAAATATTCATACAGTTTTAAAACATATGTTAATTATAGTATCTGTAACTAAGCAACTGTTGTATTCAAGTATTCAACTAATTGATTTAGTATTTGGATAAGAAGTAAAAATGGGACGAAGTAGGCCTAGAACAACAGTACAGGGTATCAGCTTGGCTGGCTACAAAGTTTATAAGCCTAATCTTGAGTCAGAATTACATACATGCCAACCTAACTGTAATGGAAATGTGGAGATCTGTGCAACTTCCAACCCTTTAATTAATTTAACTTGTATCTTACCTGAATTGTCCAGTACCTGAAGAAACTGCATACCCAGGAACGGGCAGTGGAGGAGGTGAAGCTTGCTATCAAACCTTACTATCAGCGCAAAGACATCAACAAAGACGAATACAAAGACATCCTCAGGAAAGCTGTGCACAAGGTCAGCCTCAGCACATACAAAACGTAACAGCCATAAGAATACACTGATTACTCAAATCAGTGTGGACCACAATCCATATCTTACTTAATGTAATTCACAATATTTTAGTGTTTGTAGAGTATGCTTACAAATATGTCAATCTGGCAGGTAAAGCAATAGTAGTGTCTATTCCTACATGAAACCCCATGAAAAAAGCTAAACTACTGTTAACCTGTACTGTACTGTTATCCTTGTATCAAAACATGCTATTTAATCACACTGTGTCATTGTCTCAGATCTGCCACAGCCGCACTGGGGAAATCAACCCTGTCAAAGTCAGCAACCTTGTCAAGCTGTACGTCCAGCGCTACAAATACTTCCGGAAACATGGACGCAAAATGGATGAGGAAGAGAGGGATGAGAGGGAGCCAGGAGCTTTGCATTCCTCTGCTTGATAGGAGACTATTTAAAAATGGTCCCCACTCTGCATTCTGCAAAAGATCTGGCCCATCCACTGATTGTTGTCTATTTTTTATTGGTTTCATAGCCCACTTTGTCTATGCTTTTATGTGATCTTATTGAGGTCTCTCCTCTTATCTCTGTGACCTCACTGTAAATATGTCACACATAGAAAATGTATTATGTATACAATGTTCAGGACGTAAGTGCTATCATGCATACCTGTGTGATTTAATACAGTCCAGTACACCAACCCTGCAATAAATACTACCTTCGTGAAGCTTAATAGTTTTAAAATTTTCGTTGACTGTGTCTGTTAGAAACTTTGCAATGGTGGTACTAATTGCAAGGCTATATTTCAATAGCACTGGATTAGGTGTTCATGCTAATCTGTCTATACCACCCCCATGTATATCATAATCCAAGCTGAGGGGCAATATAATACTGTTGTGTACTGTAAGGACACTACACTGCATTTCCCCTCTATCTGTCTCTGTGTCTTTGCAGCCAGTATGCAGGCTGGAGCTGTCAGTGAGATGGAGGGCTGAATGATGATGGTTCAAATACACTGACATTTGACCTCTGAGTTCTTTGATTCTGCTGTCTGTGTGTAGCTTGCATGTGTTATTGAGGTTGAGAAAATATCTTTATAAAATAACTAGACAAACAAAATATAAATGTCACTTGAAAAGCTGTACACAATACAGAAAACAGACCTAATTATTTAGTCTGTTTTCTGTATTTGCATATCATGTCCTGCAGTGCTTACTTGATAAACTTATATTTTAAGTATATAATCATCACTACTAGAATGCTTTGGCATTTTTTGATAACACCAGGCATAAAGCAGCACAGTAATCGATAGAGGAATTTGCTCTAGTAATCCAAAAAGATTTTTTTTTTTTTAAATGTTGGGTTAACTCAGCTATTTTAATTTTATCAATGGAATTTATCGCATATTATGCAAAGCTGATAAAAAGATATCAAGTGCATGATCAGAATATTTAGTATAACAGTATTCCACCATATCTAGAATAGATATAACGCCACTTTTTAGACAGTGCAATAATCTAAATGGTTGTATTATTTTTTCTTAATTTCAACAAATGCGTATTTAATTAAAGCTGCAAGCAGCGATGAACGGGCCCTCGCAGTCCACATGTGTCGGGGCGTGCTGTTTACCCGGCCCCATTGCCCAATTATTGTGCACGCATGTCTTAACTGTCCTGTGTTTGGGTGGGCTGCTCCTGCCGGTAGTAAATAATGTACGCTGAAGTTCGAAGAACTCCCTGCAATGTACATGAAGAAGAAATTATGAGACAACTACACTGCGTGACCCTACAGACTCTTAAAGAGAGGTTTGTATCCATTAGCAAGGCAGCACTGCCGTCTGCTGGAGAAAGCCTGAACTTACAATGAAAAGTGAAGGCAGTCAAGCTGTTCATTGGTCATTTAGCAATAAAAGCGCAACCTATTGGCTGATTTGCCTGGAATTTTTCACAAACCGTGAAGTTTTACCGTAAGTAAAAACACTAGTGTTAATTGGACTGTATTTGGTCAAGATATGCAAGACTGTCTGTTTGAGCACAGTGTGCAGGAAACTGTTGTTTTATATTTTGGGCGTTTTGTGGACTAGCACAATTCTTTTTATAACTTTTTGTCAGGAGCTTCCAAAGATGCTGTATGCAAAGTTTGGTGCAAATCGGAGAAATTGCCTGGGAGGAGTTCGAAAAAGTAGGTTTGTGACATTTTGCGAATGAAATTTTAGCGCAAAAGTGGGCGTGGCCTACATAACACTATTCAGCTGAATGCAGGGAACACATAGATATAAGGTTTAACAATGTGCGCCATTTAATGTGGGAGTTATTAGCCAAAAACGGCTTTGTGTTGATAATAGCGCCACCTGCTGGTCATTTTTGGTGTGTGAGTTACAGATGCCAGTCTATACCACCCCTATGAATTTCATATCCATAAGTGTTATGGTGTGGGCACAGTGCCAAATATAAAATTAGACTGCCACCTGAGTGCCACCTAGTGTCAGATCGGTAACCCCTTTGTCAGCTATCCTCAGGAGGGCATTGGCAATGAGTGTACCAAGTTTTGTGTTAATCCGACCAACCGATGTGGAGATATAAAATACTTCAATTTAAAGAGCGCCACCTAGTGGTCATCGCCCAAAAATTTGCATAGAGCCTTGGGGGCTCATGGGGAAGTAGTAAGCTGAATTTCATGTCATTGGGACAAACCAATGTGGAGATACGCAAGACTTCCTGTTTGGGGCGAAATCTGCAGTAAGTTGTAATAACTTGAGTATTGTTTGGAATATCAAAAATCTTTTAATAACTTTTTCTCACGACTGTCCACAGATGCTGTGTGCAAAGTTTGGAGCAAATCGGTGCAATTGCCTGGGAGGAGTTCGAAAAAGTAGGCTTGCGATATTTTGCGAATTAGCGAATGGAAATGTAGCGCGAAAGTGGGCGTGGCCTACATCACACAATTCAGCTGTATGAAGGGAACATGTAGATATAAGGTTTAACAATGTGTGGCATATAATGTGGAATTATCAGCCAAAAACGCTTTTGTGTTGATAATATTGTGTTGACATTTGGCGACCTAGCAAAAAAAAACGGTGGGCGGATATGGGCGTGGCCTATGTCAGGAGATTCAGCACAATTCACTGAACACGTGGACATACGGTTTTTGAATGTGCAACAAAGTATATGGGAGTTATAAGCCAAAACGCACTTTCCTTAATCATAGCGCCACATAGTGGTGGAAATTCACAACGACAACATTTTTCGCCAGGTGTGACATATATTCCAAGTTTGGTGAGTTTTGGGGTATGTTCAGGCAGTGAAAAATGCGATCATTTCGGCAGAAGAAAAAAAACAAATAACTAAAAAATAAATAAATAATAAATAAATAAAAATAATAATAATAATCACTACAAAAACAATAGGGTCCTTGCAGGTTTCCTGCTCGGGCCCTAATAATCACTACAAAAACAATAGGGTCCTTGCAGGTTCTCTGCTCAGGCCCTAATAATAATCACTACAAAAACAATAGGGTCCTTGCAGGTTCCCTGCTCGGGCCCTAATAAACACTACAAAAAGAATAGGGTCCTTGCAGGTTCTCTGCTCAGGCCCTAATAATAATTAAAGCTGCAAGCAGCGATGAACGGGCCCTCGCAGACCACGCGCGTTGGGGCATGCTGCTGTCGCGGCGTGCTGCTGTGGCTACATGCTGCTGTCGGGGCATGGTGCTGTCGGGGCTTGTTCATGCAACAACTTTCATTGAGGAATCAAAAGTCAAGGCAGTCAAGCTGTTGTTTGGTCATTTAGTAATAAAAGCGCCCCCTATTGGCCAATTAGCACCAAATTTGTCAGAAACCCTCATCCGGCCATGGAAGACAATTAAAAAAACTTTAGTGTTAATGGGACTGTATTTCATCAAGATATGGAAGACTGTCTGTTTGACGACAATGTGCAGAAAATTGTTTATTTATATGTTGGGCGTTCTTTGGACTATCACAATTATTTTAATAACTTTTTGTCAGGAGGGTCCACAGATGCTGTGTGCAAAGTTTGGTGCAAATCGGAGAAATTGCCTGGGAGGAGTTCAAACAATTAGGCTTGCGATATTTTGCGAATTAGCGAATGGAAATGTAGCGCGAAAGTGGGCGTGGCCTACATCACACAATTCAGCTGTATGAAGGGAACATGTAGATATAAGGTTTAACAATGTGTGGCATATAATGTGGAATTATCAGCCAAAAACGCTTTTGTGTTGATAATAGCACTACCTGCTGGTCATTTTTGGTGTGTGAGTTACAGGGGCCAGTCTATACCACCCCAATGAATTTCATATCCATCTAAGTGTTATGGTGTGGGCACAGTGCCAAATATAAAATGAAACTGCCACCAGAGCGCCACCTAGCATCAGATCTGTAACACCTTTTTCAGTTATACTCAGAAGGGCATTGGCAATGAGTGTACCAACTTTTGTATTAATCCGACCAACAGATGTGGAGATATAAAGTACTTCAATTTAAAGAGCGCCACCTAGTGGTCGTCGGCCAAGATTTTGCACAGAGCCTTAAGGGCTCATGGGGAAGTAGTATCCTGAGTTTCATGTAATTTGGACACACCAATGTGGAGATATGCAAGACTTCCTGTTTTGACCCTAATCTACAGGAAGTTGTTATTTAATAACTTGAGTATTCTTTGGCATATCAAAATTCTTTTAATAACTTTTTGTCAAGAGGGTCCACAGATGACGTGTGCAAAGTTTCGTGCAAATTGGTGAATTTGGAGTTCGAAAAAGTAGGTTTGCGACATTTGGCGAGTTAGCTAAAAAAAACGTAGGCGGAAATGGGCGTGGCCTATATCAGGAGATTCAGCACAATGCACTGGATGTAAGGTTTTTGAATGTGCAACAAAGTATATGGGAGTTATTAGCCAAAATGCACTTTCCTAGATTATAGCGCCACCTATTGGTGGAAATTCACAACGACAACAGATTATAAAATTTTTCGCCAGATGCGACGTCTGTGCAAAGTTTTGTGAGTTTTGGCGCATATTCAGGCCTCCAAAAAGCCGCCTAATGCGCAGAGCGATGAATAATAATCCCAGCGGGAAAAAAAAATACAATAGGGCCTCGCAGGTTTCCTGCTCGGGCCATAGGGTCCTTGCAGGTTCCCTGCTTGGGCCCTAATAATCCTTACAAAAACAATAGGGTCCTTGCAGGTTCCCTGCTCGGGCCCTAATAATAATCATTCGAAAAACAATAGGGTCCTTGCAGGTTCCCTGCTCGGGCCCTAATAATCCGAGCAAATCCAATAGGGCCTCGCACGATATTCGTGCTCGGGCCCTAATAATCATTTGAAAAACAATAGGGACCTCGCAGGTTCATCACTGTATATTAATTTCAAAGAAACAATCATCAGAGATGATCATAAATAATTTCTAACAATTGCATCCCTTACTACACGTCCAGTCAGTCCCTCATTCTGTCAGAACGCCAGAGGTTGGTCTGGTTCTTCAACAGGCTCAGGTGCATCATAAACATCACAGAGAGGGACATTGCGCCTGGTAGCGCCCTACTTGTTGTTCTTTACATAGCTGGTAGCCCACATTGTGATATGTTGTCCCATTCAGAGCACTAGTAATCAGGATTTGGTAATCTTGTGTGGTATCTGTGCAACAACACATTCTGAGTGATGATTTAACAGTGACATGTTGCTCCTGTTTGTGGGGGCTTAAGGAAGGCGGCTGATGTTGAGGAGATCTGTGAGAAGACACAGAGTCGTTAATCAGTTCTGTTTGTGCGCTAAAGGTTAGCTTAGCAACCAAGTTTAATTCTTATTCCAGATGTGTGGAGCTGCCTCAAATTAAACATGTCCATGTAGGGACAGTCCGGCCAGCTTAAGGTTGTAAGGTCAAGAAGTGACATCAGTGGAGTTAGGTAACTTATAGAAGATGAGACAGCCCAAAGGGGCCAGAGACAGATCAACTCATCTTTTGCCTTTTGGATAGATGGACCATCAATCCACCAAAGTGACCAATTAGAAGAAGTAGGTAGGTGCAGGCGAAAGGGATCTAAAAAAGGCCTGCACAGGCAGAGAAAGGGGGTGAATTTTGGTTGATCTCCTAAGACTGAGGGTCTGAGAGGAGTTCTGATAGAGCAGAGGGCAAAGCATTTAGGGCATCACTTTGCTGAGATTTGAGAATACCAGGGAGTGCACACTCTGGTTCAGACGCTGGCCTGAGATCTGTTGCAATAAAGATTGCTCTATCAATTCAACCCAGCCTGCCTCCGCAGAATTCTTTTATCAACATACTACACGCCGACACCTTTGGAGGACGACAGCACATACACTTCACTTGAAAACTGTGTATCTGGATCAGGGTGATCCAGTCCAATGTTGCTTTGAAAAACCGGTATAAGAGTAAGACGGATTACCTGATCATGAATAGCAAAAAATGGGATTTCCAAATCCGGATAATTTTTATCCAGATTAAATGTTTTGAACAACTGGCCCCATTTTCCCAGTCAAGGATCAAAATGGACTCACTGACTTTGTTGATTTTTTTAAAAACATTAGCAAATTGGAACAAGGTGATCCCAATCTGACAAAGGGCTTCATTTATAAAATTGTGCATAGGATTCATGTCAAAAGGTGGTGTACAGACGAAACACAGAAAGTGCTTATAAAATATTCTGATTTATAACACAATGTGCATGCATGTCCTATGCTGGGTTGTTTATAGATCACAATCAACTCAAAATGCTGCGTACCTTATACCTTTTGCAATCTTCATCTAACGCCCATATTCCCTTTAATAGTCAGTGAAACTGATATTCATGCACACTGACTGCATGAATTTGATCACAGTAAATGCAGAGAAAAGGGGTGTGGCAGTGGGGTGTGGTTAAGGCGCCGGCTGCTGGAGGAGAGGGAGGAGTGGCTCAGCCAGTGCTCAGACAGCTGGACAGAATCAGGTAATCAGTCAGCTATATAAGCACGCTTGTAACCTGGTTCTGGTCTCTTCTGGTCTTGGTTCTGAGTCACAGGACCCAGTAGGCTGGGTCCTGTGAGAGGACCGGAGCAGAGACGGCAGCTGAGGAAGCAGACACTCCCGACCCTCAGCCGTGAGAGAGAGACGGCTGTTCTATTGTGTTTCATTGTGCCTTATTTGTGAGCCACGTTGTCTGCTGGCCTGAAAATAAACTGTGTCATCACCGCCTAACGCTGTTTCCTCCTTCCTGCCCTTCCCGCTGAGCACTGAGGCTCACATCTGGCGCCGAACAGGGACCATGGAAGCACAGACGCCGCTGTCGCTGGCCCTTCAGCACCTTGCGGCGATGCAGGAGAGCACCACCGCGCTCCAGCAGCAATCCCAGGCCCTGGTGGACATCGCGACGGCTCAGCGGGACGAGGAGAGTTCACCCAGTTGTTGGTGCCACAAAGCCACCTCGGTTATGATAAAACACTGAGCCGGATCATGGCCCGATTTTACTGGCCGGGCATTCGAGCGGATGTAAGTCGGTGGTGTGCATCCTGCCGCGAATGTCAGCTGGTCAACCCGCCGGCCACCCCAAAAGCGCCGCTGCGCCCCTTACCGCTAATTGAGGTCCCTTTTGATAGAATTGCCATGGACCTCATCTGGCCATTTGACCAGAGCGCACAGGGATATCGCTTTGCATTAGTCCTAGTGGACTATGCAACGTGCTATCCCGAGGCAGTGCCCCTGCGCACCATCTCTGCAAGGAGTGTTGCACAGGCACTGTTTCAGGTCATCTCCCGAGTCGGGATCCCGAAAGAGATCCTGACTGATCAGGGCACATCGTTTATGTCACGTACACTACACGAACTATAGAAATTATTGGGCATCCATTCAATCCGGACTAGTGTATACCATCCCAAGACCGACGGCCTGGTGGAGCGGTTCAACAAGACACTAAAGAACATGATTCGTAAGTTTGTGCACAAGGATTGTGATAAATGGTTGGACCCTCTGTTGTTTGCAGTGCTGGAGGTTCCCCAGGCCTCCACGGGATTTTCCCCCTTTGAACTCCTTTTCGGCAGAAAACCCCGGGGTGTCTTGGACCTGGTTAAGAAAAAGCTGGGAGACGGGTCCAATCACCAGCAAAAACAAGGTACAGCACGTCCTGGACCTGCGAGCAAAGCTCCATGCACTGGGTAAGTTATCACGAGAGCACTTGCTCCAGGCCCAGGAGAGTCAACAACGGCTGTACAACAGAGAGGCTAAACTTAGACAGTTTTCACCTGGAGATAGAGTGCTTGTATTACTCCCCTCCTCTAGCTCCAAATTGCTCGCCAAGTGGCAAGGGCCCTTTGTGGTCACACGAGTGGGGGATGTTGACTATGAGGTGGTGCGTTCTGACAGGGGTGGGGCCACACAAATTTACCACCTCAACCTCCTTAAAGCCTGGAGGGAGGTGACGCCTGTTTCTCTGGCAACCACGGTGATCGAGAGGGATGAGTTGGGACCGGAGGTGGCTAATTCAAACCAGTCAGTGCCGGTCCCCATTGATGACCATCTCTCGCCGAGCCAGAGAGCAGATGTGGCCTTGTTGCAGCAGCGTTTTGCTGATGTGTTCTCTTCCCTGCCAGGTCGCACCTGCCTCATACACCACCACATAGAAACACCCCCGGGTGTGACAGTCCGGTCACGACCCTATTGGCTGACAAGAGGAAAATTGTTCGGGCGGAGCTTCAGGCCATGTTGGAGATGGGAGTAATGGAAGAGTCCAACAGTGACTGGTGTTGCCCCATCGTGCTGGTTCGCGAGTCCGATGGGTCAGTACGGTTCTGTGTGGACTATCGCAGGGTCAACGAGGTGTCCAAATTCGATGCCTATCCAATGCCCCGGGTCAACAAACTCCTGGATCGGCTGGGCACGGCTCGCTTTTATACGACACTGGATTTGACCAAGGGCTACTGGCAGATTCCCTTGTTGCTAGAGTCCAAGGAAAAAAACGGCCTTCTCCACTCCGTACGGTTTGTACCAGTTTGTCACACTTCCGTTCGGATTGTTCGGTGCCCCAGCCACTTTTCAGCGCCTCATGGACCGGGTGCTGCGGCCTCACTCGGCGTATGCTGCGGCCTACTTGGATGATGTGATCATTCATAGTGAGACCTGGGAGCAGCATATGCAGCAGGTGGGGGCAGTGCTCGAGTCTCTGAGGCAGGCGGGGCAGGTGCGGCCACAGGTACAAAAGACCGCAGCGGTTGCAGCCTGCCCAATACCCAGGACGAAAAAAGAGGTCAGGAGGTTTCTGGGGCTGGCCAGTTACTATAGGAGGCTCATTCCGGCCTTCTCGGAGCTGACCAGCCCCCTAACCGACCTGACCCGAAAGGGTGCCTCAGATCTGGTCCAGTGGACGGAGCCATGCCAGCTGGCGTTTGAGAGGGTAAAACAAGGCCTCTGTGGGGAGCCACTCTTGTACACTCCTAACTTTTCTCTCCCTTTCGTCCTGCAGAAACAATCTGTGAATAAATCCCTTACCAAACGTCCTGTCGAACAGTGGGCTGGGGGCCGTTTTGTCCCAGGAGGTGGAGGGGGTCGACCGCCCCATACTGTACATTAGCCGGAAGCTGGCTCAGCGGGAGGTGAACTACAGTACGGTGGAAAAGGAGTGCCTCGCCATAAGGTGGGCGGTCGGTGCCCTCCGCTACTACCTCCTGGGGCGCTCATTCACCCTCTGGTCGGACCATGCCCCGCTCCAGTGGCTCCACCGCATGAAAGATGCCAACGCGCGGATCACTCGCTGGTATCTGGCATTACAGCCTTTCAGGTTCAAAGTGATCCATAGGCCGGGTAACCGCATGGTTGTGGCTGACTTTCTCTCCCGCTTGGCAGGGGGGGGGGAGTGGGCTTGCCGCCGGCGGGATCCTGGCCTAAGTCGGGCGGTGGGGGTATGTGGCACTGGGGTGTGGTTAAGGCGCCGGCTGCTGGAGGAGAGGGAGGAGTGGCTCAGACAGCTGGACAGAATCAGGTAATCAGTCAGCTATATAAGCACGCTTGTAACCTGGTTCTGGTCTCTTGCAGTAGGCTGGGTCCTGTGAGAGGACCGGAGCAGAGACAGCAGCTGAGGCAGCAGACACTCCCGACCCTCGGCCGTGAGAGAGAGACGGCTGTTCTTTTGTGTTTCATTGCGCCTTATTTGTGAGCCACGTTGTCTGCTGGCCTGAAAATAAACTGTGTCATCACCGCCTACTGCTGTTTCCTCCTTCCTGCCCTTCCCGGTGAGCACTGAGGCTCACAAGGGGTAAAAAGAGATCTCACACACAAAGGTCTTGCTGTGGAGGTTTAGAAAACTTAAAAAAGATGTTTGTTTGGACATGGTGTGGACATTTTAAATGCAAAAAATTATAAATTATAAAATTATAAAAAGAAGTTGATCAACATAAAAGCTGACACCAAAAGCCCACAGTCAAGGTGCAGGGGAACTAGGACACAGCCCACCCACCTTGATGAGAAACTGGCAGGAATTAGCGGGGAATCTCCTGAGTGAAGTTTTGGGTTACATTTGGATCAATAATAATTAATGATTAAAATTAATGATTATCAGGGATAATTATTAATTATGATTAATAATAAGATCCAATTTACATTAGATCACCTCGGGGCACCACCCTTGAAGAAGGGAAATGATTGCCAATTCACCAAATCAGTCTCAGAAAAGGTACTAAACTGTTTGTAACTCTGATTAATAATTAATTTAATAATTACAACCAAAATTACCATAACAGCTTGTAATGGTCGAAGGTTTTGAAGTCCTTGACAGAGTAGAGGTTGGCAACATTCACTCTTGTACAATATTAAATGAGACAGCATGAAGGTTCAAAAAGTATTTTATTTAACACAAAGATGAAAACAAATTAACTAACATGTACTACATACAGGTGTGTGTGTGTGTGTGTGTGTGTGTGTGTGTGTGTGTGTGTGTGTAGCTGGCAGAACAAAGAAACAATGGTGGTGCTCACATCATGTGCTCACTGATATCACATGTGGGTGTGATATGCTTCAGGCTGAAGGACTGTGTGTGTGTGTGTGTGTGTGTGTGTGTGTGTGTGTGTGTGACGTGATGCCAGGTTAGAGAAGATGGTTAGTTGCATGCAAAGACCTTGAGTCTGTGTGAAGCATCATTCAACTAATGTAAATTAGCCGTGTAGCAAAGCAAAATACCAAGAACCTGACCTGAGATCATAATAACACCCAAACAGTGAACTACCAGAGTTAAACAGTTCTGTGCTTAGCCGTGCTATGCTATGCTATCTAGGCCCAGTTCAACGTTACCAGTCTCTGAAGAAAAGGTGCTGGTGGTTGCAGGGAACGTTGGGATTCCAATGTTGAACAATGCTGTTCTTGCTGTGCAAGATCTCACGAAAGACAGCAGATGGAGGAACCTGGTCGCTCCTTTCCTTTGCAGGGATAGCAGCTCGGTGCTAACCTGCTTGGTGTTCCTCAGACTGTGGAGTTAGCTGGCAAGCTTTGTGTCACAGCTGCTGGTGCTAAGTGATCTGGAGTACTAGCAGGAACTTGTGTCGCTGCAGTGAGGAGAAGTTCTTTGGGCCTGCTGGAAATGTAGTTTGCAGCTCTCAGCAGCTGTTAGGCCCAGAAGAATCCAAGAGAAGAGAACTTGAGGGCAGGCAGCCCCGTGGGGAGAGAGGTGGAGAAGAGAGGGAACAAATGCCATGTTCCAGTTACATGGGAGACCACTCGCCCGAGTTGGAAAGTGAGAAATCTCGCAGCTGTCTCGCGACATTTCACCGAGGCACGCCCCCTTTTGGTCGGAATATCAACAGTCCGACTCGGTCCTCCTGAGAGTACACCGAGTTGAGCGAGGATAGACAAACGACTTGACAAACAAAGATGGCTGCGCCCATAATTGATGTATTTTCTTTGTATTTGTACCATGTCGGTCGTTTTAATGTCGATTTTAAATGCTCTTACACACTTGATTACATTGCTGCCTTAATCCGGTCACCAATTTATGCATTGCACGGTCTTGCTGTGCCTGCAATACAATGTAAAGTGTTTTCGAGCTGGTTTGCTAAATAGGCTAATGTAGCTAACAATAACAAAACAATGATTAGCTTGCTACTGCCCTGATGGCGTCCATGTTCTTCCGACTTGTCGTGTAGCAAACGGGAGCGCTAAGAGGTGGGCCAAGCCAGGAAATGACGTCACGTTCTCGCGTAAGAGCAACTCGGGCGAGTGGTCTCCCATGTAACTGGAACGCGGCAAAAGAAAGGAGCTGGAGTTTTGACTATCAGGTCAGAGGGGGGTCTGTCACCCTGACCAATAGTAGCTCAAAGCTGAATTTGCACCTAGGTGTGGAGACTGGGGAATTCTGGGAAACTGAGTTCAGTTCAGAGCCCATTTTGAAATCCACAGTGAACGACTTCATCTGTGGGTCCCAACAACCATGACCCAGGTCGCTGAATTTGCATTCGCTTGTTTGAAATGGGAGTTAACCATGCACATTCAAGATGTGTTCAAACATTTATTTACACAAACACCGAGCAACAACCAGGTGATAAAAATATATAAAACAACAAGGGATAATCAGGGAATATTGCGAAAATCTGTGAATAAATCCCTTACCAAACAATTTCTTCAACAATGTATTCCTAAAAGTGTCTGATAACACTAGATTTAAAGGGGAACTACCGTTTTTTACAACCTGGACCTTATTTCTAGCGTAAAATATGATCATTTACTCACCCAGATAACTCTGGTGTCATTTGGAGTTGTTCGGACGAAATTAGATCCAGTGGAGCGCTGCGTATATCCATATAATGCGAGTGATTGGGGCACCGAAGCACAGCCTCTATATAACACATTATCCGCCGCGAAACTAGTTCATTTCACCAATATTTTGTTATAATACGCTAGTGCTAAATGAAACTCCCTGAGGAAAATCTGTGAGAGCTGCTGAAAGTTGAGGTACCTGGAACCTTGTCTGTTATAAATGTAAAATATTTACCTTTACCATTTACCTTTATCGTGGCCCTCGATTGCAGAAACCCTATCACAACCGGTAGCTTGTGAGGGGTCAAACTAGTGATTTTTCAGGATTCTGAATTGATTGCAACCGTTTGTTTTGCATCCAAACCACTCCTTGGTGGAAAAACAGCCACTCCCATGTTTACATGTAAATTTCAAAGTAGCTTTATATGGTTTTTTTTATATCTTGAATACTAGTATTGGTGGTTAGAAAACAATACTGCTCCACAATGTCAAATGTCTCAGGAGCCTAGGTCTTAGTTTTCTCCAGACTCTACATCATCATGGATACAGTTCTCGCATGTAATGCCTTTAAAACTTCCACATGCTGAGATACACTTGACAACATTCTTCTTGCAGGTGCACCGCCGGTTGCTGCAATTTCCTTACAATTACAGCTTGCTCCTCAGGAGCCATGGGGTCTAGTGTTGGAATCGTCTCATAACCATGAACTCTGACCATCCATCCATAGTCACTGGGGTCCAAAGACATGCTCTGCACAAGCATCCAGTCCCGGGTTTAGAGATTGGTGCAGAGAGAATGCTGTGCAACTGCACCCTCTGTTGGAGGTAGAGTTTCTGGTTTGATCAGCCCGGCCGCTGCCTTCTGTGAGAACATGTTGTATCGAATTGCACCCAAAGTAATACCTGATGCATGATTTGTGCTGGAAAATCTTGATACCAGCCCTGATCATTGTGTCTTTAGTAGCCTGTACATCAAGGAAGATGTCCATGTGTTCATCAATGTCTCCTGCACAAAACCTGTCAAATAGTGGGGTGGCTTAACAGCATAATTTTTCAAAATGGCCACCATTGACTACCATTTCCATGTGAATGTTCTTTTGTGTGTTGATTATAAAATGTGATATTGATCATATAGTTAGCTAAATGTATTTACTTCTTTGGAGTTTGTACATGAATGATACAAATACATTTCAAGATGGCTGTTATTTTTCAAGATGGCTGCCATGACTGGTTTGAAAATCGTTACTGCTTCAAAGTTGCAGGGATTCCTGTGATTTGAAAGATATTGGGGTCAAATCACATATTTTTATGATTAGGAATTCAGGTGGCAACTTTAGTATTTAGCCTATTTGGAAGCTCACAATGCAAGATAGGCCTAACTGACAATAGTAACTGTCCAAACATGGGGTCAATCGTGGAAGACTCTCAGCAATCCCCTTCACAGTAAAAGAGAGCTGTGCAGTCTAAGGCAGCTTTTTTGCACTCACACTGCTTAACACAACCCTTCTTACATTTGCAGGAGATAAGTTCATAGCTGGACTGGCCTGCATCAGGCAGGCATGTCCAAAATGGTTCATAATGACCCTCAGATGCCTTTGACCAGCCCCATCTACAAGGAGAAGGAAGCTCTGGTGTTGACACCAGCACCTGGCCCCATACATGGCCTCCTTGATAGACCTCTGCCCTCTTAACATGCTCCTTTAGGGCAGCCGTTGTTGTAGGGATTGACTGCACATTGTGCCTCTTTGCAAATAACTTCCTCCTAGCTTGGTCTTTGTCTGTGGATGTGCTGGTTCAATCATAGAGCAGGATTATAAACCTGTCAATAGTTGCCATTACCTCCTGTAGAATGTCATGTGGGGCAGAAGGAAATTCTAATAGGGTATTTGTAAGCTCTGGAAAGACAGCCCACACAGCCCATGCAGTCTTTTTCCCATGCCCAGCAAAGCTTGATACTGTGTCACACCCAGTCAAAGCATGAAACACTGGAAGAGCACGTGCCTTCTCAGGCCCAAGTGCAGCTGAGATTTCATGGGCTGCTAGGTATCGAAAACTCTTTCCAGTACCAAATGCCAACCAAAGCTCATCCCCTGCCTTTAGACCTTGAGCTGCTGCCACAGCTAGAACCATAACATCGGTACCAACAGTTTGGATCATAATTTTCTGGTGACCATTTGGTACTGCATGGGCCACATGTAATAACATGCGAGTATCAGCTTCCTCATGTGTGCATGCAGAAATTGAGGACAGATCAGCAAGGGGTGGCTTGCTGAGGACTTCCACATCATTAGTGATGACAAGCTGTTTATCCTCGTGCACAAACTCAAACCATCTGAGCAAAGCCTCTGAGAGGAAGTGAACAACTCAGTCTTATTGCTGTCTACTCTGACAAAATTTTGCAAATTCCTGGGAATGGCTGCAGTGCCTACAACACGTCTCTGTATCCCTTTCCTATGCTTTGCTCTTGTTGCTGCCTTCAAAGAGTCAGACAAGTAGCAGTCCGACACCAGATCAAGCCTGGTCACATTTTTTTGTTTTCTGGACAGATGTGGAATGAAGATGTCATGGGCATATTCATTGAAGGTCTTTACAGCACTTGGCTTTAGCATCTGGGCGGTGGCTGCCCCATCTATAATTGTGCAGGTAACCTTGGGATTGTCAGAGTGTGCACTACAAACAACTTCAAGACATGAGAGAAGATCACTTTTCGCACCCTGGCGGAGACCAAGCCCATCAGACAGTGCAGGAGGACGAGCCTGGTTCTCATGTTCTGCATGATAAAATGTATAATTATTTATGGAGATCGACCATATCATATGCAATATACAAAACTTTATTACAATTACAATGTTCATGCTGATCGTGGCAACCATCTTGAATTTTTATTGATTTATATGAATTCTTCATGTGTAAACTTCCTTAAACTAGGTATGGTAAATAAATTGAACTAACAAGATCATCAACATCATATTTTATACCATGCAAATAAGAAATTGATCTGAATACTGTTGTCAGTGGCGGCCATTTTTAAAATGGCCACCACGGCCGCCATGTTGAAAATTCAAGATGGCCCGATATCCAGTTTTTTTCAGACTGCTTTTGGCCTTAACTGTACCAAATTTCATGCTTATATCACAAAGTGCACTATTTTTCAGCTAAGCCGCCCCACTAAAATAGAGTCGACTTCCCATGGCCCTCGATTGCAGAAACCCTATCACAACTGGTGAAGGTGTGGCAAAAGAGGAGATAGCACCTCTGTCTTTCAGGGAGAGCTTCTCAGATCTTCCTGACATCATAAGAGACCTTCAGCGTGGTTAAGAAGAGTGGATGATTTGTGCTTGAGCTATGGTGCACCAGCAGAGGCAGCATGTCTGCGTCTTCTGCCCCAATCTGAAAATAGAACAAGATATGTGCAAAGTGTACAAAAAACTGTGCAATTGTCGAGTATTTTTACAATGCTAATACTCTTCTTTTCCAAGGATAAATACACTTGCATAACAACGTGGCACATAAAAATACAGCACAATACAGCAAAAAGATCAACCACAGAATTGTAGTTGATGTAAGTAATGTAACAATGCTACATAATGTTTAACTGACCTCAGCAGAGTCATCTGTAGCAGCACCCAATGCAGCTCTCACAATTGAAGAGTCAGCATCATTGTCGCAGTGCCCCATTGTGATCTGATGTTTCTGGAATGTTGAAGAGTGGAGATGGATGAGCTCACTGTAGAACACGCATGTAGCTCAGGTAACTGTCGGCAATCTCCTGTCAAGTCAAACATTGTTCCCACTTCACCATGTAAAGAAGCTATCCACCATCAACCACCATAATGGGGCAGGGTTGGTCAGTGAGGTCAAGTGGATGGGTCAACTCCTTCCGGCTACTCTTGGAAAAGCTGCCTTGTTCAAATTGTTCATTTTCTGATCTTTGTTGCTGAACAAGGGAAAGGGAGTCAGCTCATACCCTAAGCTTGACTCAACTGTCATATCCTACTGGGTGAAGATTATCAGTCAGTTGAACAACTTGAGTGAGTTTAGGTGTATCCTCTTGTCATTGACCTTGGGAATCTTTCTGAGCGATGACAGGGCCCTTTACCTTGAACTTCACCTCCGTGGTTGATGTCACTGACTGTCCATTCAGCTTTATCTGCATCTCCCTGCCTACCTAATGACCCGGAAGACTTCCAGGTCGCTGTTGTTTGTTATTTGTTAGTGTTTAAACCGCCGGCTCTCTGGTTGCTGTTTCTACTGCTGGATTACTTCACACTGCCTGGAAAATTACATCGTTCTCAACATCAACATGGTTTTTCTGCTTTTCTGGCTGTCTGTGGAGATTATCTCAGCTGACTGCAGCGATCTCAATCTTCCAAACGGGCCGCGAGTCACCAACACCAGAGACATTCTGCTGTGGCTCGCTTCACTTCAGACACGTTTCCTGAGGAAAAACAACGGGCCCACTCATCACAAAAAGGGGACTCAAATTACAACAAAAAGAAGGTTACCAGTAGGGGAAAGAAAAAGGGTGGAATTAGTGCCAGACTTAAGAGGGAGAAATGTAAACACTGGTACCCTCAGTCATCCTAGCTAACGTGCGCTCGTTGCCTCACAAAACAGACAAGCTGCAAGCCAACGTCAACCACATTCATGAATACAGAACTGCCTCCATTCTTGCATTTAAAGAGATGTGGTTAAAAAACACCGACAGTGATGACATGTTGCACATTGATGGCTTCACGGACACAGAGCTCACCAGGAAACAACATGGCGGCGTGTATGCATATAGATCAGTTGCTCTTCCCTCCCTTGGCCTTGCTGACCACAACACCATCCTGCTGGCACAAGCCTACACCCCAGTCATTAGAAGGACAGAGAAGGTGACCAAACACATCAAGCAGTGGACTAACGACAGCATTGCAACTCTGCAGGGATGCTTCGAATCCACAGACTGGGATAACCATCTTTGTCGAGTCATGTGACCAAAAGTCTTCTCAGATCGTCATGAAATTCGCAGGAGTCATGGGTCTCAAGGATCTAGGCAGGAATTATTTTTGTCGGAATTTTTGCTGCAACAGGAAGTCGGCCATCATCAATGGCGTGCGGCGATTTTTCATTTTTCCAACGCTGTTTTCGGGACTTTAGGATGATCGCAGACTCACCAAATTTGTCCCGTAGCTCCCTACCCATGCGTACGTTAATTTGATACCACACCTGCCCTCATGCGTGGCACGACAGCTCAGTAGCGCCCCCTAACGCCCCCCTGATGGGTTTTCCCATTCATTTTTTTTTCATGTCTATGCCTTGTACTTTATTTAACTTGTCCTACAGATTTAACACCACAGACTTCACACTCACTGAATATCATCCTCAGACCTTGATGATGACACCTTGTCAAAAGCTTTCGCCTCCAATATACCTGGTGGGCGTGGTAGTACAGTGACCCCTTATGGCTGTTCCCATTCTGTAGGAATCCATTTCTAAGCCTCGTACATTGTTTAACTTGGCCTACAGATTTTACGCCACAGACTTCCCAGTCACTAAGTATCATCCTCATGCCTTGATGATGAAAAGTTTTTTTTTTTAACAATTTATTTATTGAAATTTGCCAAACAAAAAACAATATTTCGGTCAATACCATTAACATTAGGTATTAAATCCCCCCCCATGGACAAAAGTGGGGAGGAAAAAAACGATAATAATAATAATTATAATAATAAAATTGATAACAACAACAACAACGATAATAACAGAGAAAAACAAAATAAACAAAAACAAACAAACAAACAAAACCCCAATAAAGATAAGGAAAGAATAAATAAACAAAAATAAAACACCAATAAAACAAATTAAGTTACAACAACAGTAATAACCCATACTCACATCCGTATAAAGTGCACTATGGAGGTAAAACAAAACAAGACATACGGTGGTTGGTACAAGAAATAGAAATAACAGCAGGAGGCTTAGAGAAGGATATATCATTCTCACACATAATGTTACATTACTCCTAACCTTTTGGGCTATTTACCCAAACATTGAGTGAATTCCAGAATCAAGCCCTATTTCATTTCCGACCATGGACGTCACCTATAGCAGCAGCTCTATTATGTAAAAAGGTTACAAATCCTCCCCAACATTTATCAAAGACTGATGGTTTTTTCTTAAGATTAAACATGATCTTTTCTGATGGCAAGTATGACGAGAGCTCTTTAAGCCACAAAGAAACACCAGGGGGGTCCTCGCTTTTCCAGTTGATAGCTATACATTTGTTAGCTGCAATTAGGGCTAATCTGATAAAGCGAGTGTTGACTCTCATATTAATTGGTAAAACCAACAGGTCCCCCAATAGTGTCAGACGTGGATTGGCTGGGATTTCCACCCCCACAATTCCTTTAACAATGTCCAAGATAGATTTCCAGTACTGCTCCAAACATCTACACGTCCAGAACATGTGGAGAAGGGATCCTGCTTCAGTCTTACACCTAGGGCAGTGTTCAGAATAATTACTACTTATCTTATGGAGACGATGGGGAGTCAAGTAAACCCTATGTATAAGATTAAACTGTAATAATTTGTGTAAGCTGTTATAGGAGAATGATTGACTACTACAAATCTCCTTCCACTCACAGTCCTCGAAGGCAGAATCAGTATCTGTTTGCCACTTAAGTTTTGCATTAAAAGCTTTATTTTCTGCCAGGCTCATTAGTCTGTTATAAGCATAGGATAAAAAGCCTGTAGACTTATGCTTGTCTCGCATCATACTGTCTATCTCAAAATCTTCTAAGGGGATAAGTTTCCCACCCTGCTGCACCCTAATAAAATCTGACTTGTAAATATTTTTTAAAAAATGTGCAGAGGGGAGCCCGAAAGAGCCTCAGTTGCTCGAAGGATCTCAGAATATTGTGCTCATATTAGTGTCCAAAAGTGCATATACCTCTGTTATACCAGTCTCTAGTAATGCTGTCTCTCAATGCCCCAGGTAAAACCGGATTAAAATGGAATGGAGTGGAACCGTACAGTGTGCGGACACTATGGAACTTTGCTCTAATTTCATCCCAGATTTTTTATGTAAGTTTTATCATTGGATTTGGAGTTACATTTTTTTGCTTGTGATAAGAATAAATCAGTGGAATGCTAGACAACGCAAACGCTGTATGGGACTGTTCGATCCCTTTCCAAACTGGAGGATGCTCTAAGTCTTTAATCCAAATCCAGATAGCTCTGGATTGAGCAGCCAAATAGTATAGCTGAAAATCTGGTAAGTTTAGCCCTCCCTGTTCGGTGGGCCGACAGAAGGTTTTGAGCTTGACTCTGGGAGTTTTACCGTTCCACAGAAATCTAGATATCAGTCTGTCCAGGTTTTTAAAGAAAGTTTTCGGAATTGGTGTTGGCAGTGCTTGAAACAAGTAAAGAAATTTGGGTAAGATATTCATTTTAATACAATTTATTCTTTCAATTAGGGATATAGGCAAAGACTTCCATCTGTCCAGATCTGCTTCGACTTTTTTAAACAGAGATTCATAGTTGAGAGAGTAAATCTGATGTAGCTGGTTGGGTATTTGCAGACCAAGATAACAAAGCTTACAGGGGTCCCAGTAAAAGGGAATGTTTCCCCTTGATAATCCTTGAGCAGCTGAGTTAAGAGGCATCATCACACTTTTCTGTTTATTTATCTTATACCCAGAGATGCAGCTATATTCCTCTAACAGGGTACAGAGGGTGGGAAGCGACGTCTCCATCTTAGTCAGATACAGCATAATGTCGTCAGCATAAAGCGAAATTATGTGCTTCTTGTCTTCAACCATAATGCCCTCTATCACAGGATGTGCTCCAATAGCAGTTGCGAGGGGCTCGAGCGCCAATGAGAAGAGGAGCGGGGACAGGGGACAGCCCTGGCGAGTGCCGCGTGACAAGGGGAAGAGAGATGAGATATCAGCATTTGTTCAAATCATCGCTGATGGATTGAGATAGAGTATCTTTATCATTTGTATCAAATTTGGACCAAAATTCATTTTTTCTAAAACTGCAAAGAGATAGGGCCATTCTAAACGATCGAATGCCTTTTCAGCATCTAATGAAAGGGCAACAACCGGCGTGTTGATGTTTTTGGCGTAGCAAATTAACTTGAGGAACCTACGAATGTTATCAGAGGAAAAGCGGTTCTGAATGAAGCCAGTCTGATCTTTATATATAAGGTCAGGTATCACTTTTTCCAGCCTGGTAGCTATGACCTTGGTAAATACTTTATATTCTGATGAGAGAAGAGCTATAGGCCTATAGGAACCACAACGTTTTGGGTCCTTGCCTGGTTTTAGCAGGACAGTTATCAGGGCCTGTTCCAAAGTTTTAGGTAGTTGGTGTACTTCAAGTGAGTGTTTGAACAACTCCATTAGCGGTGTAAAAGATTAGATGCAAATGCTTTATAAAACTCCATAGAGAACCCATCTGGCCCCGGCGATTTTCCTGCTGAAAGCTTACCAATTGCATTCAAAACCTCCTGTTTAGTAATATCTGCCTCTAGGCTCTCCCGTGTCCGGGACAACCAGCCCCTCTAAGAAATTAATCATTTTATGAGTATCAACCCCCTGAGAGGAATACAGATCAATGTAAAAATCCTTAAAAATGTCATTGATACGTTTAGGATCATGGACTATTGTAGCATCATCTCCGGTCTTAACTGAAGGGATGCATCTAGAGTTTTCTTCCTTTCGGATCTGCCAGGCTAATAATTTACCACTTTTATCCCCATGTTCGTAGTACTGTTGTTTCGTTCTAGCCATGGCATTCTCAATCACCCTAGTGGTTAGCAGATTATATTCGGTCCTTTTGATGTTTAGAAGATCAAAAGTCGTTTCACTATTTGTTTGAGAATGTTCCTTTTCGAGATTCCTAATCTCTGATTCAAGTGTTTTGGTTTACAGTATGTATTGTTTTTTTTCCATGATGTATAGCTTATAGTCTCACCTCTCACATAAGCTTTTAAGGATTCCCACACAGCCGTTGGCGAGGCAGTCCCTCTATTAATGCTAATAAAACTCCTAAACTACGTCGTTTAGTAGGTGTGTGGGAAATCGCCAAAGTCTGTAACTACTAGTAGCGTTCTTTTGAGCCATCTGGAGCACGAGAGGGGCATGGTCGGAGTGAGTCATAGCTAGATATTCGCATGAGGATATAAGGTGGAATCTGTCAGCATGAGTAAGAAAAATATCAATTCTTGAGTAGCTTTTATGAGCGTGTGAGTAGAAAGAATACTCACATACTGACTTGTGTTTTTCTCTCCAGACATCTACAAGTTTGAAATCTGCCATTTCTTTTTTGAGAGTCTTAGCTGCTTGGGACAGAGTTTTGGGGATAGAGGATGACCGATCTTTGGATGGATCCAGAACTAAATTCATATCACCACCTATGAAAAGTTCACTAGCATGACAAGTTAGTGTGAAAAACAAACTTTGGAAAAATTGAGGGCAAAAAAATCATGCTAAACCCCACAATCCCCCCTCTTGCCCCACTCCCTCCCCAACTGAGGAAGTGCTGAACCCCTAATCTTCCTTCTTTTTTTTATGCAGCTGTAACCTATATTGCTGCATCAGTAAATGGTGCCTATCCTCCTTAAAAATTAAGTATCTATTAGCCATTAAGTCAAGATCACAACAGAAAATTACAATCATTAAAGGTGAGGAAACAATGTAAGCATATGGAACAATTCCTCATAATAACACCGTGGAGGGCCCTCCAGGATTGGGGGACTTCAAATTACTTACACACACATAAAACCACAGAGCCAAAAGCTTGTAATTAACAGACCCTTTAGTTATTAAACTATTATTGGTAACTGAACAAACCGCCCTCTGATCCATAAAAACCTATACAGGTGTAATGAAAACAAAGAATGATGCTTATGATACCGAGTCATCCTATAATGACATTATAAATAATAACCATTCCCTCTGTAGTCGAATGAGGGGAGGCGCTATGTGTACCTGATAGACTACTCCTAATTTGCAGTTGTTATACCTGAATATTGCTTCAACAAGGTGAACAGATTACTATAAATGCGCCCTGTGCTTAAAGATGGGCCACAGCAGAGTTAACAGAGTCAGTCCACCTCCAATGAATGACATTTAAAGATGGTTGAAAATCATGTCAATGTAACGAAAAAGTGGAAATAAAAATTAGAGCAAAATGATACCAGAGTGAGATAGTAAGGGCAGTGGTCTATTTTGGTTTATCAGAGGAGGATCACATTAACTAGCAGTTATAGTAGTATAGAGCATATCTGCGTTAACTATAGCGTTTTTGAACATTTTATAAACAAAATTTAAAGCACAAATGCACCCCCCTAGTAACCTACTTACATCTGGGGTCCGCGATGGAGATGAACAAGTTCAAACAGTGTCCAAAAAAGGAGAGTGATAACCAGGCTACATGCCCAAAACGATGCGGGGGGAAAACGGCAGACAGTTACTCCAAAAAACAGCGATCCCGTGTCGGAGCAAACACGAACGTCTTCTGGCCAAACAGGTCCATGTTACTCAAGCATTGTTGAGCGGTAAAATTGCGCCGGTAGGAAAAGAGGTTTCCCCGGCCATCAGAGATCAGTCCTGTCCACCCGTCGCTGTTATAAGTCCCTGCAAATCACGGAACAGGGTCGAGATGTGTAATCCAGTTTACCATGTAGTGAATTAGTCTTGAGGCAGCAGGTCTGGGTGATATTTCTTCAGATAATTTTCAGCAGCCTGTGGCGTTGTGAAGGTGCGCCGCCCCCCCTCCAGATCCATTGAGAAAGTGGTTGGATGCAGTAGTCTGAAGGTGATGTACTTTTCTTTGAGTTTCCTTTTCAGTGGCGCAAAGGCTTTCCGCTTCTTGTACAGGGCTGTTGACATATCTCTGAATATCATTATGGTCGAGTTGCCATATTGTAGTGAACTTTTGTTCCGGGCCGCCTCGATGATCTTGACCGTGTCAGAGAAGCGGAGCAGCCGGATCACAAAGGCGCGGGGTCTGGCGCCATCTACTGGGCGTTGTAGCAGAGACCTGTGAGCACGCTCCACTTCAAAGGTTTCACCTTCTAAGTCAAGCATTTTGGGTAGCCATTCTTGTATAAATGCCACTGTGTCCTTCCCCTCCACTCCCTCTGGAAAGCCGACCAGCCTCAGGTTCTTCCTACGGGCTCGGTTCTCTTGGTCCTCCAGTTGTTCCCTCAGGTCACTTAGTTCGGCGTCAGTAGTTTTTTTGTAGTCATCCAGCTCACGCTGCATGGCGGCTAGCGAGTCATCAAACTCACATTGCTTCCCCTCGATGCTCTTTACTCGGTGTCTAATAGCTCCGTTGTCTTTGGCGATCTTTTCCATCATTTCAGAAAGCCCATTTAGACGTCCTTCAATCATGGACTCGATCCTCTGTATTCCTTTCTCCATCTCAGAAATGAACCACTGAGGCGCATGCTGTGGAGGCTGGTTGGCTAGCCCGCCGCCTTTGCTGCTAGCACTCGGTGATGGCACTTGCTTGTTCTTCTCATCTTTATTTCCGTCGTTCTTTTTCGGTGGCATGGTCTCGTTTACAGTGTCTCCACTTATTAAAGCACGGTTGGCGTCGAGTTGACTTGGTGAAAAATCGGCAGAAGGCTAATTTCAGTGAGCTAGTAAGCAGAGCACGGCACCATGCATCTGTTCCCTATGCCTCCATAACCGGAAGTTCTGATGATGAAAAGTTGTGAAAAGCTTTTGCCTACGTTATTCCTGGTGGGTGTGGCAGTGCGGTCAATTTCGATGACCCCCTTATGGCTTTTCCCATTCTATATGGACCTGCTTTCTATGCCTCGTACTTTAACTAACTCGTCTTACAGATTTAACAACACAGACTTCACACTCACTCAGTAGCATCCTCATACCTTCAACAGCCTGTGTTGTACCTGGTGGGCGTGACAGCGCGGTCAATTTCAATCCTTCGCCATCACGCAGGAAGTCTTTATAACTTCAACATACAATTTCCCATCTTCACCAAATTGGTCACACATGTAGAGGGGCTGGCCCTGAATACGTCTATGCATCAATACTGTGTCATATCTATAGCGCCACCCACTGGACACAGGAAGTCACTGAATATCTCACTGTTGTGTTTTCAGTGACACGGATCCCATTTAGGTAGGAAATTTCCACAGGCAACAGGCGAGCAAACATCTGGGCGCACAGCCTCGGGCGGCAGCTTTAATTATTATTATTATTATTATTATTTTTCTGCATATTTCTGGACTTTGAATGGGAGCAGCCGCAATGCAAGCAATTTCCCCTCGGGGATCAATAAAGTATTTCTGATTCTGGTTCTGATTCATACGTGTGGATAACATAGTTCCCACCCAAAAAGTAATGATCTTCCCAAACAATAAACCCTGGATAACCAAAGAACTCAGTAGTAAGTAATTCTCAATAAAAAGAAAAGAGTATTCTTCACCGGCACTGAATCTGAAAAAAAGGAGGTAAACACAGAGGTAAATGCGCCATAAAAAATGCCAAGCTGAAGCATAAGAACAGAGTGGAGGATTTCACCGCTCAGCTTGGCAGGGGATCAAGAACATGTCTGCTATGAACACTGCTCCCTCCACCCACAGGACAATCCAGGTGGCCGGCAGCAGCCCACCATCCCTCCCCAACGAACTCAACTCCTTTTTTCAAGATTTGAGACAGACAACACCACCCGGCTAGAAGCAATCATCTCCTCCCTCACACCTGCAGCAGCTGAACTCTCCTTCAACATGGAGGAGGTGGTGAGAGCCTTCAGGAGGACCAAGGAGAACACAGCAACTGGCCCAGACAACATCAGTGGCCAGGTCCTGCAGTACTGTGCAGAGCAGCTGGGGGACGTGTTTCAGCTCCTGTTTCAACGATCTATGGACAGCGGCACAGTTCCCCAGCTATGGAAGCACTCCACACTGGTCCCCATCCCCAAGAAGAGCTCAGTCAAAGCTCTGAACGACCTGAGGCCTGTGGCTCTCACCTCTCTCGTGATGAAGGCTATGGAGACGGTCATAAAGAAACACATCATCACGGTAACTGACCCACTGATGGACCCTCTCCAGTTTGCGTATCGCGCAGGCAGAGGGGTTGATGATGCTAAAATATACATCATGGACACTGTACATATGCACACAGAACACCCCAACACCACAGCCAGACTCCTGTTTGCAGACTTTTCCTCTGCATTCAACACCCTACAGCCACACATCCTGGCAAAGAAACTCTCCACCATCTTCCACCTGGATGACCAGCTGATCCTGTGGATTACAGACTTCCTGACCAACAGATCACAGAGGGTGCTGGTCAATAACATCCTCTGACCTCTGCTCTTCATCCTTTACACCGATGACTGCAGGTCCACCCATCCAGATCTGGAGGGAACTGGCTGCAACTGCCGTCAGCACAATCCACGGGAGGAATGTGGAGGAGTACAAATTCCTGGGCACAATTTTTGGCAGTACGTTTAAATTTGCCTTCAACACTGAGGAGATCCTCAGGAGATGCCAGTTTCTCCTGAGCAAGCTCAACACTTGGGGTAAATAAGAACATTCTATGGACATATTATTACTCCTTCATAGAGAGTGTCATCACTTTCTCCATCACCTGCTGGTTCCACAAGACACGCCTGCAGAGCACAGTCAAAGTCTGCTCTAAAATCATTGGACTGCCAGTCAGAGCACTTTCCACCGTGTACAGGCAGCAAACACTGAGGACAGCGCGCAGGATCCTTCAGCACCCCTCACACGCTCTGTTCCCAGCTTTTGAGTGGCTCCCCTCGGGACACCAGCTCTGCCCGGGCTGCAGAACACTGAGGAGGAGAGCAACCTTTGTTCCCAAGGCTGTTCAGCTCCTAAACTTAATTGCCCCCTGGGGACAAAAAGTTTATTGAATTGAATTGCATTGAATTGAATGGTAGTTTTGGTGTAACCTTCAGAGAACCTTTAGGGAACATTCCTTGACGCTTGTCTAAAAGTTATTGCTAAAAAACCTTTACAACACCTTTAGGGAATGTTCCCTAAACGTTATCTGAGGGTATTTTGTGTAACCTTTAGAGAACCTTTAGGGGAACATTCACAAAATGTTATTTAAAGGTTTTACAAAAATAACTTTCAGAGAACCTCTTGAGAACTTTCATGAAATATATAAAATAGCCCTATATCTATCTCCATCGTTCTCTCTCTCTCTATGGCCATTTGATTTGCAATAAACTCAAATACTTATCATTATACACATTTAAAAAAAAAAAGGTCATTAACTGGTAATTTAATCCAAGTCATGAACTGCACATTCAGTAAACAAGCAAAATTCTCAGACGCTCGCGATAGTGGAGCAAGCTATCAATGGCTGTAGAAATGGTTCAGTTCATACCGACTCATTAATACATAAAAGGACAAGTTAAGACCAGAGCCAGGGGTTGCTCTCAAATAGATAAATACATATAATAAACCAGGAGCACAAATACAAAGTTTTTACAGATTTCTTATACTTTAAATCAGAAATAGTTTCAATGTATGTTTCCTTTTCAAAAACTAAAATAAATAAATAGAGGTTTAGTGGCTAAATTTGGATTTTTGGATATGGTACTTTCCTAAAATCATCAACAAATTGTTTATATATAATTATTTCTGTTTATTACGATTGTTGTTGTGGAAGCCACAAAGTAAACTTTCCAACATTACTGAAAATTCTGCGTCAATTTTATGAACAAAATACCCAGATAGATCTCTCCAGAATTTGCTTGTGTAGGATGTTGCCAGAAAAGGTGCAGCATTGTTTCTGGATACATTCAACGCAGTTAACACTGATGTCTTTCTTAAACTTCAGAAGATAGTGGCTAGCAGGATAATACCTACGGACGGTTTTGAAAGAAACTTCCCTTACTTTATTAATAAGGAGATATTTGAATGGAGGATTCCAAATATTCCCCCACTTCAAGTTACCCACAAATCTAGACCAGTATTATACAACAGAAGGGGTGGTGGTGACTTCTTTCTGAAATAATGAGAATATGTTCCAATTACTGTTTTTTAATGTAATAGACAAACATTACCCACTGAGGTCATTTTGGGGTCAAGTGATGTTAAATACACTGGTCTTTCAGCTCCTTTTAGGAGAGTTAAAATTCCAAAAGGAATGGCATCCATAAATGTGGTAAACTCTTTTGGGGGGTGATAGGAATGCCAAGAGAATGAGTAGTTGGGTCACTAGAATTATGTTATTGTTAAACCACTTTTTATTAAAAAAAACAACAACATTTTTTTAAAGATGTATTTTGATTATAATATTCTGATTATTCCAGGTGAAGCACCTATGTGGGGAGAAACTGTGTTTGCAGATCAAAGACCACACTAAGAGCATTTGTTTGTGAAATTTAGACTTGATTAAGGGAAGTTTTGTAACCACATAAAAGTACAAATCCAAGGCCTCCAATCTTAAAGAAAACAATTTGAGGTACAAAGTTTGTTTTATCCAATTGATTTTAAATGTATTATCAAGGGTAGTAAAATAAAGAAAGCTGAGACCACCAGAGTCATAAGTGCTCGTAATAACAGACTTCTTCACATAATGAGTTTTGTTTTTCCAAGTAAAATTGAAAAGTTATTTATCAGGGTTATCACATAACTGCTTATTGACAAACAAGGAGATAGTTGGGTTGTTGACATGACATGTATTTTTCAGTGTCACAGAAGATAAAAATGAATATAATTAGTATTCTCATCATTTAAAATACAGTAAATGGTTAAACATTTATTTGTTTTACATGGACCTGTTGCTATAAAAACTGCTTTGTTATTAGATGTTTTAAATCTCAAATCTCAAAATTGTCCTATGGTGTGACTGTCACATGCATAGTTAAATAAATTCCAACTTTTATAAGTATTTTTAAAAAAGCATAAAAATGTTTATAAATAAGTCAGGCATAATTTTACAAGTGTTTATTTTAATAAATGGCAATCACTGTTTTCATCCATATATTTCTAAATGCATAGGAACTTGATACATTTTGTCACAAAAAAACATGTCCTTCAGTGTGATATGAGTGTAATGTTCTTTCCCCCTTAACACACTTTTAAACTTGCTTGTTTCAAATATTTGCTCTGTTGAGTAGTCAGTTAAGTTAGGTGAAAATTATCATTTTTTGTTTTGTTTAAAAATATGGTTGATATTGTTTGTAAAAAAAAAGAATATTCTTTCATCTCTGACATTTTCAAAGTTGAATAAAAAATATTTCAATGTAACACCTCTCAATTTCTCTTAAATGACTACTATTTCTGTCCTTTAGTGTGACATAATGTCCTATGGTGTAACACACATAAAAGAACCAAAAATGTATTTGTACTACAAAAAATATCTTGCATTAGGGGATATATAATCATCATTCACTTTGAATTATTATACTTTTTCAACAGTTTTGAAAGGCTCGCTTGGACGAATCCCCCACCACTTTGAAAGGCTCGCATTTATTGAAAACGTTCAATAAGTCATGGGGAAAAAATAGTGTTATTCATAATTTCTCTTCAAATAAATAACACTATATGAAAATAAGTGTCTCACAATCAAGATGAATCTGTTTCATGCTATTTGTGTAGTATTTAAGGTCTTTTTCCTTATTTTTTTTACATCACACCATAGGACATATTTATGGTGCAGGTCAGAGAAGATGTTCAAAAAAACAGTGAAATAATTGAAAAAGTTAGTGATCACTTATATATTCTCAAATATCAGATTTCAAACTACATGAATATATATGTATTTTCTTTAAAAAATGTGTTTTACAAGAGAATTATTTTTTGCTTCTTATTTGTCAACAACCCAGTTGCATATGTAAGGCAAGACAAACAAGCCTTCGTCAATAATACCAATCCTTTAAGTGAAAAAGCTCTCTGCAGCCATTGATTAAGTCTTTACTTTTTTTTTTTGGAACATCTTGCTTCTTAGTTTCTCACAATGGTAATCCCTAGATAAGTGATGTTTTCTTTGACTGGTATGTTACAGACACATCAATCCAAATAATTCAATAGTTTGAAACGTGAAGTTATGCTCTACCATGTCAAATGCTTTGTGATATTCCAAGAACAGAATGAAACTACCATCAGGACATACGAATGAATAATTAATTACATCTAAGACAAGCCATTTATTTTTGGAAATGTGTCTTTTCCTCATGAATCCTGACTGGACTTCATCAATTACTGGATCCAAATGTTTTTAATTTGTTTAACAATTATTGAGGCAAAAATTCTGTCGTCATTGTTCAATAATGAAATAGGCCGCTCATTACCATTAAACAGAGGATCCTTTTTGGGTTGGGGATTAAGGTTATTAAGCCTTGTGCCAGTGGCGGAGGTAGAGTCCCTTTGATGATGCTTTCTTATAAAAGTTTAAGTGAAAAAGGGAGCTAAATCTTCAGTAAGATGCCATCAAATTCAGGAGATTTATTAATCTTACAATGATCAACTGCATAAATGACTTCCCATATGATAATACTTTGAATTATATAGATTGCTATAGAAATTGGAGCAAAAAATCAGCTATTCTTTGTTTCTATAATTTCTTCTTCCAACCTAACAGTAGCACTTGACTGGAGACTTCAAACATCGCACACATCACTCAGCGACAACAGGAAGCTCACTCACTGATTACTCATATGTGTGGTGTGCGGCCTCCATTGATTCGCGACTGGTGCGGTTTACGGCAAGTGCTTTTCCGATTTACGGCATCCCGCCATTTTATTTATCGAGGACGACAGAAGCCCGCACGCATTTTAACTTTGTCACCGCACGGAGTGGGTACCCTGCGGAGTTTGCTTTTAAGTTATTAATTGTATACTTTTCCTATAGTATTTTGTCCGAGTGACTTCCATATATCGGTCGCTTCTTCCTCTGGTATATGGTCTGACATTGGTCAAGACATTGGAGGAGAGGTAAGAATCATGCTCAAGGCTCCTTGTTAGCCGTGTTAACGTTAGCTTGATTCGTAATGCAAAGGGCTCCAAAAAAGCCTCGGCGCTGGGCAAACGTTGCCCTGTTGCGAAGATATTCGAGTTTATACTTAACTTCTGTTTTCAATGTCTACGCGGTTTCATATTCAAAATAATGTTTTGTTTGTAGGGAAGTCGTCAATGAAGACAACAATTGACGCTAGCACGTCGAGCTGTCTGCGAGCTTCCGTTGTTCGTGTTGGCCTGCCTTTGCCTGCTGGAATATTGTAACGTGCCTTTATATAGCAATGGATTATACTAATAACTGTAAATGTTTATTTAGGTGCAAGATGACGCAGTTTTTACCTCCGAACCTGCTGGCCCTCTTTGCACCGCGGGACCCTATACCTTTCCTGCCACAGCTAGAGAAGTTGCCCCATGAGAAACATCATAACCAACCATATAGTGGCATTGCACCCTTCATCAGGCACTTCGAGGTGATTATTTGATCTTTTGTTATGCTCATATTCTTTGATAAATGCAAACTTTCCTTCATTCATCCTGTGTTTTTATCGTCTCTTTTGTGAGCAGGACCCGAGAGATGCCCCTCCGCCAACAAGGGCGGAGACCCGTGAGGAGCGCCTGGAGAGAAAGGTAAGATTTGAAATTTCATTTTCCCGTCATAAACTGTAATAATACTGATTCTGGCTTGGGATTCCGTGCAAGCAATTGTACCAGACTATAGAAGATAATTGGTTGTGAATGCAGGAGGCATTCAGAACATATGTTCTTCTAGGGTTAGGGTTCTGATTCTGATTTTTCGTTTAACACCTGTCACATTTTTCAACGTATTCACTCCATTCAAACACCAAAAATGCATCTCAATTAAGAATCGACTGCCTTATTTTTCCTCATTGATGACATTCATAATTTCAGGGATATGCAACGTTTTTGCTTATTATTCCCATTCAAGTAAATGACGGAATGTTCGAAAATCCACATTTTCAGTTTTCAAGCAAAACTTTTTTTGAACAATGTTTTGGTTTTAGCACATATATTATTAGTTTATGAAATAGCAAACAGCATACATCAAAACAAAAGATAATGGTGACGATGTACGTGAGTGGAACAATCCCTTCATTATCTCCATGACAGGCTACACCTAATCCCTAAAAGGTCCAGAGGCCCTTCCCATTTTTTCAAAAACAGATTAATTCTCCCACCAATACAATACCTCAGTCTCTCTAAGGTTATAACATCAGATACCAGGGATTTCCACATTTGGACATTAGGAGGATCGTCCCCAACCCACTTTTTCATTATAGTCTTCCTTTCCCACATCAGGAGAGACTGGACTATGTCTTTGTGCATCCTCAGAGAGTCTGGTAGACTCCCCAGTGGACACACAAGTGGATCGGGGAGCAGTTGCTTCCCTATAGCTGTACTTATTTCTGTGCATGCTGCCTTCCAGAATAGTTGGATTTTAACACACCCCCAAAGACAGTGCAGTCTGGTTCCAGCGCTAATTCCACATTTGGGACAGGGTGGAGAGGCTCCCGCTGTTTACTTACTGTAGATATATGGGGATATGTAGACACTGTGTAAAATATTATATTGCATCTCTCTGTCTGTTGCATATAGATATTCTGGAAGGCAGCAGCAGAGTGTCCTCCCATGTTTCTTGGTCTATTGCCACTTTAAGTAGTGTACACCAAGATGTTTTTAGTGATGCCAGTCTATCCAAGTTCAATTTTTGTAACTCATTGTAAAATTTCGATACAAACTGTGTGTATCTGTCAACATTTTCGATGATCCAGAATTTTTTTTTTTTTAAAGTGGGAGTCATCTGAGATGTCAAGTGTTCATCACATAAAGCTTGACTTTTCAATGTCGTCGAGTTTACAAACCAATTAAAAATTTGACAGTGGTTACATTTGAAGTGATTACATGACAATATACAGCACAGTTAACAAGAAACAAGAAAGACAGTCATCTGAAACAGTTACAAATGGAAACACAGTTATCCATGACCAAGTTCCTAAACTCAGTGAGTGAAGGGAGCGCATCCAATCTCAGGATGTGCTGTAACAAGTTCCAAGAGCTAGGGGCATCATAACAAAAAGCAGTCTTGCCAATACTCGTATAGACTCGAGGAACTGGGATGCAACCATTATGACAGTAGCATATTTGAAGTGATGTCAGTATCACTGACATTGAAAACAGACAGCTAGGTTGATCATGGTAAGTAAAGGTCCCTACTGGATGAAGGTAGTTCCTCTATACTCGTCTGCAGTTAGTTATGACATCATTGTGAAATAAAAATAACCATTTTAACATTACTACTTTTGACCAACATTCACAAGACATTAGTTGAAGTTCTGTGTAGTAACTACAAGTAGTCAACATCGGCTTTCAGACTTAGTTGACTTGTGTATGGCCATCAGTAACGCACTTAAAATGTATGAATTCTTGCTTTGTGAACAAGTGAATTATAAAGGCTATATATACTGTTAAAGTGAGTTTCCTTTTGTCAGGATCAGCAAACCTGTGCTGAGTGGTTCACACAGAGCATCAATATTTAATGGAGCTGAAATTTAATCCATAAAGATTGTACAGAGTTGAGGTGTGTGGATTGCATCAGATTAAAAAATGTTATTGATGAGGTGCCCTTTAAAGTACCTGTTACATGTTTGTTTGTTTGTTTGTTTGTTTGTTTGTTTGTTTGGTCATACACAACCAGTGAACACTGTATTAGGTGCAAGGAGGGAGGCATGACCCTGCTTCATTTTTGAGGGTAAATTCTGCTACCTCTTGTGGTTGTGCAAAAGCATGGAATTTTTCCAGCCGTTCATGGGGCTGTACACATACCGTGAGCCACCACAAGCCAGCAGTAACTCTTGATCAACATTGCCATTCACTAAAGGCTCTCCCTGACTGAGTATTGACCATTTCCTACAAATATTTGCTTTCAGAGACGAGAGAAGATTGAGAGGAGACAAGCAGTGGTTGAGACAGAACTTAAGCTTTGTAAGTTTCACAGTGAGTGACAGAATACAAAATCTTTTCATTGTATGGTTTCTTTGCTAATTCTGTTTTGCTAACTGCATTATGACAGGGGATCCCCATAATGACCCCAATGCACAAGGGGATGCCTTCAAGACATTGTTTGTAGCACGAGTGGTGAGTACGATGGATACATTCATTTTCTCAAGTGTTCTTACACCAGGTCTGTGGATTATGCAAATGTTTCTTTTCCTACAGCTGATGATGTCTAATGGTATTTTGTCTTTGCTGTAGAACTATGATACTACAGAGTCCAAGCTTCGCCGTGAGTTTGAGGTCTATGGACCCATCAAACGGGTATGTTTAGCTGATGTTTCTCAATTGTCTTAACCTGTTCAACTTTGCAATAAGTGAACAAAACTACACTGTAATCACACTTGCTGAGTTTCTTTATTGTTAAAAAAAAAACCTGTAGGGGGTGAAAACTTGGTACAGGTACTGCATCTCTTCTAACAAATCAATCAAATCCATTCATGTTGATGCCACTTGACATGCACCACCAACCACCATGTAAACTGCTTAGGAATGGCTTGAGGATCACAACAGAGAGTTCACTCCAGGAATATTTATACACATTTTTACAATCCTGTCGACTAAATTTAACAAAATTGGATCAAGTTCTCCAAGCGAGTGCATGACTCATTAGGGCTGTTAACAATAGCCCCACTTTATGGCCATTATTAAATCACCAGCATACTAATTATTAACTGCCATATCTCTCTATGTAATTTGAGTGATTTGACACAAACCCTACAGATCGAGTGCAGCACCACTGTTGTAAATACAAATCCCAGGTCTGTAAGAATTTGTCAGACATAATGTAGGTGCTAACTACAAGCAAAGCTCATTATGTAATAACAATGCTATGCCTTCAAAACTTGTATCTTGAAATAAACATGTTTCTAACGCTGTGATCCTTTAAGCAACAAGTTGTGTCAAATGGTACAAGTTTGTAACATTTGATACAATATTCCTCAGACATTTACTTCCAGAAGTGCACATTTTATTTGAAGAGAATGTTGTTATGCTTTGTCAGTGTAATGGAAATTTGAAAGCTCAGCAAATTGTTCCCCAAGAAACGATCAGATTTTCATACAAAAGAAATGAACAGAATAAGTTTATGAATGACATATGCTAAGTCATTAGGGATGTGTAGAGATCTTGTGATATTAAAATGTGATATTTCTCATCGAGGTGAAAAGCTGTCTCGCGGTACATGACACTAGACAGCAGCAGCCATCATGATGGAGTCTGTAGTTGAACTCTAAATTAGCTTGGACGAATCCCCCACCACTTGTAAATCGTTTGTGTGGCAGCATTTTTGGTACCCGGTGGAAACCATAAACGGCAACAGAGTGACAGACAAGACACGAACTATATGTAAGCACTGTAGGAAAATCCTGCCGTAAACCGCAGCTTACATGAGCACTATGCAAAGACACTTTGCAAGAGCCACGGCAATAGCAAAAGACATTTGCGTTTTCATTGCAGCTGATATTAGGCCATTGTCTATGGTGGAAAATCAGCCGCGACACATTAGAACCGAAGTACACCATTCCGTCACGCACACATTTTACTTGCTCAGTGGTCCCGGACCTCTACAAAGATGGCATACCTTTCCATCCCTGCTACCTCTGTTCCACATGACTGTGTTTTTTCTTTCTTTCATTCTTTTTTTTTTTTTCCAACTGTAGGAGACCTAGTTGGTGCCTTAAGGTTTCAACTGCTCTCAGAAAACTTAGATGTGCTTGTAATCTTGAAAAAGAATATGACTATATCTTAGGCTAGGCAGTGTAGTTAGCGTGTAGCTAGCTCTCAGCTCTGTATCATGCTTGAAGAGAAATTTGGTAAGTCTATTTGCACTGTAAAAGTAATACTTTGATTATGGTTTGCCCTTAAAAAATAAGACTAACAAAAATGTAGTGTTACTTATTCTGTTTATTTTTTACTTTTAATTTGTGGAAAGGAGTCCCGTTAGACAGTCACACACAGCTTCAAATATAAGTTAGAAACTTGCACATAGTTTACGCACAGTTACAAGTTATGAAGCGCCTCATGAGAGATCACACAGGAGAGAAGTCAGTTGAGTTTGTGGCAAACTCATAGCGCTTACAAACTGTTTGTGTATTCGTTGTTCTGCCTGTGATAATTCGTCTTCAGTCAGAAGACCTGAAGTGACATTCATTACAAGATGAAATGTTTTTAACTAGTAATAAAGATCGACCTGCATTATTTTGCATATTGTGACTTAACATCAAATACATTTTTTAAGAAGTTTTCTTGAAAATGGTGTTAAAATCTCGTCTTGTTCTTGTGAACCCAATATCATGTATTGTCTCATGGGCTGAGTGCATCGTCACACCTCTTTTAGGAAAAATGAGTATAACACAACTGACCCTTCATTAAATGGTACTTTTTGTCATTTGTGTAATGATGAAAGCCAACCGATATCTCCATGCTTGTGTGTTTCAGATTTACATAGTTTACAACAAGAGGACAGGGAAGCCTCGGGGCTATGCATTCATTGAATATGAGCATGAACGTGACATGCACTGTGAGTACCAAGCTGGTTTGTATGGGTGCTGCAAGTATTTGAAAATGCTTAAATTTTTATCTGTTTTCAAGGTTAGAAAAGTTTTCAAAGTACTTGAAATTTTAACTACATTACTTTCGTAATACATTGTTTTTAATATTGGCTCAGCCAGGTTATATAGAATGCCAAGTCTATTTTCAGACTGGCGACACATATTGAAACATGCAACTTTAATGTGTCACCCCCCTGTAAAATGCTAAAATTAAGTTTTGTTGTTTTTAGCACAGTAGCATCTGACTTAATGTGTAGAGGTGAAATGAACATTTTGAGTGTATAAAATAGTAATTTACTGCTGGTGGAAGTGAAATGCACCCTAGAAATGCTTGAAAAGTGCTTGAATTTGACTGGGGAAAAAAGGTGTAGTGTGTGACCCTGTGTGAAGCACTGAGCCAAAACCTTCTCTATATGATCCCATGTTCATGAAGACAGATGTCTCTGACATGCAGTGTGGTTCTTCAGTTGAACTCCATTTACTTTATTCTACATGGATATTTCTGTTTATGATACTGGGGTGGCAGCTTTCTCTTACACCTAGGGAAAGTGATCGCTACATAATTAGCAAATTAATGGAAATGGCATCAGAGGAATCAGAGTACTTTTTACAGACTTATGTTCTGCATTTGCATGTTTTAAAATCTGGGTCTGGTGGTTTTGTGATGTGTATGTCTGTGTTTGATGCATGTCATCAGTTGACTAATAGTCTGGAGGAGGGGAACTGCTTTATTCAATGCAATGGGCCATCTGGGGGGGGGGGAGGTGTCAACTGTCTGTCATTTGTGAACTTGAAAATCTTTGCCTTTCAACGGGCACATTGTCTTTTAACTGTTAGGCGTTGTAGCTCTGTGGGAAAGCTGCTTTCGTGGTTGGACTCTAATGGTAAGCACAAAGTCAGACTGGTCACCAAGCATAGAATGGGTTTTGTTTTTTTTAACAGAACAGTGTTAATGACTGTATGGAACCCCATCTTTTGTATGAATAGGTATGGAGCTTGTTTGTCAAAGTTTTTATTGGTGGTCTTCAACCCTGGTCATGGTGAGATTAGTTAAACTTCAGCACACGAGTGAGAGATTTTAAGATGGAGGTGATACCACAGTGAATAATGTAGTACTGTCTTTTTAGACAAGTGAATGGTGCCATCTAACACAATGACACCATTCTGGGATATTGGTGAGATCAGCTCTTCAAGACCAGAGTTGCTGAATCACAGCAAGCATGTAGTCACAGCAGGGGATGAACTGAGGGGGGATGTGGGGCTAAACGGTATATTAACTGTGTGTTGTTCTCATTGCCACTGCAGCCGACAATCTGTGATGGCTATTGGCCAGAGCTGGCTGGCAGATGATGATGGTTATGATACATCTACACCCTACTACCACAGCTCAGTATATGGTTGGTATAATGGGTTTGTATGATGGGTAAGATTTCTTTCCACCCTCCATCTCCTACATAGGGAAGAGGAGCTACGTTCAATGGGTAAAGCGTCATACTTTGCAAGCCATGAAGTGCTTTAAGTGCAATTAATACTACTATAGTCTTTGGCTTTGACCATTGAACGCACCCCTGACTACTATTGTATTAAATGTCGCCCAATGACTCTGCCCTTTTATGTGAAAGCCACCTCAGGTCACTGAGGGCACATGCTTCGCAATAACAGTGTCTTAGCTGTATAGAGAGACAAAGGGTCAGTGATCAAGAGAGAGAAATCAAGTGTGGTGTGGCACAGCTGTCAATCCCACCAGCTTCTTGTGGAGATTGCTGTGATGAATGTTGTGCAGATTAACTGAATTTCATGCAGCTTTCCAAAAATAGTGATGCTATTTCAATCTTTATTGTTGCATAGTAATAAAATTATATAAATATTAGGGGTGTCACGATCTCCAAGTCCTCGATTTGATTTTCGATTTTAAGGTCACCTTTTTTTCTTTTAGCACAGATGGCTACGCCATTTTTAGACTAGTCTAGGATCATTGGTTTTATGCCATGATAAACATTTAATTTTTTATTATTTCAAAAGATGGTCTACATGGTGTTAAGTGATATAATCGCCATTATTCGTTTGCAATGTACCACACTAAGGCCTTATTGTCACATTTAAATCATTTATGAACAATATAAATGTAACAATAACTTGTCACCAATTGGAAACTTAGTCATAGAGGGTACCTGCCATCTAGTGACTCTCTTTTGTAACTGCAGATGTGAAGAGCGCACACTTAATGTAGTGTGTTGTGATGTTCATGTAGCACTGTATTGCTCTGGAGGTCCAGCAATCTGTCGTTAAGGCCACTAAGTCTGCACTGCTCAGACTTTTTCCTTCACATTATCATACTGGAAGGGCAACACCTTTGTGATAATTTCGTAGCGTACCACTGAATAAGGTTGCATGTCTGATGCTACAAATACCCCAATAGCGCCAGTTATTGCTTTAGCGTGAGATGAATTTTGTGGAAGTTTAGCTCTAAATGAGGACGGAAGAGTTGCATGTGTTAATGATGTGGTTTCTCAATTAAGTCTACTTCTTTATGATGCCTGCGGAGACGTCCTGCCATATTTGTTGTGTTGCCTGTGGACAAGTATGCTACCTGTGCATAGCATATCTTACAAACTGGTTTTCTTGTCGTTGTTGACATAAGTCACCAGGAACGTCAAATATTTCAGGAGGGGGTTCAAGTTCAGTTGATGTGTCAGTGTGTGTTTTTTCCCTCTTGGCATGCCTGCTGGACGTGATGCTGGCGGCGTGGCGAAATCCTCAATTACAAAGGTTGAGATCATGATGTCATTTCGATCGATATCCAACTTAGTCGAGATTGTGACACCCCCAATAAATATAGGTCAGCAGGGAAAGCACTTGTGTAAATAATTCAGTAATTAGCATAATATAAAATTATTTAATAGGAGTAAAAATGGAACTGAAGAATTTTAGTCCAGCTTTGAAATTTTGTTGGTAAATTCCAAAACAAATGTAGTTAGTTCATTAAAAATGTGTAACTGTCTCTACCCTCTAGTTTGTATAGATGGGTATCCTGTACTTATAGGGTTAACACTTCAGCTCAACTGGCACTGATGGCAGATGCAAGTAGTAGAAGCTGTCTTTTAACTCAGATGTTGAGCAGCCTGCTCATGTCAATCTGTACTTTTTAACATCATTTAAGGTACAGTGTGTAATATGTAGTGACATCTAGCAGAACAGACCTATCAGAAATGGAATATAATATTCATAAGTATGTTTTAATTAGTGTATAATCACCCAAAACTAAAAGTTGTTGTTTATTTTACCTTAGAATGAGCTGTTTATATCTACATAGGGAGTGAGTCCCTGTCCTCCGAGGTGTCCATGTTGCATTGCCATGTTTCTACAGTAGCCCAGAATGGATAAACCTGGCACTAGTGAGGGCCCTTCTGGTTTTTTTATTTAGTGTGCAGCCACTGGAAATGCACCGGTTGGAAGAAGAGTGGTGGCTGCGGTTTCCTGCCAACCAATTTGTGTTGTGAGAAACCAAGTGTGAAACCACAATCTGATAAAGAATGGCTGAGCATACTTATTTTGTACAAGGAAAAATCATAGGAGCATGAAGCGTTGTCAAAGAAAAGAAAACCCGGGACAAGATCTATTTAGATTTACACCTCGTCTTTTGCAGTAAGACAGCACATGGAGCGATAACTAAGTATAGGGCTGGGAGTGTGCAAAAGACAGTTGAAGTAATGACTTAGTGTGACAGTTACTGAGGAGAAGTCTGCTCATCACTGAGTTAATGAATTCTCTATTTTTTCACAGTGCTCCATAATGTCTTTGTATGATCAAAATTATTTAAATTTTGTAGACTTGTAACCTGTAGTTTTATAGACTAAATAATCTTCACCTCATCACTTGAATTAGTAGAAATTCTCAATGCTGATGAGGATGAGTCCATATTTAGAAAATGAGTTTCTTATCCATGAGGGCCACTGTAGGAGTGTTGCAATCTAGAATCTCACTGCTAGAATCCACTAACCACAATACTCAATATATTACACACTGTACCTTTTTAATTAACATTTTTCTGAGACTCCATTCCTCAAACTGCTAATTTTCTATGCAAAACATTGAGCCGCTGGCTGCGTGTATAGCCTGATTAGTTTAATACAGTTCACAATCCTTTTTTTAATCTAGAAAATGTTAAACTCATTTGGGAGGTTAATGCATAATACTATTCAAACTAATAAGTCTGAGCTGGCTTTAATAGAAAAGGCAGATGAGGGGAATTTTCTTTAATTATGCTAACTAGGCTATTAATACATTATTTATTCACTACATGACTAAAGGTTAGACTAGACACTAGTTATTGCCTTATAGATTGATTCATAACAATAGTAAGGTTAAGATTTTCAACTAAATGGTTCCTCCACATTCAACTTTTGACATGTCAGGAGATTAGGAGTTAAGACACTGGATGCCCCAAATCAGGTCCATATTTCAGGCCACTTTAGATCCAAGACATGTTAGGGACAGGATTTCATTGAATTATTTTTAAATTTTTTTTTTTTTTTGTTAAAACAAAGTTTGTTTCTCATTGTTTGGTTTGGGTTGTGATAAGGCAACTTCTGCAAGGAAGGTGGCCCTGTTGTTTTTTTTTGTTTTTTTTGTTTTTTTTTCCAGTTTGGCAGTTTTGGTAGGACTGGTGGGGGTTTGGTAAGGCCCTGTCATTGGATGGGATGTTGCCATCCTTAGTGAACACAGGAAGTGGTGGGGTTCTGGTAAGGCCCTGTTGTTGTGACAGTATCTGTATTCTGGTGCTGAGGAGTTTTTGGTAAGGCCCTGAGACTGCAGATTTTCATATAGCCCATGGTTGAGGCAATATGGTAAGACCATCAACTGTATAGTATGTGTGAGGGAGTTTGGTAAGGCCCTCAGAATGTATATGTGAGGATTTGGTAAGGCCCTCAGAATGTATGCTGTACCACATGGGTGTTGGTAAGGCCCGTCTACTTGGATTTAAAAGTTATGTCCTCTGGGATCCTCACCACTTCAGACCAGTGTGGCAGCCAGGATGAGCTGCCTGGATCTCGCCAAGTACTTCCATCATACAGGATGGATCGGAAGACTGTTGTATGGTATAATGGGATGAGGTGTGGGACGAAGTTTGAATGTACACAAGTTTGGAAATATGCCGAATGCTGGAGACTCCGTGTTGTCAAAATCTTGCTCTTGGTTGCTTCAATCATGTTGCTTTATGAAGCTTGTACAAGGCTTGAGCAGATAAAAGACACTGCAACAGAACATTCTACCGCCATTTGAATATTTGGTTTAATAATTAGGAGTCCAATTTGCCTGACCAGTTATGTGCTCCTCTGTACAAAGAATACATTAGTGATTGTGGAGACAAACTCTGGATTTTAATTGTTCAAAAACCTGGATCAACAGTTTTGTGATTTCCAAAACAATGTAATTTCATCTCTAAACAGCCTGTAAAATGATATATTGTTCAGGGGTAGTGAATACAATACCAACAATTATGACAGTGGAGCTTAAGTAATTAATAAATATAACTGTATTGTGAACTGTCCCAACAGATTTGGTTAAATATAGTAAATGCGCTGTCAAGGGAAATGACAATCACAATGGATTAAGACCTGTTTTGAGATGTTTCACACTGTGGGTTGAGAGTTCTTCTTTGCCACAGTCAAACCTGGGTCAGATTCAGCATTTATTCAGCAAAATATGAGGAGTCACTTTTCACTCTGCTTGTTCAATAGTAGTAATTTTAAAAAGGTCACACCCCAATGAATTTGGATCCAAACTAATATCCTTAAGACATTCTGAACAACTTCAAATTGCTACCAATATATCATTTTTAGCCACGCTGTTATTTAGTGAAGACAGTGAAAGAACTGAATGCTGGGTAGTTAAAGGATGCAGTTAAAAGTATAACTCATCAGTCACTCATCGGGTGGAAGGAAGTCAACTCCCATTATCCTTCGGCTTTTACCCAGAGAGCAGCCATCTCGGCCTCACCTGCTCCTGGTCAGTATAATGACGCACTGTTTGTTTCCTTTGCCACAATCATGCCGTTATACTTGCATATAACCTTTGTCTTCCTTCTCCCCATTCCTCTTCTTCAGCCGCCTACAAACATGCAGATGGGAAGAAGATCGATGGTAGAAGGGTGTTGGTGGACGTGGAACGAGGACGCACTGTCAAAGGATGGCATCCTCGCAGGCTAGGTCAGCTGCCTTTTTATGTATTGAGTGTCAAAGCTGTGTGCTACGCAAGTTTTCATTTCACCCAAAAGACGAACAGACTCGGACAGAATACACTGAACCCAACTAAACAAGAGAATGGGTATATGAACCAGAGGTGTTGAAACTCCACTGACACTGTTATGAACACAGCCCTAAGCCATGTGGTTGTGCTAACTACTTTGTCTAATTTAGTTTAATTTTCTGGCAATATACATAGTCAACACTATTGGCTTACTGGTGTTTTTTCCCTGCCAAAATTATTATTCGCAGCCTTCACCGAGCACACCTGCAAAGCAGCTGCCCAACATTTAACACCTATTACTGACTACAAGACTTGTTTTACTTTCAAGGCTCGAGTTTGAATTCCTTTTTCCATCACTGGTGGCTTCAAAACATCCAATCGCTACTGTCAGGAAAAATACAGGGTAAAATCCAAGCACACCACAGACAGTTTCTTGTCCTTGCCTCCTCCCACCACCATTAACAGAAGAGTCAGTCGCACTGGGTGCCTGTAGTAGCAGTAGTAATTTGACAAAACAAGTTTGAACTTAGGGCATTTCAACCCATGATTCAAATTGTAGAGTTAAGGGGGTACCTCCTCTAAATTTACATTTGTTATTACTATCTGCAGAATAACTAAGACGATAACACCAAGACCTCTACATTAAGTCTGAGCACTGCATCCAGAGGTTCTGCAGAACAAATGAAAATACTGAGGAACCTGGTCAAACACTTAGCTGAATCTGTTTATTATTGCAACCGATGCCCGAGTGGGCAAGACGTTGATCAAACATTGCAGTCCTGTATCTGTGCTCCTGTTGTGGCGCAGACCAGTAAATGGCTCTGTGCTTTCTTCCTTTGTCAATTTTCCCTTGTATTGATGCCCAGGCTTTTGGGTCTCTGTTGCTCAGCGTTCAGTGCTGGGCTTAAAAAGGTTCAAACATGCATACCTGATACTTGCATGTAGCAGAATATTGATTTCTCCATTTTCAGATGGATGAGCAAAATAATGTCTGCCTTGATAGCATTCCAGACTTGATGACATCAAGTCTAGGGGTCCTAACTTAACAAATTTAACTCGTTCCTATGTCTGGCTTGTTTTTCCTAACCAGGTGGTGGATTGGGTGGCACTAGGAGAGGTGGAGCTGACGTCAACATCAAGCACTCTGGGCGAGATGATGCATCCCGTTATGATGATCGTCCCATTGGCGGGTGAGTACTGTCAGGGAAGACCGGTCCTTTGGCATAAAATTGTGTGCTGCTGTGTACAACAGTCTTTGCTTTCTGTCCATAGTGATCGGGAGCGTGGAGACCGGAGGGAGCGCAGTCGGGAGCGTGACCGGGACAAAGACCGAGAGCGCCGACGATCCCGATCTCGCGAACGTCGTCGTCGTACCCGTTCTCGGGAGCGAGAGAGGGAGAGACCGATTGCAGTAGGAGATGATGGCAGCAGTAGTAGCCGGCGTCGAGAACGAGAGAGGGAACGTGGGGGCGCAGCGGGAGGAGATAGCAGGAGTAGAGAGAGGAGTAGAGAACGTAAGAGAAGAAGCAGGAGCCGCGATCGCAAGAGAGACAGGGAGAGGGGCAAGGGGCTGGATGGAGAGGAGGTCGGCCAGGGCGATGGAGTCCCTGAGGGTGGTGAGCGGCTGCTGGAGGAACATGAAGGAGAAGTGGGTGAGGGCATGGAGGAGCGTAGAGACAGGGACAGAGAAAGGGACAGAGACCGCAGACGCAGCCACAGGGACAAAGACAGGCGCAGGGGAGACCGGGACAGAGACAGGGAGCACAAGAGGGAGCGGGGGGAGAGAGAAAGGGGGGACCGCAGAGAGGATCGCCACAGCTCCCTACGAGATGACACTGGCCCCCAAGATGACATGGGCAATGAGGATGAGGGAGGAGCCCCGCCACACATGGAGGAGTACAGTCAGGATGGGATGATGGACCAGCAGTCAGTGCCATCTGCAGACGGCTATGGCTCCAGTGAGAATGGCTACAAGATGGAGGCACCAGGAGACGAGTACTGAGATGATCCTTCTCCCAGCATACTCCCACTTATGAATAAGTCATTTCATACTATACTTAAATGTGGCACATAACTGTTTGCCAAGATTCAGGAAGCTAGGATATTGTCAGGGCTTCCTCGGTACCTAGACACCTAGCTAGCTTTTTTCTTTTCTTCTTTTTTTTTTCAGGAATCCGTTGGAAAACTTTCATTGCCTGCACCATTTATGCATAGAACTGATTTGATCTCACTAAAATTGCAGATTTCCTGCATTGCCCAACTAATCCCTTTTCAGATTACTTGAGTGATTAAGGCTAGGTATGTTTTTTTTCTTCCACTTGGGATGAAGTGTAAAAATATGAGTTCTGTTCATTTTTGGATTGTTTTTTATTTCAAGCTTATAAAGCAGGTAGATTTATGCTTATTTGGATCCAGTGACCAATTTCTGCTTAATGTATGTGAAACTGAAGGTAATGTAGTATTGTGTGATAATTGAGGGCTGTTCTGTTTATTCATTTTGGAATAAAATGCTTTTAAATGATCTCTCCTGTTTGTATGTTATTTTTGCATGGTCAGCATAACTTAATATGTCAGGTCTCCAAAGTCCAATTTCCATACTGCATGAATAGAAACCGGTGACTGGGAGTCCAACAAAAATCTAAAATGGTCAGCAGCAACCAACAGTTGTGGTCAAAAGTTTACATACAATTGTAAAGAACATGTATATCATGGCAGTCTTGAGTTCCAATAATGTCTACAACAAGTGGCGTGCACAGATGGACACTAGGTGGTCTTTGCCCTCTGGACCGAGCAAGTGCCCTTATCAAAGTTATTATTTTTTTAATAGTGTACACTGTACTGTATGTGGCCCATGTTGACGTGATCATCGACAGGTCCGGTCTATTATAATATATATATATATATATATATATATATATTATATTATTTACAGTGAGGATTTATGTACATATAAAGTGCAATTTAGTCTGTAAATGTAAAGGCTGTGAGTGGATGATTTTGGAGTCAGGGGGTCCAGCAGGGGGCCTGTGATGTCCTTCAGGTGGCTCAACACTAGTCTCTCAAAGAACTGCAGCACTGCACTGTCCGCACAGCTCCAGACACATCTCCTCCCCTGCCACCACCCAGGTAACACATATAAATGAATCGAGTGTATTGTTTGCCCCCTAAGCCTCAGTTGCCAAGCTATTTGTTGTGAAGTAGCCTCTGTCTGTCTCATACAGCGCCAAACGGCCGAGCCTAAATTCAATTAGAAAAAAACATTTCATTAGCCGACTGCCCACCTGCTTAACAAGCTAGACGCTAGCCATAATCAATTAATGGATGTAACGTGACGACCACCACACAACCAGTGTCGGTAGAATTTGGCATTTGGTACAGCATGTGAAGCTATCATACTATATATTATAGCTGAATATTTACTATTGTGTATGTAATGTTAAATACTATTACTGCTACAGCAAGACCTTTATTTTGAAATGCACCTGGACAGGAACTGTATAGAGCTAGAGAAGGAAGTAGCTTGACTGTATGTGTGTAATTTATTTGCTAAATGTCAAACAGAAAAAGTAGCCGTCTGCCTTGTTGTAATGTCACCAAGCAGTCTTATTCATACTGTTGGTCTCTTCATTTACCAACTGCAGCATGCCTAGAAAGGAAAGATTGAGGAAAGAGAAAGAAAGGGAGCTACAGCAGGCAGCCCAGGGAATCAGCCATCAAGCAGCAAGGAGGATGAGGAGGCAGGTGATGAAGAAGAAAGGTCAGAGTCAAGACCAGACTCATGTGAACTGTTTAGTGTCTTTTAAAGCTTAGATTTTAAAATTGAACTGTTCCTCTAATTTTATTGAAATATCTTAAAAGCTGTCCACAAAGTGGTTTGGCGGTACTAAATCAGGCATGAAGCACCTGACATCACATTCTGCTGTTGCTAGTTCAGAATAATATGTTATTATTATGAACATATCTAAATAAATATGCAATTACATAAAACATGTGCCTGTAATGCTTTTTATAAGGCAGCCGGCGGCTCCACACGCCGCACAAGGTGCCCTTATTTTTCACTGAGCACCTGCCCCCCAAAATGTCTGTGCACGCCACTGTCTACAACTCATTTGTCTGTGATGGAATGAGTGGAACAAAAACATTCATGAATTGTGATTCAAATATAAATTCAGAGTTCTTTTGAAAATGTGACTAAATCTGCTAGCTCAAAAATAAACATAAAGTAAATCTAGTATGTGGTTCTGGTAGTCCTCCATCTGAATTTTGAACCACTCTTGACAGAAATGGTGACATTCAACTAAATTTGTTGGCTTCCTGGCCCACACTTGTTTCTTCAGCACAGTCCACATCTTCTCGATGGGGTTCAAGTCAGGACTTTGGGAAGGCTGTTCCAAAACCTCAATTCTAGTCTGATTGATCCGTTCATTTACCACTTCTGATGTGTGTTTGGATCATTGTTCCGTTTGAACACCCAACTGCACCCAAGACCCAATCTTCTGCTGATGGTTTTAGGTTTTCTTGAAGATGTGGAGATAATCCTCCTTCTTTATTATTCCATTTACTTTCTTTAGAGCAGCAGATCCACGGGCAGCAAAACAGCCCCACAGCATAATACTACCAGCACCATGCTTTACAGTAGGTCTGGTGTTCTTGGGGTTAAAGGCCTCACCTTCTCTCCTCCAGACATATTGCTGCTCATTGTGACCAAACAAACTGTTTTTGTTTCATCTGACCACAGAGTTTTCCTCCAGAAGGTTTTTATTTGTCCATGTGATCAGCAGCAAACTTCAGTTGAGCTTTAAGGTGCTGCGTCTGGAGAAAGGGCTTCTTTCTTGCACGTCAGCCTCAGCTCATGTTGACGCCTGTCTTTTTCTTTCTGACGGATTGTGGCAGTGACACAACTGTGCCATACACTTTATACTTATAAACAATTGTTTGCACAGTTGTAACTGCTGTAACTGCTTTGAAAGGGCTCCAAGTGACTTTCCTGACTTAATAAAAATTATGTGCTTTTATCAGATCAATTCTGAGCTCCTTAGACTTTTCAATTGTAGTGTATCAAACAAGCCCTATAAATGGGCCCAGAACAGTCACCAGCCGTTATCATAATCACTCAGAAGAGGTTAAGAGGCCATGCTACAAAACAAATTGGATTGACCTAACGTTCTATAATCACCAAAATTGATCATTCAAGTTGCTGTATGTATTTTTTCTACCCAGCAGATTTGGTCACATCTTCAGAAGACTCAATAAAAAATCATATTTGCACCAAACTTCATGACTGTTTTTGTGAAGTATTATGTGTTCCACTCATTCCATCAACAATGAGAGCTGTAGAAATCATTGGAACTCAAGACTGCCATGATATACATTTACTTCACCAGTGCATGTAAACTTTTGACCATGACTGTATTGATCACAGGGCTAAAAACAAACAAAAACGTTTTTTTAAATGGGGAAAAACACTGTGTTGGCCCATTACAAATACAACTTCAGATAAAAGTACCAAAGCAGCAGCAAACCTCGGTATAGGAGGTATAATACCATCATGTTTTTTGTTGCTCAGATGGTTTTTCTCCACCAACTGAAATTAGTACCTGATACAGAAGATTGTATTTAAACGCAACACTGGTCATTGCCCTGCGTCGGTGCTGCGAGTAGATGCTCATCCTGTAGTCACGCACTGAGCTGCTGAGTCCGCTGCTCCCTGATCCTCTGGAGCATCTCACTCATCTTCAGTCTGCTGACCACGTCATCCCACAAGATGGACCACACATCGCTGTGAACCAGATTCTCTTCTTCTTCATCTACGCACTGTTAATTAGAGGAGCAGCGTCGACGCGGAGGAGCTCAGAATGATGTCCTCGTACTACCACCCTGCAAAGGAAGCAGACATGGCGGCTATGACAGAGCCGCTCTGCCTGGAAAGAGGTAACGTAAGCCGCTCCACCGCTGCACACCCTCCCGGCCAGTGCTGCTGTAGGTAACCGTGACCTGTGTGTTAAATACACGGTGGGTATTGGGTACAGTTAGGTCTTCATTTACCCAATGATAACAATGAGTGATCCTAAAATAATTGTATTGTGTTGTAACTGAATCATTTGTGAAATCAAGTAATTGTGTCGCAGTTATTAATTACAAAGATGTTCCACTTCGCACGGGCCCGCTCGTTTTGTCTGAACGCCGTTAGCTGTGTAATCGATTCAACCATTCCAGTGTTGTCGCATCTCTTCAGCCAACATGCTTGGCTGTACGTCGAATCACGGACTGTTAGTGTTATCATACGTGCCATCGACAATAGGATCAGAGGACGAACTGACTGCATTCACGGTTGGATGGAGTCGCCTGGTGTTTCTTCGTTAACGTTCGCCGCCAAAGGTGTGGTCCAAAGCCCGGGTTCTGAATACGCATTTAAGACGAGGGGAGTTCGCGATGGTGGCCCTCACAGGCATCGTTTCTATGAAAGGCCTGTCTTGAATGAGCATCACGAACCGAGCCAGTTCTGTTCCCACATAGCAGACCGAACATGAATCAACACACATCGATGATAATTCTGCATCAATGAGACTATGTTTGAAGGGTTGTGACGGACGTGACATGATAACAATGACATGACACGCCTGAATGAACATGAAGTCTTGAACGAATGTTTGACTGGTGCCACTAATTGCCATCCTGTCAATTATGTCACTTTTAATGCAGGTTGATGTATAAGATGTCTTCATCATGACTCCCTGACATTCACCTAAACATAACTTGTCCTCTGTTGTCATGACTTGATGTCAGAGTGCAAACAGACAACTGCATCGACCACATGACATGTAATGACAGCAGTCATCAGACATTCACAAAGGACACTCACCTGTCATTAACTTGATGTTAATGACAGGTGTAATGTCAGTCTTCTAAACACTCCTCCTAATACAGTCTTTTTCACCAAGCCAACTCAGAGTTAATGATATCTGAATAATCCAGGCAATTGTTCTGCCTGGAAATCTTGGGCCCTGGCTTTCTTGTTGGATATTCTTTGACACCTAAACACTGATGCTTTATGTGTAGCTATCAATCGCTCTCTGGAATTATGACAACTGGAATACTATGGTGACCTTTAGACAAAAAGATGTGACTGAGATTTGAAAAAAGCCTCTGCAAATGTGCAGCTCATGCAAAACTTGAGATGTAGGCCTACTGTAAATGTACTTGTGTTCACAGTGCATCAGTAACAAGGAGTCCTCAAGGCTGGACTTTGATTGAGATTGATTGATGTAGGTTGCTCATAAAGGGCCCATAGCTCATTTTTTGCCCTATAGTGGCTAGACTAACACACAAAGTGTTTCTTCAATCTTTATATCTGTAGCGCCAATTCACAACAAAAGTTATCTCGTACCACTTTGCAATTTGAGCAGGTCCAGACCATACTCTTTAGTAATTTATTTACACACACCCGACATTTTCCCCATGAGCAAGCAGTTGGTGACAGTGGCGAGAAAAATGGCCTTTTATCTGGCTTTTCACGGCACACTATACCATATACTCTTTACATGAATACATGCATTCATACTATGCAACCAGATGATTATCATAAGACAGAGCTCATGTCTGAAACCAACAGACACAAGATTTCACTTTACATAAATAATAATGTTGTATCTATATTGTTAAGTTTCATATGTAAGAACAACATATCAAAATAATAAGGGACATTTGAGAATTCCCTCACAGAAGTCAGTCACAACTGGGGGTGCTGAGGGGTCAGTCTATATAATGACGTCATTGTAAACAGAGCGCGACATTAACGACTTTAATGTTTTTGTGTTAACTTGAATGGCCATGATAACTTAAATCTAATCGTTAGATTAGATAGGCTGTAGTTAAGGAGGTAGAGCGGGTTGTCTAGTAATCGGGTCACTAGTTCGAATCCCTGGCTCCCCCAGCTGCATGTCGAAGTGTCCTTGAGCAAGATACTGAACCCCAAATTGCTCCTGATGAGCAGTTGGCACCTTGCATGGCAGCCTCTGCCATCAGTGTGTGAATGTGACACTGAAGTGTTTTGCCGCTTTGAGCGGTCTGTAGACTGAAAAGCCATTCCATTTACCATTTATTAATAACAATGTACAATAACTTGAGAAGTTTCCCACTTCAGCAGACAGCAAAATTGAACGCCAGCATACTATAGGTAAAAGCAGCAACATCGGCTACAGTCAACAACAGCAAGGTGATGAAGAGGGAGAGAATTTCCCCGGACTTTCTTATAAAATCACTCCATTTTGTGAGTTGTTGAGTTAGAAGAAACTTAATAAACATAATGCTTTATATGACAAATTCGTCATCATTTGGGCCATTTTATGAATCTGGCAATGAAGATCTCTCTATCTTTGTGTAAAAAACATTGTGTCCGTTGTCCCAGCAATGTATGTATTCATATACATACAGAGCTGGGTAGTGCTAGCCAATCATAAGTGGTCATTTGAGATGCATGTTGAGACACCTAATGCCAGGTGTGAACTGACAAGCTACCTCATAGTTGACAATAATGAAGCGCAGTGAGGATACAGATGTTTTATAGAAGAGACAAGCGTGTATAACAACTTATAAATGTACTTTAGTGCAACTCACAACGTGGCATAATATGACAAAAATAATATCAAGATGAAATGTCATCAAGAAATGTGGTTAGAACAGCACCATACAAGGCGTTACATTAACAGTGAAGGGCAGATATATTGGTTGCATATTTGGTCATTTAAAAAGAGTTGTACAACTTATGAGTACAAAGGAGCACATTTGTAGAGCCCTGCCTCCACCATGGTTTGTATATTCCAGCTGTATGTCACGCCTCTTTTGTGCATCACAATTCAGATTAGGATACACCTGTGCATCCTCGCTCATAGCTCCTCCGGAAAGCCCCCTTTGTCCTCGCTCCTGTCTCCTCATGGAACATAGGAATTGAGACATCCTTCAATATGGCGTGTGGAGATGGATTTCGGGGTCAAAAGCAGGAGGATGGCGGAGCGAGGCGGCACATAAAAGAGAAATGAGAAGAGCCCTCTCTCTCTGCATCAAGCCTTTTTTTGTGTTTTGTGTGTGCTAGATGTGTGCAGGGTGATCGAACTGCTGGACCGGCTGCAGCGGAGTGGTGAGCTGCCTCCTCCCAAACTGCAGGCACTGCAGAGAGTCCTACAGAGCAAATTCTGTGCCGCTATCAGAGAGGTAAAGAGGAAGTGATTTTCATGATTCCTGGTCGATGACCTTTAAGCTGCTTAGCTCTTTGAATGACTGTTAACCCCACATTGGACCTCTTGTGCACAGAAATATGGCTCATTATAACAGATTTGTGAGGAATCAGGATTTAGTTACTTATTTAGTTACTTAAATGTTCGACTTTATTGTTTTGGTTGGTTGTGATGTTCTGTGACCCTGCAACGAATCAGCGGTTACAGATGGATGGATGAATGTGATGTTCATCATGTGTGTATTCAGTGTACTGTATATCACTTTACCACAGTCATATGTTAACCTGACTTATCTGTGCTCTCCTCTGTTGTCCTCTAGGTATATGAGCAGCTGTATGACACTCTTGATATTGTTGGAGGACCAGAAGTACGAGCACAGGCAACAGCCAAGGTACTACATGCAAACTACATTTTGCTCAAGCAGAATTATTTTAGAGACATTGGGCCCATTTTTTTATTGCACAAGCACAGCAACCAGTGCAAAGTGGTAGGTCTTTGGTACATGCCTGTGTGGGTTGCTCCAATTGCATCTGCTATGATGATTAAGCAGAGTAAAGTACTTAAGGGCTGGGTGCAGTTAAATATAGATCAATTGTGGTGATTAATACAAAAATACATTATTAGCCAGTCATATCACTGATTTCATCTCTCTGATACAGCAGAGCCAATAACAGAGAAGCATAACAATGATGATTCAACTATAGAAAGACACTTACATGAAGAGCAGCACAATATGAACACATGGTACTACAAATCTGTAGACATAAGCAGATAATGTTGATGAGGGTTCTCAGTCATCAAGGTCATGGTAAATTTACGTGCTGTATCATAGGTCACTGGACTTGTTTCAGTTTGTTGAAGATGTTTCACCTCTCATCCAAGAGGCTTCTTCAGTTCTAACTAACTGGAGGGGAGTTTGCAGGCTTAATTAATGTCGTAGGCCACCTCCTCTGTTCAAAGATGGTTGTTCCAGCTGTCTTTGACCCACTTACAATGTAGTACTGAGCTCCGTCCCCAGACAGCTTAACAACCATTAACACCTGGGCTCACCTAGCCTTAGAAACCCACATGAAGGCCGGTTTGACCAACGACCCACAAGTGGCCCTAACGACTCTGAAACTGAACAAGAAACTGAAACAAGTCCAGTTGCCTACGATATAGCACTTAGAATAAGCAGATAGTGTTTTTTCCTGTTAATGAATGGAATATAATTTAGTATCAATGTGATGCTATTTCAGTTATAATTCTGCATGATAGCAGCGTTTGCATGCAGTGCTTTTCAAGAATAGAACTTGAGATGCTACTTTTGCTAAAAGGAAAATTGGAAATGAGGTCAGGACACACTAAGGCACGTCAGTCAGATATCCTCTGCAGAAACAGGCAAAATACTGAGTTATAATCTACCAGTATGCCGTGTGTAGAGTAGAGGTGTGCAAGCATGATGTCATGTGCATGCAAATTAATGAAGGTCAACACACTGGACAGCCATGTGCAATGGTGGTGTGTTCCAGTGCAGCACTTCTCAAATCTAAGCTGCAGATTTATCAACATGTCTGTCCTGCTCCCGTCAGATGGCTGCAGGGACTTAATGAACTGATGGAGAAACGTTTCATACAGTATAAATCAACCGTGGACAAAAGATGCTCTAAGAATTGCTTATATTATTATTCATAGATAAATGCAGGCTTATTTACCGATAACCATGCTTGAACCATGTTAAATGGTATTTTAAAAGCAGATGTAAAAGCCTCTTTGGCTTTAAAGTGTTTAATTAATATGTTGTTGCTTTAGGACACACCAGGTCTGTCCTAAAATACCACTCACATATGACTTTTTGTTACACATTTTGTCATGTGTACTATATGACTCTTTACTTGGTGTGATCATTCCTCTTGTTATTTGTAGTAGATTACACTTGCTTTATCTTACTCAGACTGCTGAAGTTCTAGTAATACAGACAAACTTTGAAATACATTTTTGCATAAAACCTACATTGGAAGCATGTAATAAGGGGATACCTGCTCTTTTTGATGCAACGGCCAAGTTGAAATAAAATATCCCATCATACCAGCCAAAATATACACTGTCCGGCCCAAAAAAAAGTCACGCACTCTAATAGTTCGGTGGACCGCCTTTAGCTTTGATTACAGCACACATTTGCCGTGGCAGTGTTTTGATAAGCTTATGCAATGTCACAACATTTATTTCCGTCCAGAGTTGCATTCATTTTTCACCAAGCTCTTGTATTGATGATGGGAGAGTAGGGCTGCTACGTAAAGTCTTCTTCAGCACATCCCAAAGATTTGGGCACATAACATCATTGAGCCTAGACCTGACCAACTGAATCAACCCCAAATCATAACACTGCCCCCACAGGCGTTTACATTAGACACTAAGCATGATGGGTGCATCACTTCATCCGCCTCTCACCTTACCCTGATGCGCCCATCACTGTGGAACAGTGTAAATCTGGACTCATCAGACCACATGACCTTTTTCCATTGCTCCAGAGTCCAATCTTTATGCTCCCTAGCAAAGTGAAGCCTTTCTTTCTGATACCCTCACTGATAAGTGGTTTTCTTAAGGCTATACAGTTGTTTAGTCCCAATCCCTTGAGTTCTCTTCGCATTGTGTATGTGGAAATGCTCTTACTTTCACTCTTAAACATAGCTGTGACTTCTACTGTTGTCTAATGTTCTACCGGAGTGATCTCATTCAAGATTTTTTCTGACCACATACAGTATCTACCTCAATGATGATGGTTAACCACTATCCTTCCAGGTTTGAATGATGCGTCGGACAGTTCTTGACCCAATTTTAGTAGTTTCAGTAATCTCCTTCGTTGTTTTCTTTGCTTGATGCAGGCCAATAATTTGACCCTTCTGAAACAGAGTAACATCTCTTCCACGACCACAGGATATATCTTCTGACATGGTTGTTTAAGAAATGAGAAGCTCCTCACTGCGTCAGTTGGGGTTAAATAACTTGTTACCGGCTGAAACATGTTAATCACTGCAGTAATTATCCAATGGAAGGCTCTTACCTTTTTGCTTAGTTAAATCCAGGTGGAGACTTTTTTTTGGGCCAGGCAGTGTATATTTGGAATGACTTATATTTTTGATGAATGAAAAATGACACAGGGACCTGTTGTAAGGGAATCAGCAAGATCAGTGGTTTGAAATCCTGACTTTTTAGCAGTATAATGTATTTGAGCATTCAGGGAATTGATTTCACCTGCTGAACTTTCACTTTCCCCTAGTGTGTCACTATCAGGATCTTTTTAACAGTAACAATAATTTTACCTCTGCTGTGCTGCTTAGTGGCAGAATGGTTGGCACATATAGCACACATCGACACATCCTGTGAGAAGTGAAGATCTGGCAGTTCGACTCTGGTCGGCAATGCAAGGCAAGGCAATTTCTGCATTTCCAACCACAAGCATTTCATCTGTCAATAACTGAACAGGTGTAATTTCAATATAATTTCAAAATATATGGAATACCAAAATATGAAAATTGAGTTGTATCCGAATTGGTCCAGATACGTTATTTTGATGCAGATTGCTCAAAATGTATAGAAGTAGAAAAGAAACAGATGAGGACTAAATTCAAAATGACTTTCATTTAAAAGTCTATATTCCAAAAAAGTTAATTGTTAATATACAGATACTGTCAGAGTGCTGCTTACAGTGGTCATTGCCCTGTCATGAAAATGGGGTCTATTATGTCCAAACCATTTTACAGTCCACAGCCTAGCTTAATTCGACAACGCTTTTGTGATACATCCAGTCATGTAACTAGAGAATAAAGGCACCTTAACTCTTTTTATAGCCTTTTTTTTAATGTGGAATAGACTTTTTTTCACTGATCACATGGTTGCCCTCCTGACCAGGCAACAGTGGCAGCCTTTGCAGCCAGCGAGGGCCACGCTCACCCAAGGGTGGTGGAACTGCCCAAGACAGAAGAGGGTCTGGGCTTTAACATCATGGGGGGGAAAGAGCAGAACTCGCCCATCTACATCTCAAGAGTGATCCCTGGGGGAGTGGCCGACCGCCAAGGAGGGCTGAAGCGAGGAGACCAACTGCTGTCTGTCAACGGAGTGGTAAGGAGCTCAGGCCCACTGTGAACCGCTCAAGTCCCACAGAGAGGAGCAACACACACTCTGACAAGTTTAATCTAATGTTGGTTTACATTTTTTTCACATAGTTTTAAAAATGTAGACATATTTCTGATGCTGCCTTTCTCAAAGCAATTTCAAAAGTGTTAAAAGAGTGACTGAAAGTCAGGCTAATACGCGCTGTTTCACCATCCTCTTCTGATGGAAAGTTTAAAGTCTGTCAGACCACAACCACCGCCAGCAGTAAACTGCTCTTCTGTGTGAGAAAGTCAGAGCTCAACCACCAGAGGTCGCCAAAAACAGCTTCAACTGGTGTAAAGTGCCGATTAACCCAAAAACAGAAGAGGACCGTGTTAGTTACTTTATTGTACCTGCATGCAAAAATGTGATCATACATTTGCAGATATATACCATGCAAGGACTGATCCGTGAAGACACCCACTGAGATGGGTTGATGACAAATGCAGAACCCTGCAGACAAGAAAACTTAAATTAGCTCTGCTCTTTAATACGTCTTGTTCAGCGTGTCAGCACCTGTACATGGAATGACTGACAAGTAACAAGCAATTTATTAATGATCAATGTCAGGATGGATATGAAACTGGAAATGAGCAATAAAGATTTTATGTATCTTATAGTCAAAATATTTTCTAACATGTCAAAATGTTCTTTAGATTCCTGAAAAAGGATAAAGGTGTCATTTAAGGGTTAAATATGATATTTTGAATATTTATATAGCAAACGGCTTTTTGCTTTGTAAAGATAGAGTGGAGTAATGAAATAAGCAATGCAGTAAAATATTCTTGATTCATATTTGACCAGCACGGACTAGTTTGGTGAACTGCATTTTAAAGTAGCACACAAAATAGCAGCTGTCTGGTGACAAACTTGCTCATATAGCTTCACAGTGCATTAGAATATAGTTCTGTATAGATTTTAAGGGACAAATACTCTATGCAGTAACAGAGTACTTCATATTCATATGAAGTATAAATATTCACATTTGATGCTAATTTGATAGTTTTGATCTGAGATATTAGCCCTCATTCAAAGCAGTACACAAAATAGTTGTCATAAACTATCTCACTTTAGATCTAAACAGTACACTAGAATACATTTCTGAAAACATTTTATGCAAGACTTATAGGCTATGCATGATATCTAGTGGCAGTGAATTTTTAAGGGTCAGTACACCACATTACAAAAAAAAACCTTCTCACTTCTTGTGGTTTTAAGATGTTTATTTTGGTTTTATTTACTAAAATGTGATCAGCATATGTGTTATTACTTCATTGAATTGAGTATTAAAGGTAGGGTTAAAAGATCACTTTTGTTTATTGTCTTAACGTGACAAAACAATTGTAGATATTGTGTTGGTGCCCATGCAGAGCGTTGAGGGGGAGCACCATGAGAAGGCTGTGGAGCTGCTGAAGGCCGCCCAGGGTTCAGTCAAGCTGGTGGTCCGCTACACCCCAAAGGTCCTGGAGGAAATGGAGGCTCGCTTTGAGAAGATGAGAAGTGCCCGGAGACGACAGCAGCACACCAGCTACTCGTGAGGCTGCTTGTTAGTCTACACCCAGTCACCACTGTTAATATATGTACGGATACACACTGTCAGTGTGCACCAAATCTAAACTACATATGAAATCTATACAATATGTACTACATACAAATCATCATAGTATGCACTTTCAGAAGTTCATAAACAGAAAATTAACATCATTTTCCATTTCATACAAACAAAATTCAGTTGAGTTTGTTTGCTCTTTATGGCTCTGTGTGCAAAACGCACAGAGAAAACCTCTTACAATCCAAAGACTTACATCCAGTGGTTCATGTGGTTCTATTTCAAGATGAATTTACTGGATAATGACATTTGATCACAGGCCTTTACATTTGAGGGTCAGGGCTTTCAGTCCTCTATTCAGGCCCAAGGGATGCCCTAGGACAGATTTGATTCGACGCGCCTCCTCTATATCCACATAAACTCCGCAGCACTTACTTGTTGTTGACTGAAGGTCTGGGTTGGGATGAGTGATTGATGAATGGTGATTAATGTCGATGAATGGTGATGAATGTTCATTAATGGTGACGAATGGCGATGAAGGTCGATGAATGGTGATGAATGGTGATGAATGGTAATTAGTGATGATAAATGTGGATGAATGGTGATGAATGTCGATGAATGGTGATGAATGGTAATTAGTGATGATAAATGTGGATGAATGGTGATGAAGGTCGATGAATGGTGATGAATGTCGATGAATGGTGATGAATGGTGATGAATGGTAATTAGTGATGATAAATGTGGATGAATGGTGATGAATGTCGATGAATGGTGATGAATGGTGATGAATGTCGATGAATGGTGATGAATGGTAATTAGTGATGATAAATGTGGATGAATGGTGATGAATGTGGATGAATGGTGATAAATGATGATGAATGTGGATGAATGGTGATGAATGTTCATTAATGGTGATGGATGGTGATGAATGTCAATAAATGGTGATGAATGTGGATGAATGGTGATGAATGTGGATGAATGGTGATAAATGATGATGAATGTGGATGAATGGTGATAAATGTGGATGAATGGTGACGAATGTGGATGAATGGTGATAAATGATGATGAATGTGGATGAATGGTGATAAATGATGATGAATGTGGATGAATGGTGATGAATGTCGATGAATGGTGATAAATGATGATGAATGTGGATGAATGGTGATGAATGTTCATTAAAGGTATAGTTGGTAATGTTGGAGAGCTAGCAAGATTTGAAAATGGCACCTCGTCTAAGCTCCACCCCCTTCTCCCCCTCCCGTCAGCGCTCCGACCAAAGCCCCGCCCCCACAAACTTGAACGCGCATCAGACAGTCCGTCAGCAGGGCAGAGGAGAGCCGTTAGCTTTGGGCTAATACAAGCTACAAAAGTAGCTAAGTTGGCTAACGTTACATATTTCATGAAAATAACAAATCCCTCGAAGCAAAACAACTAATTACCTGTCCAACAGAAAGACAGCAACCTCTGCATCACTTCTGGAAGTGCTACTTTAGCTGCATTTTCTCTGCCATCGTTCTCTTGCTAACTGTGCTAACTCTTCTTCTTCTGCTGTTGTCTTATGGCTGTTGGCAAACAACTGTTAGGTGTGCATTATCGCCACCTTCTGACCTGGAGTGTGGATCTCCTGCTAACTCCATATGCAGTGTGCTGAATATATCCGGCAACGGTGACACGTGATGAGTGCGTGCAGGGAGGAGGGGGGGACAGAGGGGGGTGCAGGCAGGACGAGACATGAAGGCATCTGATTGGTTCTTTCAACTCGGACCGAGAGGGAGGGATTGGTCAGAGTTTTTAGCTGCCATAGAGGTCTGGTTTTTTTCGTTCCTTTTTCTGAACACATTATGTATGGACTACTCTCAGGGTGGGAAGACCATTTCACCCAGTATAACAAAAAGTGTTTCTGAACAGGATTACCAACTATACCTTTAATGGTGATGGATGGTGATGAATGTCAATAAATGGTGATGAATGGTGATTAATGATGATAAATGGTTATAAATGATCATGAATGTGGATGAATGGTGATGAATATCGATAAATGGTGATGAATGTGGATGAATGGTGATGCATGCACCAAAACAACATGCGTGTGGATTCAAATTAGGGATGGCTCGATACAACTTTTTCATGTCCGATACCGATATTGCAACTTAGAGTATCTGCAGATACCGATATCAATCCGATACCGTCTTTTCTCCTGTTCATGTTAATAATACATATAATTTATATAGACGTACTTTGCTTAATATGGACATCTAAAAACACCATGTTCAAACTGTGCAACAAAAATTCTGCTCCCCTAAAGGAAGAAATAAAATCCAGGGTTTCCCCCAGAAAACTTGTTAAGCCCGGTGGTAGGGTGGCCCACCAGCGGCCCACCGGTGCCCAAGCATGTTTTTTTTGTGTCAGGGGCCTGACCCTGACCATTGACTGATGGCAGGGCCCTATAGGTAACAGATTCATTAATGGAGTAGTAGGATTTAGAAGGAGTGATTCCATAAGGCTTTAAGATCAATGTTAAAAGTTGACTGGAAATTTGAAAATATGATCATTATCATGTGTTATTATAAGACATTTATGTAACACCAGGTCTTACAGATTGCACTCTTGAAATGTTGTTCAACCAACCACAAAAATAAATAAATAATAAAAACACTATTTAGATAAATAATATCAACTGTCTGCACTAAAAACTAAAAAACAACTGCCTGGTGTCTCCAGAGATTTTTATTTTTTTCCTCAGAGATTTTTACAATCTGGAGTCACGTAAACATGACCACGCGTCTTTTTCCGGTCAGTCGTCATGGAAACGTGACAATCACGGATCTACCAAAGATACTCTGTAATCTACTGTTTGGACCAGAGAAAACAAACGTGTGTAAATGTAGCAGCGTTGTACTCTCTCTCTTTCCGTTGTGTATTTTTACAGAGAAGAAGACCATCACAGTTGGCAATCTTGCCGTTCATTTCCGACATAAAGCGTACCTGGCAGAAGAATTGATAGCACAGTCAGTTTCAGTTTCCTCACACACACACACATACACGTCAGGGAGACAGCGAGGTCCGACTGCTGCTCAATTAGTTTCAAAATGAAAGCAAAGGGCAGCAGGTCGGAGGTGGACCCTGGGCAGCTGCAGCGAGGACAAGGCCTCTGTACATGGGGCGCATGCTTTACCAATTGAGCTACTAGAGCACCCCAGCTGTGTCATCTTTGATGTGCCGGAGATTTGTCCCCCTCAATAACCTATATCATTGTAAAGATGTAATTTAAAATAATACAATGATATGCATTGAAAACAATTGCGCTAATGAAAGATGCAAAATAATGTGTTTTTAGGTTTTTAAAGATTGGTTCCCCGTTTCATATGCCCTACAGTGGTTTGTCCACTGCCTCAGCCTGCACCTCCACATGCTTTAGCACTCACTACATAGAGCGGTCCCTGGTAGTGTGGTCGTGGTGCTGGCTGACCATAGTGAGAAGCTACTTTGCAAAAGTTAACTTAAAACAAAAGATGCTATTTGTCTCTTTTCATAAAGAGTTTTATTGTTTGCTTATACTTTGGTTCAGTTTAAGCAGAGCATAGTGTTTTAGCTGAAAATAGCTAATTGCTTTGGTCGCTACAAACGCTGTAGATGGCCCGACTTCCTGTCAAAAATATTGTTTTTTTATGTTGACACAGACATGGCTGGGAAATGTCCCAAGTTGTCCTTAAAAATATCCAATTTACAATTTATAAATTGTTGAAACGCCGCGGTCCCTTGTTACAAATATCCACTCTCTGCTCACCTCCTGACATGACAGTCAGTTAATCAACATGAAACATGAACATGATATGACACGTTTTGTGGAAATGTTAGTACAATACATGTGCAGATATATAACTAATTTTATTAAATGATTTAATCCTGGTGACTGGGCTGAAAGATGTGTCTTACATTTTTATTTACTTTACCATTAATAGAACAACATAAAACTTCTTCAAGGTTGGCAGGTCTGTAAGTATAACACTACTTTTGGCGGCCCCTTCAGGAATTGCACTTGAGAATATTAAGTTTGTTCTTAAACAGTGACGTGAAATATCTGCCCTTAACAGGGATGGAGAGAAAATAAAAGAATTGCAGATCCTGGCTTTGATTTTAAAGATCGAAATTGTCAATTGTCAAGTGGGGCTTAAAGTACTAGTTGCTGGAAATGTGTGTTACCAGTGTAAGGGCCCTCTCATGCTGGGAGGGAATAGCAATTTACTGAATGGATGGATATTCTTCTCATGGAAAGTCCTACAAAAAGATGCACTTTCGGATCTGGTACTATCATGTTTAGTGATTATTATTGTGTCTCAGCAGTTTTTATAGCAGTTCACCAACATGCAGCACAATCCTCTGTCTCTCTTTCTGCAGATCTCTGGAGTCCAGGGGCTAGCTAAACCAATTCCTCCATCCACCTCATCGTCCAACCCTCCTCAAACCTCTGTTCCAGTGGGAGGCAAGACCGTAGATGAGAAGCAAAAAACCAAAGTAGCCTACCAACACCTGTTACCTGAACTTCTTCATAAAGCCAACGCTGCAGTTCAGGATTTTCTTCCCTCAGTCTTTCCTATTTCTTAGTGAAGTGCAGATTAAGCTTGTTGTCAGACTGTGCCATTAATTTCACCTTTGTGAAATCATCCTCAGCTTCCTGTTACATAAGGGCAACACATTCTCTTTAGTGTGTGGCTTAACTAAAACCTAGTGTGATGTTATCATGTCGTTTTATGTTTGAATTCTCATGTAGTGCACTGCGCTCCTCAGCAGTTAGGCCTGATTAGCCGAGGAAACGTGGAAACTGACACCTACAGCCTTCACTGCTGTTTCTCCATCAGATGTCCCAGCTGGAGGGCTAAGCATTAGCATTATGAAGAACTACACTTAAATCAGTGGCTGGCAAGTGTCATCTTTTTTGTATTAATGTATTTATTTTATTTATTTGCATAAATATTTATGAAATAAAGTCTTACTGAGTAAATTGAACGCTGTCTTTCTTAGAAACGAGAAATTATTTTGAGGGCCCGTGCACCGACCATATGAATGAGAGAAGTAATAGCAGGAATGTCTCACCTGCTTGGATGTTTGAATGAAGTTTCTTTGTTAAAAATGTGGAAGGAGTTACGTTCCAAAAAGCACTAAATAATAATAATAATAATAATAATAATAATAATAATAATACAGTTTTCTCAATTGTTAAAGCATTTTTCCTGAAACAAAATTTAAATACTTTTGACATCATGAGGCCATACTACATATTCAACTGTTTAAAGTTGTGTAGAAATAGTTTCCTTTTTCTCCTTTTTTACTGTAACATTTAGGGAGGGAGGTTCTCCCAATAATATTGTACAGTACAGTACATACAGTAGTGAGCTGTGTTTCAGCAAGAGGAACAGATTTTGGAATCCATAGTCAACAGGTAACTGTCTTTGATTGTCAACTGACAGCCCAGTGGACCAGCAGCAGCAGCGTAATGATAAAAAGTGTTGTCTTGGGAAATCCATTGAAAATCGAATGAAGTCCAGTCAATTTTATTTAAATACCGCCACTTCGAAACAAATGTCATCTTAGCTGTTATACATTGATACACAATATACACCTATCAGGCATAACATTATGACCACCTGCCTAATATTGTGAAGGTTCCCCTTGTGCAGCCAAATCAGCTCTGACCTGTCAAGACATGGACTTAAGACCTCTGAGGGTGTCCTGTGGTGTCTGGCACCAGGGTGTTTTATAGTGGATCCTCTGGGTCCTGTATGTTGGGGGGTGGGGCCTCCATGGATCAGACCTGCTCCAGCACGTCTTACAGATGCTCGATCAGATTGGGATCTGGGGAATTTGGAGGCCCGGTCAACACCTTGGGCCCTTTATTGTGTTCCTCTAGCCGTTCCTGAGCAGTGTTTGCAGTGTGTCAGGGCACATTGTGCTGCTGGGGGGCCACTGCCATCAGGTAGTGTTGTTGTGATGAGGGGGTGTACTTGGTCCACAACAGTGTTTGGATGGGTGGTGCGTGTCAAGTGGCATTCACATGAATGCCAGCACCCAAGGTTTCCCAGCTGAACATTGCATTGTGATGAGATGATCAATGTTATTCACGTCACCTGTCAGTGGTTTTAATGTTGTGGCTGAATTTAAAACAACTTTATTGACCACTATTTGCATGCAGAAGGCAGAAATTTCTCTTTAGCTTTAGCTTACAAATCTGCAGTTAAAAAGGGTACATTAAAACATATTACATCCAGACAGGACAGGACACATTGAAACACACACAGTATATACCTTATTCATTTACCGTATGTTTATACACATATTAACATATATATTTTATGTATCTTTTGTCTTTTAACTGTGCACTTATTTACGTCAATTCAAATACATTTCTAATTTCTATTTTGTCCTTGCATGTAGTCTTAACCATTGTTTGCTGTTCTGCATGGGGATGCTACAGTTGCTTGGAGAAAGGAGTATGAACCTACAATTTCCCCACTGACATGGAGAGGCTCATGTCTGCAGGAGCAATCTAAATATTACCTAAGATTATAACAACAAAAAACTATGTGAGGTTATCATATTCATACTATGCACTTGCACTTTTCTTTTACAAAGACCACACCACTCGGAAGCTTAATATTTGGTTAATTTAGAATAATGATCAGGGAAATGCTTGAGAAACTCAGGGAGTTATGACTCAAGGTTATGTTTAAACTCATTGCAGGTTTTCAGACTCCACTGAATCCTCCTTTAGTTCTTGTGCAAAGAGAGAGAGAGTGAGTGTAAGACAGGAAGAAAAGACACTGTCGTTTGGTCTGTGTACGCCAACTTATGTTGTGGAATTTCAGTAGTTGTGATCTAAACAGCTTCAACAAGTATGACAGTTACTGATTTGATATGAATCTGTAAGTTGTAATTAGTTTTTTTAAGAAACATGAACAATACATAACTATATATCAATAGTCAAGCATAAATAAGACTTTAAAGGATTATATATGATACAAATATTACAAATAGTAAAAAAGGAAAGAAAGAAAAATAAACCAACATTTTTTCTCTTACAGCTAGTAATCAGTCCTGCACAATTTCATCCCACTGAACAGACAACATAATGTGAAGCATATTAGGCTCACATCCTGTTTCTAACAGAGGTCTGTGTGCTTAATTAACTTGTTCTTAGTCCTGAAAATTAATGTAAAATTGTCTTAAAATGCCCATTTCAGTCTAGCCCAAAGTAAATTCAAAGCTGTTGTTGAACCTTTTCCCCCCAAACTGTCTGAAGCTCTGTAAATGCTTCTGGCATTGATCTAAAGGAGTTTGACCATACTGAATTTTTTTTTTTTTTTTCTTGGCAATTATTTTTTTTTTTTTATGCAAACATAAGCCTGCAGTAGACCTTTTACTGCCCCTATTACCTGGAAAACACAATGGTTCCACATCATCGAAAACTGTGATAACTATATATTACTGGATTTGAAATCTCATTGGCCACATGATGCATCACTCTTCTGTAGGCTGGTGTGTGAGTGGCTCAGGAGAGAGGAGAAAGAAGCGAGTGGGTCACACGATCTCTCATTGGCTGTTTTAGGCTCTAGGGCAAGCTTAGAAGCTCAGATCTGCTCAAATGAGCTGTCCATCAAACGGCTGCCATCTCAGCATCTCTGTCTTTTACCAGATTAAAACATGAAAAAACATCTGCGATTGCAGTTTTCTGCCATTTTGTCACCATTTAATCATGGACTATTGTGTTTTGAACTAAATGTGTTACTGAAATGGATCTTTTGTTGGAGTTTGGTGCACTACTGAAACCCCCAGAACCTTTATTGGGGAGTTGGCAAAACTTTGTACATGCTATTTTTTGTTTGTTTGTTTGTTTGTTTGTTTTTTTGTTGATTGTACCTGGTTCCTTTGGTTTTATCTTGAAATGGTTTGCATGAATAGAATCACGAGAATCTAAGCTGTCTAATGATGTATGGCATGACCATACACTTCGATTGAAAGTTTGGTGAACTGGCCGCTGACTTTTAACAGGTTTTAATGAAAGGATCCCATACTTTTTAAATAGCTCTTGTTTTTCCTTAATAGGATAAGTTATCCTTTTGAAGGATGTACATCTTGAAAGCTTTGTCAACCATTTACAAGTACTTGGTCTATTTACATTCTTCCATGATAATGCTATCATACATTTTGCCTGTAACAAACATAGATCTAAACAGATTGGCTCGTTCTTCCTCAAATGTTGTGCGTTGGATAACAACCTAATACCTTAGAACACAATTTGGGGATATCACTATCAGATTAGTTTAACTTTTCCCAGGTAATATATGTGAGCCATGTGCCAATTACAATCTAGAAGCTTAAGATGGGTATTTGCTGTTCCTGTTTGAGCTTTCTTGCAAGCATCTTGCCACTCAGCAAATAAAATATCTTCCTGTAAATCCTCTCCAAACTTTAAATTTAGCTTTGGAGGACCAGTCATAAAATCCAGACATTAGTTTTCTCCGGTACAGTCATTAAAATAGCTTTCCCTAATGGTGAATGTGGAGGTATAGCTAATGATTGTTTTTTGGTTTACTCCAATGAAGCTTCTGAGTTGTGAAAATTTGAAAAATGTTTCAGTGGATTGTCATGTTTAGTTACAAGCTCCTCAAATGACATTAAATAATCCTGTAATCTATATAGATCCTGATATTTCTGAACTCTGACCAAGTCCTAAACCCAGTGTCAGCTATACCGGGCGTGACATCTTCATTTCCCGAAACAGGACTAAAACATGCAAGAGGAAGCGGCTCACCCAAGTATTGCCTCACAATACCAAACATTAATCATATGACTAGTAATGGGATTCATATTTTTTTTTTTTTTGTTTCTTCAGGCTAGTTGTAGTACATACATAAAGGAAGCAATAGGTCTAAAGATTAGGACTCCATCCCTCTCCAGGTAGGAGGGTTGTCATTTAAAATAAAAACAAGATGGTTCTTAACCAAGCTACCCAATAATACCAGAGAGGGAATAGACTAGGTACAGGACGGATAAGTCCAATAGGGATTGTTTGTTATTCCACAGGAAATGTATAAAAACAAGGGGATGTTATGGAATAAGTAAAGTTCACCACATCTTTTATATTGGGTACTATATTTACAGTTAAATCTGTGAATTGATTTACAACTTTTCACTTGTAGGCTTGTGCAATCGGATACGCCTCTCTTTAGAATTTAGTGACATTATAGAGGGTTTTGAATTATTACATTAATAGCCTGAAAAAATACCAAATGTTTTAATTACTTTTAACAAAGCTGGGATAGACTTCTCCATATGTCTGAGAAAACAATGATGTCATCAACATAAAAAACGACCTATAGCTAGTCCAGAAATCTTGGGCGAGCGAGCTGCCTGTACCAAGATGGCCGCCATGTGCGGACGTTCGACTCCGCCTCAGGGTGGCAGTAATGCAACACATTGGATGCCAACTGCCGTAATACCTCGAAGAAGAAGGAAAAGAAGAAGTGGAGGCGGAGAAAAGAAGGAAGGAAGGAAATTTGAAAGAGAAACAAACGATTTCATAAACACTTTTAGAGCATCTGCAGAGAGACAGTCTGCGGTTTGTTTTCTAGGAGAAGACCTGAGGATCACTCTTGACCGGACTAACTCAGGTAACACAGAGACATTTAAACAGGGCAGTGTCGGGGTTTAGTAACGTCGGTCACTAGAAACTCAACTGAAAACTAGGATAGTGTCAGCTGCCTCTGTTCACGACCGTCACCAGCGTTAGTAACGTTAGCTTCGTCCTGTAGACACAAACTGACTGAATGTAACGTTTAGATAACTTTCTTTCCCGATAGTTAGCTGTCTATATTCAAGAGCTAACGTTAACGGGTTAAAGGCTGGCTTCATTTGGTAACTACCAACGTAACTGAAAACAGCGTAAACAGCTAGCTAGCTAACTAGTCCATAGTTTTGTAACTTTATAGATTTAACTACAACCAGCTAACTGGCGTCACCCAGGCTACAGCTTATCCAGCTGGAGGCTAACAGGCCGCACAGAATGTGTCCATAGCTCGTTTATTGACATAGCAGTTAAATATCCCTATAATGAATATATACCTACTTAAAACAACTAAAACACACTATTCTTTCATCCACAGTACATTTCTGTCAACGCAGTTGAATGACCAACATGGTAACTTGTCACTTGCCATAAAGTTTCAAGACAAGACGCCTCTCTAAAGTTTTGAGGAAAGCCTGAAGATAATGTTAACTAACGCTAACACCTACAGGATACTATACGTTTTTATGCCGGAGGACAAAACAGCACGTCTAGTGCTACAACTCATGATTGTTTCCATTGTTTAGTAATATACCAAATAGTTTTTAAATAATCAAAATAGTTTGGTCATTGTGGGTGAATAGATGGAGATGTGTTGGAGTGTTTTATTTGCTTGTTTGATTTTCATTTTTTCTTTTTTCTTTTGGTGCATTTAATTTGTTTTTCCTGTCTTTGTTTTCCACTTTTTCTATTCCAATTTTGGTTTGTTTGATTTAATTTCATTCATTTATTTACATAATTTTCTTAACTTTAATGTTATGATTTGTATGTGTTACTCTCTTGTGCAGTATCATGTCTTGTTTTGTCCATGAAATATTGATCAGAGGGTATTAATGATATATTAAGCTGTGATGATGTGTTCATGTGCTCATTTGTACAGAACAGTACTAAACTGTCCATTAAAGGAGTATTCTTCTGCAAATCATAAACATGTCTCACTCTTGTTTCCAGCCAGGATGAAGAGTTCCTCTTCGTTCCTCTCTCCTCCTCCCTCTCCTCCCCCTGCCCCCCTCCCCCTCTCCTTCTCTTCCTCCTCACTGACTTGCTGTCCTGAACTCAATCTGTCCGTCACGCTCAGCCCCAGCAAAATGAACATGGAGCCTTGCCCACTGAAGAGGAGGCAGCAAAGCAACTACTCAGGGCTGAAGCCCCGCTCAAGAGGACAAACAGGAAGAAGGGGGAACACAGAGGTGATTACATCATTCTAAGTATTGGGTCACATTCGCTGTGAAATGGTGGGCAACAGGAGTTGAGGTACATTCTCTCTCATTTGGTGGATGTGCCAGAGGTAGTGGTGGGTAGAGTACTCAATATCTATACTGAGGAATAGTTAGAGCTGGGCGATATAACGATTAAGATAGATCGATATTTTATCAAGCGAGGTATAGGTTCAGACAATACAGTTTTCTGTAAAGCCATGCTAATATGTGTCTCTCCTCTCACTCAGAAGTTATCCGACAGCAGTGAGGGAGAGGGAGGTGTCCATTCAAGACTGATTACTCTAGTTTAATTAGTCTGTTAATTAGTCTACAGTGCGACGTTGCTTCTGCACCTGCTATGCAAAATCAGTCTGTGAGATGAGTGAGTTTGCTGCGGTAGCACTTTAATGCTGTCAGGTTAAGATTTGTGTGCTTGTCTTTGTGTGAGGTTCGTTATCATTAAGCAATTTTGTCACAAGACAGCCTGCACTGTGGAAAAGTTGATTTTTCAAGTCTGGCTGAGTTGATGATGTCAGAAATTGTTTGAAACTGTGAAATAATGTGTGTTGAGTTAAGGAACTAAGCTAAGAGACATGCCATAAAATGGTGAGTGGTGCTGGCTCAGGCCTGTGTGAGCTGACAAATCAGAGCAGACTTGGCTACTCGGGCACTCACACATGGCCCAGTTGCTCCGTATTGTGCTGAAGCACGATTGTCCCTCCTCCCCAGTCCCCCACTGTCCAGCACTCACATTGCTCTGGCCGCAACCGGGCCTGAACATGGTTATCTCTGGTACATACGTCATCACATCATAGAGCGGTTGCGGCACAATGGAGAACGACAGAGAGCACACGACTAACTTTTTTGTGGCTTATTTTGTGTTGTTGTGGTCATAGACGGCCCTCTCACATTCCTGGATTTCTTGATTATGCAAAGCGGTGTAATACACATGATTATAGTTCATGTCCACATTGCGCACCTGTGCTTGTGCTCGTGCATGAGCAACCGTACCATGCCGAAGCACACCTCTTCCAACTGTGCCAGGGCTAAGGAAGTGTACATGTATTGTGTAGCATACCACTTCACTCTAATAGCTCGATTTGTAAGACAAGTATACTTTTCACAAGCTCAAACTTCTTCTTTTTCATAACTTCATAACAATTAACATCACTAATAACATCTAATTTATTTTTCCAGTAACATAGACTGGAGATCCGGATCTCTCCTCTCTCTATGAGCATGTACAGTCACAGTGTTTTCAGGAGCTGTTAATAGTACTGAAGGTGGGTTGAGGTTCTCTGCCAGAGATTCACCCTCATTGAAATAAAACTAAACTATGCTTAATAGGCACATTTTCCCACCCTGTAATATTATTATTTAAATGAATTCAGGCAGGTCACTGGAAATTTATGTTTGTTTTTTTGCTATGTTGAACATTGACCAGTGATCTAACTGAAAACGACGTGGAAAGTGGAAAGTTTGTTTGCTGTTTTCATGTCTGCCAGTCATGCAGAAGCCTGCAGCTCTATTTGCCAATGCTGACCACAGCCTGTAAGTTTGTAACAAGAATATGTAGTGTGTATGCCTTGAGTGATTTGTATTTACTTAAAAAAAAAAAAGTGCTAATTTCGATGTTCGTTTGCTGTTAGCATAATGGCGCTAGTGTAGGCACATTACCCCTCTTGCATGTTAGCTCCTTAGCATGTCAGCTTCTTAGCTAGTTAGCTCTAGCATGGCCTTTTCATTTGACAGAATACATTAGCTATCTGCTAGCTGCATCTGGAAGCAGTGAGGGCAGAATTTACTGTGTAAACACAATAGAAACAAACCATGTTACCTTTTTAACTGGTGTCTGAGGAACTTGAATTTGATGTGGAAGAAAACCTCTTGCCCCTTGCTTTTCCTCTCCAAAGTAGTAGAGTATTTTAGGAAACAGTCTGCCACCTTTTGGGGTGTCTTTGAGCAGGCTAGAGTCTCTGCTGGCTGCCTGGTCTTTCCATTTTTTCTTAGCTTTTTCGACCGCCATACCTCCTCGCTTCATTGACTGCCACTGTTTTCTTCTGCCAGATGTATTGTCTTTGTTTCTTTTAGTATGCAAACAAAACAATGACATAACAAAACCAGGGCTATAGCGAGAAAACCAAAAAGGAATGCACAAAATTGTTCTGCTGGAGTAATAACTTGGCTTTCTACTGTAGTTGACCAGAAATCAAGAACAGTACATGGAATGTACAAAAGAAAGACACAGGATGAGTGTCTGGAATCGTAGTGATTGGAATTGGAAACATTGGGCTCCTACTTTTCAGATTGTGTGTGCGTGTGTTTTGACATTGTTCTGTGTCGGTCTCCTGCAGGTGTGTTTTGAAGAGCCATTGGTACGACCACAGCCTGGCATCACACTGAAAAAAGACACTCTGCCTCAGCAACCAATCGGAACTAAGAGGAGGAGCAGAGGATGTCACCATGGTAACCAGAGTCTGACAGTTTACACTGATTATCTAAATACATCCGGACCTGTTAAAAATCTATTATTGCCGGGAGTTTTCAGTTTTCTGTTTCTTTCATGTCTGTGTTGTCTAATTTTGCAATAATGCCATTACTGTACAAAAGTGAGATGCTACATTTAAGCAGCAAAGCCAAAGGCTCCCTGTATTAATAACAAATATTAATTGCATACAATGTAAGTGTCTTTTCTCCTGATGTTATTTCAAAGTGTAAACATGTAAATAGTCTAAAATGCATGTTTGATGCTTTCATAACTCATTAATAGCAAGCATTTTTTCCTTCCTGTCCTCTGCTTGGTGGAGCCCCCAGACAGCGGGTAGAACTTCCTGCTGCAGCATCCAATCAAGATCCAGACTGTCTGGAGAGAGTGGAGCTAAACACTACACTGGCTATAAAGGCAGAGCTTCAGTCACTGCAGGTTTACACTGTTTTTCAAAAAATCATCACTGAGCTGATTATCAGCTGGCTTATAGCTGGTTACCTGGTAACCTGTATGTTGTCCTGCAGGGGTCGCAGTTTAACTCCCAGAGGGCCATTCAAGAGACTCTACAGAGGTCGGAAAGGACCAAAAACCTGATTAACACCAGAGCTACTGAAGGTAACTCACAGACACACAGGGTCCTCCCCACATGTCTCCCTGCTCCTTGCCATCATAATGGACATCTCTGTTCCCTTCTTGCTCCTCAGTGGAGCAGTGGAGTATGCCTGCACCAACTTGCACAAAACTATTTTTATCAGACCGATACACACCCATATGAGAAACTGGTTAGTAATTTGCTGCTGGACTGATCTGATGCTACATCCCCACAGTTTTATACTTGACTAACAGATTCAACATAATTTCACTACGAAGTTTAGATTTGATTGGTGTTCTGATTCACAATTTAGTTAAAAATAAATGGATCAATGGTAATTGTATCTGGTTAGTTAAGGAAGCCTAAAACAACTTTTATCATTATTCAGAAACATTTGTATTTTCATTGTCAGTCATTTTCCCCATTTTAATCTGTATGATGACTGAGAAGTTAGTGTCTTCCAGTGAAAACATTCAAATTACATATCAGTTTCTATTAGCCTAAAAATCCCCTTGTATCAGGTAGAAAGTATAATTTAATGTGAGATATATTTAGATTTACATTTCCACTTTATCAAATACATATACACATACACTATTAATGTATTTCTATAGTTTACAAGACATTCTCATGGTAACCTGGATTATTATATATTGAATTTAAAACAGAATATCAATAAATAAAAATAGGTAACTGTCACAATCATGAAGTAATGTGGGACTATCTGTTAATATCTCAGTATTATGTTCCAGTTTACTTGAAGGTGCACAAAAAGAGTAACTAATGATTAAGTAATCGGTAATTAATGAGTCTATTGCAGAGATGTGGATGTGATTGTCTGTCTGATCTGGAGTTAATTTAAAAATGTTATCTATTTAATGAAGTGGGTATAAAGTTCAATATTTGCCACCACAATGTTGTGGAGTGGAAGTATAAAGTAGCAGAAAGTGGAAATATTCTATAATAGTACCTAAGTACAGTACTTAAGTAAATATACTTAGTTACATTCCATCACTGATTATCATTGGGTTTGAATCAGGAAGGCAGTATTTTTTTTTATTGAAGAAGACATTAATTAATAAATAAGCTTTTATAGTTTGATTATTTATTTTACTACATATCAAGTATAATTCAATTCATTGTCATACTTGGGTGGCTTGACTTGGGGATTTTACTTCCTTTAACTTTGCCTGACTTGACATAACCTGTGACTTGACTCGCCCGAGGAAAAAATAACTTCGGACCTGAGACTCGGACCGATTGACTTCAGTCACATGTCTGGTCCATTGTTAACTACTCCTGTATTATGTTTCAGTTTACTTGAAGGTTCACAAAAAGAGTAATTCCCAGTCTGTTCTTTAGTAACTCATCATTATCTAATATATAGTCCTTCAGTGATGTTGACAGGTGTTCAATATAGTGAGTCCCCGGGAACCACAGGTGGCCATTTGAGTGGGTCCCCAATAAAATGTGTGATTTTTGACAAAATAATGTGTTAAACTTGTGTTTGATGTTCTATGGTTATAATCATGGTTATATTCATGTATGTTGAAAATGTCTCTGAAAATTAAACAAATAAACCAATGAAATTCCCAATTAAAAGTTAATGAGCCTGTCAGTCGGAGACAGATTTTGTCAGAGTACATTACAAAAACAGGATACAAAAAAATTCAACTGACAACATGTGATGGTGGTTAGCTGATGAGAGATGCTGCATTTGAGGGGCACCAATTCCTAATCTGTTTCTCCCTCTGTCTGTGTCTGCAGAAGTCAATGTGTCTCGCTATCAGCTTCTCTTTAACTCACTGGTCAGTGTAGACGTGCAGGCGGATCAACTGATCAGCCAGGTGCTGCAGGACAGGCTTCTGCTGTCTCCAACCCCCCGCTGCCAGTATAACAAAGCAGCAGATGGCCCCTCCCTCTTCCTTTTCATGGGCTCTGATCTGCTCAGACAGAAGCCCCTCCCACCAGAGGAGGAGCCAGTAAACATACAGCCCCGCCCATTAACACGCCACGGCCACTCAACCTTTGATCTCTACAGACGACAGAGACGCAGTGAGGCCACGCCATGAAAGCCACACAGGATGATTCGGATTGGCTGGCAGCACTGAGGCTATGGGTCAGATTGTGTGATGTCATTTAATAAAGTTATCTTATCAGTTTTAGACTATAAATGTAAACAGATATTTGTTTTTCTTCATGTAAAGGGCAGCATTTTTCCAATAAATGTTTTTCTATGCTATGGGTTGCTCTGGATGTCTTTGTTTCTGACCCAAAGGGAGTCCACAGGGTGGATGTGGACCTGTTTGCTCTCCCTACCCCACTGTGACAGCACCAATGCTAAACTGACATGCTTAATATGAATGCAGACTACAGCTGTCAGCAAAGCCCAAAAAGATAAAGCGGCACTTCAATACTATGCATGCTGCCAGTTTGAATGCCTACCTTCAGAGTTATTTGGTAGAACGCACGCCTCATGAATAGAAGTTGAGTTAGCAGCTGTAGCTGTATTCCACCTGGTTGCCTAATCCTGCATTGTTTCTCTCATTCTCTCCCTGTTCCCTGTTTAAGGCAGCACTCCCTCAATGTTAATTTTAGTGCTACAGTGAATAAACTCATTTCAACAGCTTCTGTAAATATCCTTCTTAAAGCTACCAACCGTTCCAGTTGCGGAATGATCTTACTGTCTTTGTGATCATATCACCATCACATTTGCTGATATATGATGTCACTGAAGATGTATATTCCTCAAGACCAGGGGTGGGCAATTAATTTTCCCAAGGGGCCACATGAGAAACAGGGCTGTTGTGGAGGGCCCGACCAATAGGCTAAACTCAATTCTGCTCAATATTAATTTGATCTCTTTATAAAAAGCAGTAAATTGTAAGGTCTTTGATAAGATGCGACTGGTAATAGTAAATGTTATGATTAGAACATGAAAAAGTGAAGCAGACATAGCACAAAATGCAATTATGTCACTATTTAATCAACATCAACAAAAGCAGTTGTTAATAAAATGTGCATGTTTTTGCCATTTTTCAAAGAACGCCTGGAAAGCGGCATATTCTCAAACGCCTTTTTCTCTGGGCATATTAGCGCAGCTAATCCACCAAACACTCTTTAATAAACTCTCTTTCAGAAAATGGCTTACTGTTTTGGGCGATTTTGTGGGATATCACAAAGCTGGTCTTGACTGCTGCCAGACCAAACAGAATCTTGTTTGGTCTCGCTAAAAAAACTATAAGAAAGCTCTCCATAATGCCAGAGCAGCTTAATATTCAGCATTGATAGAGGTAAAATGAGAAGACCTTACATTCTCCGACAATAAAAATGCACAGCCTTCACACAGAATTGTATCTGTTCTATCACGTTGTGATTAATTGAATGATCCTGAGTTAATATCATTGTGTTTTATGATCAAGCCCAAGGGTTGATCGCTGTGTGTGGCTGAGGATAAAAAAAGGAAGAATTACCTCACACTGAAATGGACTAAAAGAAAACTGAAACTGTTCTAGGCTGCTGCTGTGTGTTTTATTTATTATCAAGTGAGGCTACTTTTTATTTTGTACATTTTCACAAACACAGGGAGGACTTAAGTAGGTCTGCATATATAGTTCTTCTGTATTGCTCCTCTATTTCTATTTATTGTAGGCCAGTTCTTTTGTTTCATAAATGCCCCAGACATGGCATCACTCAAATGGAAATGCAAAGTTCAACTACCTTATACTGTAAGCATAAGTAGCCCACTGCAGAGTTGCCACATCATGTGAAAATATAAATGAATGCTCATTTAGGCCTAATTTAGACTTTCTAGGCTGCGTTATCTTCATTATAAGACACAAATATGTTTTGCGGCTCCAGACAGATTTTTTGGGCGAGAGACGGGGGCAAAAATGGCTCTTGTGATAGTAAAGGTTGCTGACCCCTGCTCTAGAGTCAACCCTTCTTGGTTAACCCTGACCTGGTTGACCGAGAACCTACATTTCCCACAATGCAACTCGAAAGGGCCTTCATTATTTCTGTTTTCACATGCTGAGTAATACTAATCATGACCAGTAAACTCACCTTGATGAGTAAAATCAGTCAAGTACCACTTTAATCAGTGCCACTTTATTCACTGACTACAAGACATTGGCCAGTATTGCAACTCAACCTTACATTAGATTTGAGTATATACTATTCTGACAGGTCTTACTACCAAAAATAGCAAACTCATTCTGAAAAAAATGAATGTGTCCAATGATCCATCGATAATTGTCTAGTGATTCCTCCAACAGGTCCGTCTTTCACATCCTAGAGGTGAACTCCAATCTCCTGACCAGGGACCTGCTCACCTCAGATACAGAACGACAACCTACACACACACACACACACACACACACACACACACACACACACACACTGAGAGAAAGATTGATAGGTGACAATATGTGTGTTTGTGTGTTTATGTGTGTGCGTTACCTGACAGGGCCATAGCCAGTCGCAGCTCGTCTTTGAGAAGGTCCAGAAGCTCAGTAACCCCCTGTTCCCCCTGGACACATACCACATTTGTTTAGTTGTGTGTCACATTAGAGTCTTAGTGCTAGAGAGTGTAGTTTTTTGTGTGTGTTTTGTCCATTTTTAATAATAACCATCTTATTTTGAGCTAATGATGTGTTACTACATGCTAAGGACTTGGACAGCCAAAAAACAACTTAAAAGAACAGTTTTGAATTCAGTGGAACTGAATTTCAAAAAAGCATATCAGATGCGTTTAGTGTGATTCCTCTACAGGAAAAATTTACACACACAGCCTCCTCCTCATTAAGGCTAATGAACCTGTGGATGAGTGAAGTGCGTCACCTGACAGGCGAGGCCCCACAGCACTGGTCGGCCAATGAAGACAGCCTTTGCTCCCAGAGCTAAGGCCTTCAGGATGTCGGTCCCTCGCCTTATTCCTCCATCCATGTAGACATCACAGCGACCCTGTACTGCCTTTACTATCTCTTCCAACACATCCAGCTACATACACAAACACAAAATCTTACACTTTATATTTACATTGTCACATAAAAAACATTTAAAATGTGTCTGATGATAATCTATGTTTATCTTATCATCCACAAATCCCAAATCCCATCCTGAAATGAGTGAAGTGGCAGCAGAAAGCTACTTGAGTTCTTAGGAGTACAGGAATGTTTGTTGTTACTGGCAATCGAGGCATTCAAATGATTTTGTGACCTCTTATGGCCTCATGACTAGACCTCACAGCACAAACCCTTACCAGTATGACATATTAACAGGAAACTATCGATAGGGACTAGAGCTAAGTAAAACTGATTAAATTGTGCATTTGGTGACCAGCGATGACCAGCAATTTTCTGCTATTCAACTCAGACAAAAACAGTTACTGTGTTGGCCCCTAAACAATTAGAGACACATGATCTAATTAAGGCTGCATTGAGCGGGCCCTCATACCTTTGTGCACGTTGGGGTGTACAGCAGTTGTGACTTTCGATGGAAAGTTTCCAACTCGAATATTTCTGTATTTTGCAACCCTGACAAGAGCATAGTGATGGGCGCAAATTCTCTCAGTTCTTTGTAAGCATTTTCCAATTATAGCTACAAGTTTCAATAGAAAGCCTATGGTAAGTAAATCTTCATTTATGTGGGGTGTCTCTCTTTATAAGATGTTTTATTTGGGTTAAAACTTGGGGCTGATTGAAAATCTTTTTCCTTTCCCCTCTTTCTTTATAGCATTCCTTTTTTGGTGATTGGGTTTCTGTTTCTGTCTCTTAACCATCTTTGCTCTGTGTTGAATCTGAATTTGACTCTACAAAGTGACTCCAAAAATTGCTTTAGTCCTTTAAATTTTAATTACGCCACTCTCTTTGTCTCGCTCCTTTTCCAGGTTCCCAATAAGCGTGGTTGGCCCTACTGATATGGTCCTGCTTGACTCCTGCTATCATCACCATCATCATCATCATTGTTATTAGGGGCCCACGCATGAGGGCCCTGGGGCTCTGAGCGACGCAGCCCCTACAAGCGTTTCAGGAGACTGCTTAAATATGCTTATGATCTTTGAAAGTGGGCGTGGCTAATGGCAAAAATGAATGAAAAATGAAACTTCATATTCTAATCTTCAAAAATCACATGAACATACAAAAGAGCTGACATTTTTTCAGCACATCTAGTGAGTTGTGAAAAAACCTTGTTGAATGGTCAATTCAGAAGTGTGTCACTCTATTGATTTTATTTTGCTGTCATTTGCAATATACGGTGGTGCTTGAAAGTTTGTGAACCCTTTAGAATTTTCTATATTTCTGCATAAATATGACCTAAAACAACATCAGATTTTCAAGCAAGAACTAAAAGTAGATAAAGAGAACCCAATTAAACAAATGAGACAAAAATATTATACTTGGTCATTTATTTATTGAGGAAAATGATCCAATATTACATATCTGTGAGTGGCAAAAGTATGTGAACCTTTGCTTTCAGTATCTGGTATGACCCCCTTGTACTGCAACTAAACCTATCTGGTAACTGATGATTAGTCCTGCACATCATCTTGGAGGAATTTAAGCCCATTCCTCTGTACAGAAAAGCTTCAACTCTGGGATGTTGGTGGGTTTCCTCACATGAACTGCTCGCTTCAGGTCCTTCCACAACATTTTGATTGGATTAAGGTCAGGACTTTGACTTGGCCATTCCAGAACATTAACTTTATTCTTCTTTAACCATTCTTTGGTTGAACGACTTGTGTGCTCAGGGTGGTTGTCTTGCTGCATGACCCACATTCTCTTGAGATTCACAGACAGATGTCCTGACATTTTCCTTTACAATTTGCTGGTGTAATTCAGAATTCATTGTTCCATCAATGATGGCAAGCCGTCCTGGCCCAGATGCAGCAAAACAGGCCCAAACCATGATCACCACCGTGTTTCACAGATGAGATAAGGTTCTTATACTGAGAATGAAGCGTTTTCCTTTCTCCAAACATAACGCTTCTCATTTAAACCAAAAAGTTCTATTTTGGTCTCATCCGTCCACAAAACTTTTTTCCAGTAGCCTTCTGGCTTGTCCACATGATCTTTAGCAAACTGCAGACGGGCAGCAATGTTCTTTTTTGAGAACAGTGGCTTTCTCCGTGCAATCCTGTTATGCACACCATTGTTGTTCAACGTTCTCCTGACTGTGGACCAATGAACATTAATATTAGCCAATGTGAGAGAGACCTTTAGTTACTTAGAAGTTACCCTGGAGTCCCAGGTTACCCTAGTTTGTGACCTCGCCGACGATTATACGTCATGTTCTTGGAGTGATCTTTGTTAGTCGACCACTCCTGGGGAGGGTAACAATGGTCTTGAATTTCCTCCATTTGTACACAATCTATCTGACTGTGGATTGGTGGAGTCCAAACTCTTTAGAGATGGTTTTGTAACCTTTTCCAGCCTATTGAGCATCGACAACTCTTTTTCTGAGGTCCTCAGAAATCTGCTTTGTTCATGCCATGATACACGTTCACAAACATGTGTTGTGAAGATCAGACTTTGATAGATCCCTGTTCCTTAAATAGAACAGGGCACCCACTGATTGTATGATTGATTGAAAACACCTGACTCTAATTTCACCTTCGAATTAACTGCCAATCCTAGAGGTTCACATACTTTTGTCACTCACAGATATGTAATATTGGATCATTTTCCTCAATAAATAAATGACCAAGTATAATATTTTTGTCTCATTTGTTTAATTGGGTTCTCTTTATATACCTTTAGAACTTGTGTGAAAATCTGATTATGTTTTAGGTCATATTTATGCAGAAATATAGAAAATTCTAAAGGGTTCACAAACGTTCAAACACCACTGTATGTACAACATTTTTATTTCCTCCAAATATAACCTACTTTCACCAAAGATGTTTGACAATATACTGGAAAACCAGGAGAATCAGAATGTTAACAGTAACAGTTGAATTCTTGTGGATTGAAGTTTTTAGACTCCTGGGTCTGTGTGAGGCATGAGTGGGCATGGGCTGAGAAGCCTGTCTTCACACCTTGGACTTGGGACTGAGTGCTATGGTGTAGTAACGAAGTGAGAAAGTATTGAGAGAAGCACCATCACATAATCATTTAGCTTTTTTTGGCAGGATCATTTGACAATAATAAAGGTATAGAATAGAACATTCTATAGTGTTCTACATAAACACCATATATTTTTCTTTAAAGACTGAGCCCAGAGTGTGGCTAAGTCTACTGTCTACAATATAGAATTGTTGCAGTAAAAACAATCTCCAGAATATTCAGATTATGTTACATGATTACAATAAAAAAGACATTGTTTCATTTCCTGGACTTAAGCTGTTCAGAGGAAGACTTTGCATCATATTAAAGATGGATGATCCCATCTGATACCTGATATTTCATAATAGAACAATACACACACACAAACACACACACACACACACACACCGTTGCAGGAACTCCATCCAGTTGTCGAGCTCCGTGGTTGGATACCATGATGCCATCAACACCATAGTTCACAGCCTGGACAGCATCCTCACCTGACCCCACACACACACACAAACATACAGTGTTGAACAAGAGCATCTTGAATGAGACAAAGTCAGGCACACAATATCACAGTGTGTTGCTAAAAGATTTCCTCACAGTTTAAAAACAAGTTGTTGATTAATTGGGATATTGTTTCTAATATGTTCAGCCAATTTAAGTGTTAATTACTTTATGCTGGTAGTTCTAAATGGGACCTATTACTTTGATGACCATTTTGCCCCCTTTCATTCCAGCTTACTTGGGCTCTAAACTGGGACATTGTGAGTAGAGAGTAAGGCCTCATATTCAAATATGTGTGAATAAGTGGCCCTTAAGCTTTTTTTAAAATATGACAACACTGGGCACTGACTGTAAAGAATAACAGCTCTGGTTTGGTCTGTAAAAACTAAATGTTATTCAATTTGAAAATTGAAGATTTTACTTTTGTGGAATCATATGAAACACCATTAACACAACTGTGTGTGTGTGTGTGTGTGTGTGTGTGTGTGAGCTCATGTGTACCATTCAGTACTCCTTTCACAATTACAGGTAGACATGTGTGTTTTTTCAACCAGGTGATGTCATCCCAACATAGAGTGGGGTCAATTGCTTTTGCAACATAAACAGCCAAACCACTGTCATTGCCATAACTTCCCTCAGAGAAAGCCAGGGAGGCTGTGGAGAAGTTAGACATGCTGGGGAGACACACACACACACACACACACACACACACACACACACACACACACACACACACACAGTCAAGAGTTGGGATGGGAGGTCACCATGCATTCTATAATCTCGATTGTGGAATTTGGGAAGTGATGCTCTTGCTCATGTGTTTTTGGTTCCTACCTTAGATGTTGGGGCAATTTGAAGTGGTTGCGCATGTCGTCCCGTCTCTTCCCCAGGTATGGTGTATCCACAGTAACAAAGATAGCCTTATAGCCCACCTCCTCTGCCCGGCGGACCAATGATAGTGTGAGCTCTCTGTCTTTATAGATGTAAAGCTGCAGCCACAGGACACCCCCAGCGCCCACTGAGGCAGTCATTGCTGACATCACCTCCTCTATAGTGGAGGTGGCCCAGGAGCTCAGCATCATCCCTGTTCCCACTGCCTGGCATGCTGGATTGACATACAATATTAGTGGTGTTAAGGGTGTTTTCCAGAGAAGTTTGAAAGAGGGCTCATGATGAATTATGAACAGATTTTACCTCCTCCAGTGAGTTATAAAACTCTGAAAACCTACTTTGCACCATATTTATGAAAGAAGACAACATTTTATTGATGTAAACATGTCAAATATTACAATAACCAATACACACTACTTCTTTGTTGCCTTTGGGCAAAGTCCATGTTCCCAGAAGTATTTTTTTGGCCCTCTCATTGCTTTATTGACAGGACAGCTTTTAGAGATGGCAGGAAATGAGATGAGAGAGAGAGGGAATGACATTTCATTTCATTTCATTTCATGTACTTTAATTGTCCCCGTAGGGAAATTTGTCGTGGACTCACTGATGGTCCGCAGTTTTAAAATAAGAAGAACAGCAACATTGAATGATCGCACCAGGCGACACACATCACACATACAAGACAGGTGCACAGCAGACAATAAAAGTCGATCAATCAGTTACCCGTACTGTTACAGTACACAGCAGCATAAAATATCAATCAAACAATCAGTCAATAATTCAATCGATCAGTCGATTAATCAATCAATCAGTCAATCAATCAATCAATCAGTCAATTAATAACCTGTACTGATACAGTACACAGTGAACAACACATATCCATTACCCATACCGTCACAGCACACAGCAACAATAAATGGCAGTTGCCCAAACCATTATGGTACACAGTGTTTTGTCAACTGTACACACTGAACTACATATGTGTATTCAGGATATTAACAGATGTTGGGATAAAAGAATGTTTGTAGCGGTTCAACCTGCTCCGGGGAACTCTAAATCTCCTCCCGGAAGGAAGCAGCTGGTACTCTGAATGGAGAATATGAGATTGATCAGACAGAATTTTGCGTGCGTGTCTCAAGGTGGATTGTTCGTAAATGGTTTGAAGAGAAACATGATCTTTGACACCCATAATTTTCATGGCATGTTGTATCAGACGATTAATTTGTGTCTTCAGTTGTACAGACAAGTTGCCGTACCAGGCTGTAATTCCGTACCTTATAGTACTCTCCAGTATGGCATGATAAAACAACAACATAAACTTCTACTCAACACCAAAAACTCTCAATCTGCGCAGAAAAAACAATCTCTGTTGCAGTTTGGAGCAGACTCTCCACATGGGCCCTCCAGCTGAGTGTGTCATCAATGTAGACTCCCAAGTACTTATAAGAAGAAACTTGAGCGATGGGTTCATTGTGGATGACCACTGGCCTCAAGTTGTCCACAGCTTTAATATTGAACACCATCTCTTCGGTTTTCTTTACATTTAGCATCAGATGATTAGAGTCACACCCCTGAACAAACTTACAGATCTCAGAATGGTAAGCTACTGGACTGCCATCTTTGTGCAACAACCCCAGAATGGCAGTGTCATCTGAAAATTTGATGATGTAGTTATCAGGATGGACTTTTATGCAATCGTTGGTGTATAGTGTAAAGAGCACAGGGGAGCTCACACATCCCTGGGGGGCACCAGTGCTGGAGGTTCTGGACATTATTAACTCTGACATACTGTACACGGTTAGTTAGAAAAGACATAAACCATTTCAGTATAAAGGGATTAACATTCAGGTTCTTCAATTTTTCAATCAGTAGATGTGGCTGCAGCGTGTTAAACGCTGAACTAAAATCGACAAACACTAAATGAACATAAGCTTTGGGGTCTTCCAGATGTTTAGTGACCAGATGAGTGATGCTGTGCCACGCCCCTGCTTATATGCAAACTGAAAAGGATCAAGCAGCGAATCAACCTCCTTCTTAAGTGATGACACCATGATTCTCTCAAAACATGCAGCAAATGGCCACATGTCAGACCCTGGGCTGCTGCAGCAAGGACAAGACCTCTGTGCATGCGTCGCACACTCTACCAGCTGAGCTAATGGGGTGCCCAAGGTTGTTCAATTTTGTGAGTTGTTGAGTTAGAAGTAAAATTTTTGAGAGCTGCTTCTTGTCTCTTCATAATTTGCTAACAGTGTTGAGGAAGCTACTTTGCAAGTGTAGCTTGTAAAACTACATGTAGTTCAGCCTGGCAGTAGTTTGAACAAACTACATTCTACCCCTGGAGAAATGTAGTTTGTCAAACTACTGCTAAAAAAAGTAGCTTTAGCAACTAATAATCATTTGACTCAGCGTTAAATAAATCAACATATGGTGTATACGAAACAAAATATAATAGCCTTCCAAAAATTCACATGCCAGCAGAAATATGCCTCTCAAGTCAAGTTTTATTTTTTAAAGAACAAAAGCTGACATTTTTGGTCAACATCACAGGAACTTCAGAGGCGCTAACACTTAGGCACTAGAACTAGACGCCAGGGCAGAATCGCTTGTTGACACGACACATGCGCAGTCTCTCAAAGTTTTTAGATGCATCTATATCCAACATGTATGCTCAAATATGGCCATGGTTGGGCTGGCGCGTTCGGGGGTGCATCGGGGGTAGGGAGAGGGTTGTCCATGACGTGCTTGTGCCATATGAGCACTGCCTTCCTTGGCAAAAAGACCCACCCACTCTGTGAAGCATTTGAGTGCTGCCAGGGCAAGCCAATCAGAGGCAGTGTTGGCTTAGCATGTCATGACATGTTTCATGCCTTTTTTCAAAGAAAAATAAAATAAAATTTACATTAAATAGGTCTTTTTTATAAAAAAAAAAAATTCATGTTATTGGCCAAAATTGTAGTGAAAATTGAGTAGTTAAACTTCAAAAAATGACCCAAAAAGTAGTTGAAATACTTGACGCAGCACAAAATATGAATGTAGTTTAACTACCAGCAAGTTACAGCAAATTGTAGTTAAGCTATGTAGTTCAACTATACGTAGTTTACGTCTCCCCAACACTGTTTGCTAAGAAGTTTAATAATGACAAATGCATGTTTAGTTAGTTCATAAGTCAAAGCATTTTTAGCTTATACACTGGCTGGCAAAACTGGAAACCAACCCAACCCTAAAATCAATAGTCAAACATGGGTAAACATTTGAATATTTGAGGGTGAGGATCTTTTAACACTGACACCTTCAACAATCCTTAAAGAATTATTTTTTCTTGAGAAGAAAGTGATTCTCAATGGAACCTAGTCTTACAAGGAACCCTTTCTTCAATAAACAGTTCTTCAAAAGCAAATGGTTCTGAGAAGAACCTCAGTCCTTTAGGGAAAAAACCCTTTGGAACTAGTTTATAAGAATATACTGTATACGCAAAACACATACATTACTGTAACAAATGGACAGAATGTTATATACACAAAGAAAGAAAGAACCTAATCTAGAACATTTGCAGAATTTACTAGAAGGTGCATATATTTAAGAACTCAACTCATAAAACATTTGATACACTTTATAAAGTTACCCCTTTAATGACACTCGACACAGGCCTATATCTGTGTAGGAATTGATACAGGAGAAGTGAGAGAAGATCAGAAACTTCAGTGAATCAAGGTACTGTAAGCTTAATTTTATATCAAATTTCAGAAAGCTCTAGCTAGGGACTTTGTGGTGGAAGTGGACTATTTAGATCCTAGCTTTTGTTTCTTGTTTTTTGTAGAAATAAACTACACAGCCTAAAGTGGCAGTGGAGGCTGTTACTATAGGACTAGTCAGGCTTATTCAACTTTTCAACTGTCAGCATTATTATGTGCAGATACTCCTACTGTTTGTTACTTTGTTGTTTGTAGCTAGCTTATGATTCCTCGGAATTACTAAGTGAACTTCGGCATGATGAACAGTTTTTTTTCCTCCCCCTCTGTCACCATTGCTGAAGATCACATGAATCCACTTGCTGAAGACAGGCCGATGTGCTTTACTTTGGGCCCACTCAGTCTCCTCCTAGATCCACGCTGTTCACATATATTTTACATAATTTCCTTGGATCAGATATTCTGTCGTTGAAATTTGTAAACTGTGATTTTGTTGTTCTATTCTGTACATGTACATGTCTGTCCATCCTAGCAGAGGGATCCCACCTCTGTGGCTCTTCCTGACGTTTCCTCCATCTCTTTTTTTATCCTCACTAGAATCGAGGGTCTAAGGACAGATGGTCTCACTCGCTGTACAGATTGTAAAGCCCAATGAGGCAATGTGATGTGATTTGGGCAATACAACTACAATTGATTTGATTTTGATTTGTTTTTTCCTACATTCATGAAGTTTGGTTCAGTAATGAATTTATTATAGGTCTCCTGAAGATGTGAGCAAATCTGCTGGATCAAAAATATACATACAGTAATTCTAATATTTGGTTAAATGTCTCTTGGCCACTTTCACCTCAACTAGGTGCTTTTGATAGCCATCCACAAGCTCCTGGTAGTCCGGGGTGAATTTTGAACCACTCCCTCTTGACAGAAGTCAACTTCAGCTAAACAATGGTGAAGTTCAACTAAATTTGTTGGCTTCCTGGCACAGACTTGTATCTTCAGCATGGTCAACATCTTCTTGATGGGGTTCAAGTGAGGACTTTGGGAAGGCCATTCTAAAACCTCCATTCTAGTCTGATTGATCCATTCATTTACCACTTCTGATGTGTGTTTGGATCATTGTCTCTTTTGAACACCCAACTGCACCCAAGACCCAATCTTCTGCTGATGATTTTAGGTTTTCCTGAAGATGTGGAGATAACCCTCCACCTTCATTATTCCATTTACTTGCACACCACAGGAGGGTTAGAACCTCATATAGGAAGTCTGGGTGGAAACTTTCACAGATGATTCTAGGTATAAGCTCTCATGTTGGGTTCTCAATAGAACCCTTTTAGGTGGAACCTTTCTAAAAAGTTCTACCAGAAGCCTTGACAAGCTGAAGAGTCCTGTATGGTCTAGTTAGCACTTTTATTTTTAAAGGGGAATTGCCATTTTTTACAACCTGGACCTTATTTCTAGCATAAAATACGATGATTTACTCACCCAGATAACTTTGATGTCATTTGGCGAAATTAGATCCAGTGGAGCGCCGCTATATCCATATAATGCGAGTGACGGGGCACCGAAGCGCAGCCTCTATGAGCATTATCTGCCGTGAAACTAGTTCATTTCACCAATATTTTGTTACGATACGCTAGTGCTATTCCCCTCTGAGTCCGCCTGTTGCCTGTTATCAACATCCGGGGTCTGTAGGTTGACCTACTACCTCTGACCTGGATGATGTCATCTCTGAGCTGCGCGCGCACCCGCGACAGCCAACTCAGAGGGGAACAGCACTAGCGTATCATGACAAAATATTGGTGAAATGAACTAGTTTTGTGGCAGATAATGCTCATAGAGGCTGCGCTTCAGTGCCCCGATCACTCGCATTATATGGATATACGCGGCGCTCCACTGGATCTAATTTCGTCCGAACGACTTCAAATGACACCAAAGTTATCTGGGTGAGTAAATGATCATATTTTATGCTAGAAATAAGGTCCAGGTTGTAAAAAACGGTAGTTCCCCTTTAAGACGTTATTCTATTCCTTCAAGTCCCATTCCATATTATGTTATATTCTCAAGCTCAGTGTGTAATGATTCTCTGAAAATGTAATTGAACCATGAAGAGAACATGTCCGGAGCTGTTCCAATTCAGGCTCATTTAGGGGATAAAAGCTTTATTAAGAATTTAATGGAAACGGGTAATAAATTGATTAATTTATCTCTCGGCTAAATGTTAATAAAAATGGTCTGTTTGAAGAGATTAAGATTCTGAACTGGTCCCATGACCTTGATTTTACCCAAAACAAACTGGATGCGAGTTATAGGATGGGCTCATCGAGGCCCCTCCTCATATTGTTCCTTTTTCAATCAGGGGACACTAGAAAAGACTACATGGATTAATAATAGTGACTTTTTATGATTTCTTCAGGTACGTCACCATATAAACAGCCTTATGTTACAGAGTCAAAGGGCATTTGAAAATATCTTATTGAAGGTTCTTATTAGTGCCTATAAAACAGATTAAGGGCTTTAAGTAATTTCCAGACCACACAGAGCTCTTCAAGAGCTGCTCAGAAATCTCATCACTCAGGCAGCTCCAGCTGCTGGAGGAGGTGTGGCTCCCAGGAAGCCGACCACTACCACTTGTTTTGGGCCTGTCCAAAAGTAAATGCCTTTTGGTGTAAGACCTATTCAGAATTAGTCACTATATTTGGGACAAAAATTAAATTCAAGTGGGATGAACTCCTCTTTGGTCTCTTATGTTCAACGTACTTACACTTATTTGGAATCCTAAGTATTGCTGCTAGAAAAGCAATTACAAGGAAATGGCTCCAGCCAAATGCCCCATCTATAGAGAACTGGTGCGATATTATTTATGAAATCTTCGTAATGGAAAGAATGGCCTTTTCAATGAGGCTCCAGGAACACAAATTTGAGTATATTTAGTATATTTCCCGAAAACGCCCTTTTTTGTTTAAAAAAAAAGGTGTTTATTCATCTCTTTATAGCTTGTCTATATTTTATCCATTTTCTCAAACTCAACACACCCCATGTTCCGTCTGTTTTGTGTTAAAAAACTGAAAAAATGGTTCACTCTATGAAAGGACATATCTAAAGATGAAGATGGAATTGTTGTGAAGATGTGAAACCAAATAAAGGAAAGAAAGTCAAAAAAAGAAAAAAGAAAATGTAATTAAACCTAATAATGTAAAAACTTGACTAACAATGAAATAAAATGCCCTTACTGATATTGCAATAACATTTGTATCGATACTGTCATAACTTTCAGGAGCCACTGATGTATCATTTTGATAGATAATGTAGTGATGTAAAATAGTATGCTACTTTCTCGGAAATGTAAAGTTTGCAATTATATAAATATTGTAATACTATTAGAGTCATGTTAGCCCACTGAAAGCACTAACCCTAACCAATTTAATGTTTTGAAATGTAAACATTAGTCTTCATAAAGAATTTGCAATGCACGGCAAGTGGTACATTGTTATCAGCTACAGAGGCATTAAAGTAAAATCCCTATCAGAAGGAAATGAACCTGCCATACCCATGCTGATTGGACATTGTGCAAGAATCATCCTTTAGACCAGAGTGAAACTTAGATTAGTCACCATCAGAAGAGAAGCTGCAGAATATGTTTAAACATAAAACATCAGTTATTATTACATTATTGGTGAAGTTATAACATTATTGGGTTTTATTACAATTTTGATTAAGTTAAGTGCGGATGTTCTTTCATTTTCATGACATTATTACATTATTGGGTGTAACAGATACCCCCAAGTTGAACATGTGATCAATTCTAAATCATTCTATATTCCCAAATTGCATTCTGTATCAGTTCACACACTGTGTGCTTGTGTATGTGTGTGTGTGTGTGTGTTTACCCCTTGCTGTAGCTGTCTCTCCTTCAGGATGAGCCATCCTTTGCATTGCTGTAGCTGCAACACAGAGAGGCATGCTGAGCTTCTGGCCCAGCACAGAGACGGACAAATCCACTGTGGACACATTCCTCAACACCCGTGGGACGAGATACCACCTGTACGCACGCACGCACGCACATACATACATACATACATACATACATACATACATACATACATACATACACACACACACACACACACACACAAATGGAAAAACATTACAAAGTTTCAGATTGATTTCTGTGACATGCTGTACATTGTAAGGTAACACAATCTTTGCAATGAAGCCTCTATTTGTTGTAATGGAATATTTGCGAGTCATGCTGTAACCCTTCTTGTTGTACCAGTCTTTTATTTATTTAATTTATTCATGTTGTCTATGAGGTTTGTACGGTGGCCCAGAGGTGTCAGGCCAAATACAAAAGCCACAACACAAATACAAAAGCCACAACGGAAGTGAACTGCAACGGAAGTGACCTAAAACAGGTCCGTGCATGAAGTATAATGAATCTGCATTATTTACGTTGTGTAATGAAACATCCCATTTTTGGGGGTATTTCCTATTTCATTGTCTTAAGACGTGTAATGCAGCTTGTTCCTTTATCCAACTTGTGCAATGAAAATTGAAAAAGGAAGTCCAGTGTCGGAAACATCCTTCAAAGTAAAAGTTGAGCGTTTTGAAGCGTGTTGGCCGGTGTTGTCAGTTTAAGGAGAGCGAAATGAAATAAATACAACCTAACAACAAATAGCCTAAATAATTTAGATAATTCATAACTGTTATACAGTGATATTTCTGCCACTTTCCCACAACGTCTTCAATTATGCTAGAAGTGAGTTAACTGGACCCTGCTCAGTCATATAAGTAAGGCTTAGGGGTGTTTTGATATTAATTTTGATGTATTAAACTGTAGTGTGGTCTGTGTTCACAAATGTATGTTACCAGCAGAAATAATCTAAATAATATAATTGTATTTGCACACCATTCAAGATGGCCGACTTCCTGTTGCGGCTAAAAATCTGAAAAAATGATTCCTGCCTAAATCCTTGAGACCCATGGCTCCTGTAAATTTCAAGACGATCCGAGAAAAAGTTTGCGGGGACAAAACAACGCTAGGTGGCGCTATGGAGTCCCCTGGCCACACCCACCCCCGATCATTCTGAATTATCAAATTTTTCACATGTGACGTACGTTCCAATTTTGGTGAGTTTTGGGGTATGTTAAAGCCGCCAAATATGCAATCTTGGGGATGGAATAAAAATAATAATAATCCTTACAGATACAGTAGGTCCTCGCACGAGATTCATGCTTGGGCCCTAATAATAATCATTCGAAAAACAATAGGGACCTCGCAGGTTTCCTGCTTGGGCCCTAATAGTAGGATGAGTGTGATAACTGCTTACAGCGATAAAAAACGAAGTAAAAAAGAGAATGGTGGGTGATTAATAACATTTAAAAAACAGAATACAAATCACTTAAGTGACAAAACCTCAGAGAAACCTGCACTTTTGTACATGTAAAGACTGAATGAAAAGAAATTAGAAGTCCTTTTTTGGAATACAGCTATTATTCTGAATTAAGTCTATTTTCAGTAACATTCATTCGGAGTATGACATGACACCGCCCTGACACGACATGAACATGAATGTATGAATGTCTATGACTGTTGGTGTCATTCAGTCAATTTGAATGACTTTGAATGAAAAGTTGACATTGTACGAGATGTCTTTCTTGTTTTTTGACAACCTGACATTAACCAAGACAACATAACCTGTGATAAACATGTCATAGAAGACATAATTATCAAAACTTAAAAAACAAATTTGCTTTGTGTTAACATGACTAATAAACTCACGTGGTTGGTTTTGACACTAGCTGTCATGAGACCATTGTTAAAAGCAATAATATTATTACACTGCCAAATGCTGTAACACAGTCATAAATAATTTTCTTGACCTCAACTAATTTGGACGTGTAATCAACTGTCACAATTAGCTGAATCAGCCCAGAGTGCCAGGAGCCAAACCTGGCAAGAAACCACCTTGGTACTGTTATTCGTTGTTGTCAAACTAGCCTCATGACAAGTTATGATGTCTTGGTTAATGTCAAGTTTTCCAAACAATGTCAACTTTTAGACACAATAGACCAAATGACACTTAATGACAACAGTCAAACTTTCATAATGACAGATGTCATGTAATGGTTATGATGTTGTTATGTCAGTCTTATACACACCCCTTCAATCAAAGTGTTGCCCTCTTTTCTTTGACTTACTCTTGTGTGGTCTCTTAGTGCCTCTTATGAGTCAGGCTGGCTACGACTGCTGATCAGTGCTCAATGTGTGTGTGTGTGTGTGTGTGTGTGTGTGTGTGTGTGTGTGTGTGTGTGTGTGTGTGTTGTACCTGTTAAAAGCAGCAACATTGTCAGCCAGTGTGTTTTGCTCATCAGCTCCTGAGCGGTAGTAGTCATACACAGCTTTAGGAAGAACTTTTCTGGCTTCCTCCTCAAAGTCTGACACACACACACGCTGCCTCGACATCGCTAGCCACTCATACAGCCAGACACTGAGGTGGCTCTCTGTCTGGTATCTAACACACAGTGCAGCAGTGATAAGCAGAGCTGCAGTAATCATTAACCTGCTGGAGGCTTCACCAGCCCTAAACCTCTTCGTCTTAAGCATGACTTAAACTCTGCTCAGTTTACACAAGATAAAAGACATCATGTGTTTATGAAGACCAGAACAAACCCAGAGGTTTGTGAACATTGTGGATATTGACTGACTGATTAAAATCTTTATTTTGAACATGTACATTTTTGTGTGCGTTTTTTTTTTTTTAAGATCGTAAACAAACAAACCAACAAAAGAAAAGTGCATAAGAAAACAGTCAGTTCTAATTACATGTTCATAAAGAACTGTGAACTTATCTAATCCCACCCCCTCTCCATGACATATGAGTCCTGACCATCTGGACCTTTATATCCTGTGTGTGTTTAGACTGTTACTAGGTTGTGAAATAGCACTGGCTGGTCTGTGAACTTTGAATCCTCTTGTTAATCGCTCATGTGTTCAGTCAACAGTCAACTGTCCACCTGAGTGTTCCATCTTAGTTTTTCTCTTACTGTAGGCGTTTCTGAGTACAAATAACTACGTTAACCAGAATAAATGGTTTTAAATTCCATCCTTTAACTTCATGTTACATTCTGATTATGTATACTATGTTTCCAAATAACTGCCAAACGATGTGTAGCTAGGCCTTGTGGGGTACCCCTAAATTCCACAAAGTTTGCATGTAGCAATCTTTCTCCATCTGGAAGCCCAGTCAGGGTTTATATCTGGGATTGTAAAGGCAGCCCTAGTAAAAACGTGCAGTTAGCCATTATGGTTCTTCAGTCCACACTCCTGTCAAACATCTTTGCCCAAAGACAAAATTGACTGACTGGTGTGTATTATTTTCCTTTAAGATATTGAAAAAATGATTTTGTAAAATGGTTCCCCCATATATATATATATATTGTCTTTTATGAATATAAACCAAATATAATTTGAAAAACATGCATAATTTTATTTTCATGGCATCCATGCAGCATTGCTTAACCATTTGTTCATTGAAACAACAATGAACAGTCAAATAAGGGGGCTGCAGTTTGGTCATTTTTGCTAACAATGGGGATGGCATCCCCCCTCAAAAACCCCTACAGGCCACGTCTCTTCAAGACTGATTTGGTCATGGATGTCAGGATTTGGTACAGTTATACAACACTTGGAGCAGAGGTGTTCAGCAGGCTGTGCCTTACGCGCAGTTCTGCAAAGGACGATATCAAGGTTGCTGAAGCACCTTTGTTACCATTGCTTTGTACTTTATTTTGGACAGATTCATATTATACTATTCTACCTTAACGGTTTACACCAATCAGCCATAACATTATAACCACCGACAGGTGAAGTGAATAACATTGATAATCTCTTAAAATGGCACCTGTCAGTGGGTGGAATATATTGGGCAGGAAGTGAACATTTTGTCCTCGAAGTTGATGTGTTTGAAAACATGGGCAAACGTAAGGATCTGTGCGACTCCAAAACAGAAGGTCTTGTTCCCAGTCTGCAGGGACAACCGTGAACTGGCAACAGGGCCACGAGCGCTCAAGGCTCATTGATGCACGTGATGAAGCTAAGGCTAGCCCGTGTTGTCCGATCCCACAGAAGAGCTACTGTAGCAGAAATTGCTGAAAAAGTTATAGCTGGCTCTGATAGAAAGGTGACGTAGGTGTGTACAGGGCTGTCTAACTGCAGACAGGTCAGATTGCCGATGCTGACCTCTGTCCACTGCCGAAAGCAGCTACAATGAGCCACAGAGCAATGGAAGAAGGTGCCCTGGTTTGATGAATCACACTTTCTTTTAGATCGTGTGGATAGCTGTGGATGTGTGCGTCGCTATCCTGGGGGTAAAAAAATGGAACCAGGGAAGAACCACAGGAAGGCCAGCCCGTGGAAGCAGTGTGATGCTTTGGCCAATGTTCTGCTGGGAAACCTTGGGTCCTGCCATTCATATGGATGTTACTTTGACACGTATAACCTACATAAACATTGTTGCAGACCTAGTACACTCTAGTACAAGTTAATGCGCCCTGCCACACACCAAAATTGAGCATCTGTGGGATGTGCTGGACAAACAAGTCCGATCCATGGAGGCCCCAGCTTGCAACTTACAGGACTTAAAGGATCCCCTGCTAATGACTTGGTGCAAGTTACGACAGCACACCTTCAGAGGGCTCACAGAGTCCATGCCTCGATGGGTCAAACTGTTTTGGCGGCAAAAGGGGGACCTACACAATATTAAGCAGGTGGTTATAATTCTATGGCTGATCAGTGTATGTTGTACATACACATTTACAAAAGCATAAAATAGAATCAGTCCAATACTTTGGTCTAGTTTAATCTAAGTCCACATTAAGGCTTTATTCTGTGATCAACATTGACAAAGACATTACTTCACTTTAAAACCAGAGCAGTGTTTACCAAACTTCATCTTCTACGTCCCCTTTGAAAGCTGAAAACGTTACACCCCTCAGCCTAACCCGACCAGTCCCTGAGATGTATGACATGTTTAATCATCTGGTAATGATACGGGAAAACTAGTAACAAGTGAAGAACTTCTTGAACTTTATTGATGAAATAATATCAGGCTGCTTCTGTTGTGTATCCAATTTATGTCAAGAAGTCAATCTAAAGAATGCAATTGTTGAATAAAACACTCACTGCCTCTCAGTTCCATGTTTATTTGGCATCCAACAAAAAAATCCATTAAAAGCTTTAAGAATTAACATTTTGCACCATCACCAGAAACATAATTTCTCCCACTAAAAATGTAAAACTAGAAGGTCGAGATTTCTAAAATGCAAGCATTAGGGATGGGGAGTGAATACATATTAGGCAAGCAACAGCTTCTAACAGGCAAGTCAAAAAAGGCAGAAATCTACTTCTACATTTCTATCTAAAGAATGACTGAAGATAGTTACAAAAGCACAACGCAGACTAAAGATGCACACCGAAGAAAAAGACTCAGACAGAGGTTCTCCTTCATCTAAGTGATTTCACCTTTACCTGTCTGATCTAAGCTCACAAATAAACCATCCAAAACTATACCACATGACAGGACCCACAAAAGCACAAAGGACCTTCCTGAGAAAGCAACTCCATTACATTTTTTTATTTTGGGATATCTGACACTTCAGAGATGTGTCAAAGTCTTTACTGTTGATCAAAGTACTGTTTGAATATTGTTTTCCACTTCAATTTCTTTTCATTTCATTTCAGGTTTCATGTGGGAGTCCATGTAGCCTTAAGGAATCCTGTTGGAGCCTTCGTTTTATCATTCCTGCCCAAACCTGTAACCAACTGGCCAATCAGAATCACAACACCATTTAGGAAAAGATTAGAGAAAAACAGTGTGGCCATGTAAATGCCCCATCCATCTGAGCTTTAGCCCCGGTGAAGTCCCATCCACAGCATGTTGGCTGTGTGCTTCAGAGGGAAACCGCTCACTTCCTGTTTTATCCTGCCCTCAGATGGAGTTTGATTGGCTCAACAGGATGAAATGATGTTTATGGGTAAAACTTGATAGTGAACTAGGCAGGTGAGGGGGGAAGGTATTTTCAAGTTGAGGGTGATGAGGCCTTTGCCCTCCTTCCCCCCTCCCCCATTCGGCGCTGCTTTGCCTTGTCAAACCCCAGAAAGGAAGGTGGGGCCCACTAAGCGCTGTGTTAGCCCGATCGCCGATGGTTGGGGGAGTGTGGTTGCAGCGGTGCTACGAGGTCACTGCCCCTTTTTGGGTGACCAGGAGTCTGGTACGGCGGACTAAGCATCCGCTTCCCACATCCTCCCCCCAGTGTGGCCTGGTGCTGCTGTTCCGACACCCCAGACCCGCTGGACTCTGGTGGATCTCCAAGCCTTCGCTGGACCAAAGACATGAAGCAGCATAGCATTCACACCCAGGCAGTCCAACCCTCATACAGCTGGGCCAGGTTGTCCATGTTGGTGGCCTCTTTGATGATAAAGTCCACCTGCAACAATACAGCAGGATGACAGTTATGGAAACATGTTTTACAATCAGTCTAATGCACCCACTTTCCTTTACCACAGCCAGCTTCTACAGTGCTGCATTCTGTTGCATATGTGAGGTAAAAATGAATTTGGGAATAGTGGTGAGTGACATAGACGACAGACACAGCGGTTGGCAAATTGTTCGGATTCCCTAAGCTCCAACATTATCATCATAAAAAAACAGTGCAAAACATTTAGTTAGCAGCTAATTTCTTATTTTCACTGGTTAAAATGACAAAGACCATATGAGCTGTTTCTAGCTAATGGTACTCTTTCAAGTAACCTGATACCAATAAATTAAAATTGTCTGTTGACCTGGTTTGTGTGCTCTCTCTAAGACGCTCCCTGTGCTCGGCCAAAGATCTTTTGAGTGAAATCTGTCAGTGGTTGAACTGATTAGAAGCCAGATAAAAACTATAGCCATTCAGTGTGCATTATATTTGAAATTTGTATATAACTCACTCGGTTAAATTGTGTTAGGCCTAAAGTTATGTAATAATAAGTAGTAAGTAGTAATAATTGGGGCTGTGGCTTCTTTTTTGTGACAGTTAGATGCAAGATGTCTGCCGGGCCAGGAAGCTTCTGGAGTAGTACACACCCGGAGTTGAGGAGAGCACAGAGTTTCTTTCTTAAACTTTTGAGATTAAGAGTTGGATTCATCTTCACTATCGCTTCTCAAACTGTCTGCAGCAACAAGCTATGAAAGTGCTGAAATCCACAGTTATGTACTGTAATTCTTTGACTGCTAAAGGGAGCAGAAATGTACTTTACTTCATGAAGATACAGGGAAGACATGGGAAAAAATGACACTGCAGGATAACAAAGAAACAGACTATCTGATGAGTACTACTTTGGTCAGAGTCAGCGATGTGGCATTTAGATCCAACTCAGGCAAAAAAAAGAAAAAAAGAAAAAGGGAAAAGAAAAAAAACCCTTAGCCCCCCTCCAGTCAATCAGTCAAGTCCAGTCTTTCTACAACAGAGAATGGGGTGTGATTAATAGTTATGCGTAACCCATTACCATCGCAACAAGGCCACCATTCTAACAAGACCAACATCACTAGCATGGATTACCATTAGCATGAATAATAGCAAGGATAGCGATAGCTGTCATTCAAGCGTGAGTTCATCTTGGGTATTTAGGAGCTGCAGAGATTATTTATGGTCAAACTGTAACCTGAACTGTACATTTACTGCCACTAGACAACTTCTCTGCTGAAATTTCCCCTGTTCCGGTCGGTAACACCAGTCTACTCTGATTGCAGCCACCGTCTCTCTCTCTTTCTCTTGCTCTACTACACACACACATTGACACAGACGACATATAACCCTGCGTTTCTACTATAGTCATATGGCATTGTTCCATTTACAACCATCTTAATTTTTTAAAAATTTGAGCAGAAAATTAAATTATTTGTAAAAAAATTGGGAGGGACTTTAAATGGGGTGTGTTCACAATTTTCATTCTTAAATAGGAAGTTGACTTGATTTAACTTATCCAAAATCTTACTGCTGCTCTGGTGGACTCTTGTTAAGGCGTGTCTAGTGCCCTGACTACTAATCTCGGCAAAGTCAAAATTGATGAAATATGAAAATAGGATACGATTTTTAAGATAGTACTGATATCAGACTCTAGTGAAAACTAATCCCAGCTCAGAAGACGAGTATTTTGAATACGGATGTTAATATTTAATTGCTTAGTGATAATATTGTTAACCAATGAGACTATGCAGGTTGAGTTGACCCACTGCTGTAGGGTCTGCCATTAACATTCAAAGATTTACTTTTCACATTCTGATATTTCCAATATAAGCAATGAAGAGCAGGCATGCATAATCTAGAAGAGGCTTATTCAACCAGCAGCTCCCAGGCAGGAAATGGTTCTTTTCAAGTTTTTGTACGACCGGAAGAGTGCCTGCAAATCTGGCTAGCATGTGTGTGAGTTGATAAATAAAACTGTGGTATAGTACACATCTCTGAGATACTTTAAGACATCTGAACGGAATAGGGTACATCCTTTACGGTATGTTATGAGCCTTTGTGCTGTGATAGGCTGCAACTCTTCCAACAGTTGCACTCAAGGCTGGCGGCCCAAAGAGAACTTATGTTAGCTAATGTCATAAGCTTCAAAATGTCTCGCTCAAAGACTAAGAGTTATAGACCGATCAGCAACAACACTAAAACCACTGACAGGTGAAGTGATCAACAATTGATCATCTCGTTACAATGCATGTTCTCCTGGGAAACCTTGGGTCCTAGCCATCATGTGGATGCCACTTGACACACACCATCCACCCCATCCCCAATGACAGTGCCTCCCCTTTAGGACAATGTGTTCTGCCACACCACAGAAACTGGTCAGGAATGACCCACGGAAGGTGACAAAGAGCCCAAGGAACTGATCTGATCCCCAAATTCCACAGATCCTAATCTGACAAGCATCTGTGGGATGTGCAGGAACAAGTATGATCCATGGAGGCCCCACCCCCCCAACCCACAGGACCCGCAGGATCCACTGCCAATGTCCCAATGCAAGACACCACAGGACACCCCAAGAAATCTTGTGTCTCTGTCTTGATGTGTCAGAGCTGTTTTAGCTGCACAAGGGGAACCTGCACAATATAAAGCAGGTTATTTTAATGTTGTGGCTGATTGATGTTAAAGGGTTATGCTCCCTCAACCGTAAAAAGTCTGTATCACTATGCACAATTGGGAATGTAGACTGTTTAATGGCAACGTAAAGTGCCAAAAATGTTAAAAACATAGTGTACACAAACAGATATATATAAACGTAGCACAAAAAGTAAGGAAATTTGTGTGGTAGATCATTTCTTTATTGTAACAATGCTTCTTGGCAATAAATCTTATACCATTGGAAAGCCTGGTCACACACAGAGTAGGGTTTCTCAGAGACTACCTCCAGAATGTGTGAGTGGAGAGGATGGAATGGTCTGCCAGCAGTCCTCAAACCCATTGAACACTTGTGGTATCAGCTTGGGCATGCTGTTCGAGCCAGAGTGACCAACACAACCACGTTGGCTGACTTGTGACAAATGCTGTTTGAAGAATGGGATGCCATCCCACAGCAGTGTGTGAACAGGATGGTGACCTGCATGAGGAGGAGGTGCCAGGCTGTTGTGGCTGTGTATGGTTCTTCCACACGCTACTGAGGCTCTTGAACTCTGAATTACCTGAGGCCTGTGGCTCTCACCTCACTCGTGATGAAGGCTATGGAGAGGGCCATAAAGAACCACATCATCAAGGTCACTGACCCACTGATGGACCCTCTCCAGTTCGCGTATCGCGCAGGCAGAGGGGTTGATGATGCTAAAATATACATCACGGACACTGTACATAAGCATCTAGAACACCACAGCCAGACTCCTGTTTGCGGACTTCTCCTCTGCATTCAACACCCTACAGCCACACATCCTGACAAAGAAACTCTTCACCCGCTTCCTCCTGGATGACCAGCTGATCCTGTGGATTACAGACTTTCTGACTAACAGGTCACAGAGAGTGCTGGTCAAAAACACCTTCTCTGACCTATCCATCACCTCTACTGGCTCCCCTCAGGGCTGCGTCCTCTCTCCTCTGCTCTTCATCCTCTATACCGATGACTGCAGGTCCACCCATCCAGACTATCATCTGGTAAAGTACGCGGATGACATAGTTCTCCTGTCGCTGCTCTCAGGCCCCTCACATCACCACAGGTCAGTGTTGCATGAGTTTGTGGAGTGGTGTGATAACTCCTGCCTGGAGTTAAATGCAGAGAAGACCAAAGAGATGGTGGTGACCTTTTCCAGCAAGCAGAGGGAGCTGGCTGCAGCAGCTGTCAGCACAGTCCATGGGAAGACTGTAGAGACTGTGGACGAGTACAAATACCTGGGCACAATCTTCAACTGCATGTTGAAATTTGCCTCCAAAACTGTGGCGATTCTCAGGAGATGCCAGCAGCGGCAGTATCTCCTGAGGAAACTCAACACGTTTGGGGTCAACACAAACATCCTTCGAACATTTTATTATTCAGTCATTGAGAGTGTAATCACATTCTCAATAACCTGCTGGTTTCACTCCACCAGCCTGGAACACAGGACCCGCCTGCAGAGCACTGTCAAAGTCTGCTCTAAAATCATCGGACTTCCAGTCAGAACACTCTCAACCGTGTGTGAGCAGCAAACACTGAGGACAGTGCTCAGGATCCTACAGGACCCCTCCGGTGCTCTGTTCCCAGTGTTTGAGTGGCTCCCCTCAGGGCGCCGGCTCCGCTGCCCGAGGAGGAGAACAACCTTTGTTCCCAGAGCTGTTCAACTCCTCAACTCCCAACCATCCCTGCCCCGCTGCCTCCCCGCCCTGGACCCTGGACAACTTAAGGCCACTTCCCTCATGGACTGAAGCTCTGTATCAACATGGCCCAGCTTTGGATTTATGTCAGGTTTTTTTTGATGGAGTGCATTTTCAGGAAGAACTTCTGGGGCTTATTCATTTTGAGGGACAAACTACAGATAAAGTGATTCTTTGTTTGTGAATTCTGTCTTAATGAGCCTAAATAAAATTTACAAAAAATGTACTTTTTTGTTCATGCAGTTTTTACACTCTACATTCAGCAATGTGTATTGTGTGCAAAACTCAGCAGTGATCTAGGCAACACCATGGGCACTAAACAAAGGGAAAAGTGTGCCCTCTGTCAGTGTCCAGTAGTAACAACTGGTTGCTACAGTCCCCCAGGTTTGAAAACTCCCTTCTCCCATTGGCTGAAAGTGCACCTGAACCACCTGATCAATGAAAATTAAAAAATGCTGCACACCCCCTCAAAATGACAGATGTAGGGGAGTTCTGTGGTAGTAAATTGAGGCATGCGATTGGTATCTTAAAAAAAATGCCAAGACTACAGATCTGTTTAATGATGATTCAAACAGGCTTACTTATTGGTAGTCTGCACTGGAGACTGTTTCACCTTTGACAAATATGGATATGGTCCTGCTATAAGCTCCTGGCATCTGCTTATAAGTTGTTTTGAGAGTATCATGAGCATCATTTCATGTGATGACTAAAGCATAATTTTTCAGTTCATCTTACAAATAGCATTCATGGATACGGACCTGTTTAAAAAGCTCCTAATGTACGTGCAAGTATTGTTGAAGATATTGTAACCAGGCCTACCTTCTGTTAGACTGATGGATATTTTTACACTTTTTAGCCCTATTTAAACAGTTTATAGTCTAAAGTGTGTGGTACAAGTAGATTTAGGCTGTGTCAAACACTGTTGTTAGTTAAATGGTGCATCACCTGGGCGCAAAGTAAGGTGCAAGCCGCAAAGGGGTTGTATTTGAGCTCTTAATTAATCACAAGATGTGTTCTGGGTTGAACATGAATTAAACCAATCAGAGTGAGTGATCTCCCATTTCCCTCAAAAGCCAACTATTTAAACAGCAGCACTCATCTTGGCTGAGGGACAGGTATGTGTTCCTGGGCCTGTGGACGCTCTGCCTTTACCACCTCCCACTCATCTGTCCCTGTGTGTGTGCAACAGTGATGCACGATTAACTGGCCAGGTCATAAAAATGGTAATTCTGATAAATAGTAGATGCAGGTGAAATAATACATCTTGATTGAGAAAAATACACTGCTCAAAAAAATTGAGGGAACACATGAAGGTCCCAGTATAACACCAAGTCAGTTAAACTTCAGGGATCAGAGGCAAAAACAACACAACCCCCAAAGAGGGAATGGTTTTGCATGAGGTGGCCACAGACAATTGCTCTCTCCTTATTCTTCCTGACTGATTCTTCTTTATCTTTTTGTTCTGCTAGTGTCCTTGTCACTACTGCTAGCATGAGCCCAATTAGGTTGCACACAGGTAGTCCAGCTCCTCCAGGATGGCACATCCATACGTGTTGTCACAAGAGGGTTTGCTGTGTCTCCCAGTGCAGTCTCAAGAGCATTGAGGAGATACCAGGAGACCGGCCGTTACACGAGGAGAACTGGACAGGGCCATAAAAGGGCATCAACCCAGCAGCAGGACTGGTATCTGCTCCTTTGTGTGAGGAGCAACAGAAGGAGCACTGCCAGAGCCCTACAAAATGACCTCCAGGAGGCTACTGGTGTGCATGTTTCTGACCAAACTGTCAGAAACAGACTCCATGAGGGTGGCTTGAAGGCCAGAAGTCCTCTAGTGTAACCTGTGCTCACAGCCCAGCACCATAAAGCTTGATTGGTATTCACAAGAGAACACGAGAAAGGCATCATGTGGCCAGATTGTGTATGTTGTTCCAGGATGATGAAGGCATTAATTCCATTGACTCGCCCCCCTTGTTCCCCTGACCTAAATCCAACTGAGCACCTATGGGACGTTATGCATCTGTGCATCCAACGCCGCCAGGTCTGGGAGAAGATCCCCCAGGACACCATCCGCCCACTCATCAGGAGCATGCCCAGACGTTGTCGGCAATGCATAAAGGCTATTCTATCGACTAAGTCACTTTCTGCTGCCTCAAGATAGCAATGTGCCAACAATGTGCCTGACAACACCTCATTTTAAGACCTACATACCCCTGGGTGCACGTATGGGTGCAATCACATTTGCTTCCTGTGTAACGTGTGCTGGGAGTGAAAATGACAACTGCGTCCATTGGAAAATAGCTACACACACACACACACACACACTGTGTACCAAAGGTAATTTAGGAGCCCTGAGAATCTCCTTGTTTTTAGATGGAACTTTCCTTTCCTAAATGTTTTTATTCTGTGTGGCTGACGCATTCGGTGGTAAATTTCCTATTTGGCCCACTTGTTTTTCAAGTTGAATCCTTGATCTGCAGGGTGTCCTTAAGGGCTGCTGTTCATTAGTAATAATAATAATTAGAAGAGAAAAAAAAAAAAAGGTTTACTAATAAGGGTTATTCTAGTTTACACTAAAAGGAAAGTTGCATTCAAATATGAAAACTGACAAGGCTTGATCCGCCATAAGAGCCAGTGTGTCTGGATTGTTACCTGCTCTGTGACGCTCATCCTCCTGTTAGGATCGATGTCTCTGCCCTCCAGCTTGGCTTTCACTCTCTTCCACACACTGACCGCATAAGAGTTCCTCTCCTGGACAGCTGCAATACAGCAAGCAGCCGGTTCAGAGTAGTGTTAGGGGATTTAACAACAATCAATTTTACACGTCAAGACAGTTGTATTTATTGGGCGCCAATTCACAACAAAAGTTATCACATGACAATTTTAATTGGAGCAGGTCTAGATCACGCCATTTTTTCCTACTTCGGGTTCGCCTGGTCTTTTTGTGTAAGAATGCTTGTATAACATCAACCCTGTCATGCACAATAAAGTTATATACTTTACATCATTTTTTTCACGACAAACCATCAGAATGTGCATGTTTCAGAGATGTCACATGAATGTGCTAATAATAATTAAATGACCATAAAGACAAGGCAAAAAAACAAAGGGGAAACAAAAAATTACCAAAGTTGAAACACTTATTGATGGTTTCACTCCCAGATACTTAGAAACACCCTCCTCTGGCTTCACTGTTACTCATTTGAAACAACCTCAAACAGGCTGTGCTCTGCTGTATACGACCCATCGGTCGCAGAGGGTAAAAAAGTTCATTCATTCTGGTCTTCATTCACTTGCAAGTGTGAAATCCATATTTAATATATGTAACTCACCTGAGCTACAGGCAAAAGGATAACACCACAAAACTCCATCCCAACCATCTACTATCCTTAGCTTTCTGCTCAGGAGTTTGGGCTAAACCACTGAGAAATGCATTTGTATGGGTATTTTTTTGACCAAGGACCTGTGTTTGCCTGTTCATTGGCAGAAAATGTCTGAAAATCTAGGTGTTAATCTTTTAGTATGTGTTCAACATTTTACTCAATGCGTTTTTAAGTCACACTTGGGTATAGCTTGAAGTTGATGTATATGTACAGGTAAAACAATAAGACCAGCTTAAAGTGTGAAAAACAGTACCTCGTCCTGTTTTAGGGTCACGTATGGCCCTCTTTGGGCTGGGGTTGAGGCCTTTGCTGTTCATTAGCAGAGTGCTGGGCGGGGTATCAGTGGGGGTGCCCAGGTTGCGTGGTAGAGCCTTGCGTGCATTCTGGGACATTGAGTCCGACTGGGTCTTTACCCCACTGCACCTAACAGCTGAAGTCAAAGCACATATGACATGGTGTAAGAGAAAACAGCAAAAACACTTTAATTGGTATTACATACATAAATTATAGTTAGATAACAAGCATGAAATCTATGCCCTACACATTTGAAGTGTGGCTGTAAAGTTTGCAGTTTTATCCATTGAAGAGAACAGCCCCTGTGGTTAGCCGGCATTCAGTCGGTATTGAGTATGTTATTCAATCACAAAGTTCTAGGAATTATGGAGCCACAGGAACTAACTTGGGAACTGAGAGTCCCTTTTTCGCATTTTGGAAAAGCCCCATCACAGTTCCTTGACCATTTTAAAGTACAATAAAGTATTTAGTCCCTGGCCCCCCTGGTTTGCACTGGGTATTAAATTGTGAATAGTGAGGTCCCTCCAGTATGTCATGCCTGGAGTATGAAAATATCTCTTCAGTTTTAGATGTTTTGACGGACATTTTGATATTTTGTCCTGCCGTAAAAACTGCTCAACACTGGGATCCTTTGTTATTGAAAGGAAGCTAAAGTTGTAAGCTGAGAAGGAAGCTGCAGAACTCTTACAGCCACATTTCAAGACCATAAGGCTAAGGTCATATATGTGTGTATTCCTTAAGTACCTGCTGCAAAGCTTGTTTGTGCTGCAGAAACTGGACTGGCACATTCACTGTCTCTGTCCGTCACCAACGGGGAGGCAAAGCCCACCAGGCCATTGTACACACTGTAGTGATGCACACACAGAATATTAACACAGGATTTATACAGGAGAATGAAGTGTTGGTATGAAACTATATGCTTATGTGAGTGTGAGTACCTCTGGCTCTGGGAGTGCAGTTCCTTCAGGGTAGCCGGAATCTCCTCCAGCAGTTCAAGCTGCTCCTGGCTGCGAGGCTGACCACTGGCCTGGACCACTGTGAATAAAACCAGCTGGACGTTGTCCTGCCAAGCTTTGTACTCCAACAGGAAGTGACGCACGCTGCCCTCATAAGCCACCTCTTCACCATCCGTCAACGCCGCCTCCTCATCCTGTATGACAGAATTAACACAGAGGAAGACTACTAGGTTACATCTGAAACCGACGCATGGGTCAGGATGGGGCTCAACTGCATATGATAGAAAAGAATGTATATTCTGTAACACACGGCTATTTGACACTGACTGAAAGTACTCAGAACTCTTCACTTTACTGTGTTGAAGACATTATTCAAAATTTATTAAATTGACTTTTTTTGTACTTTTTCTACAAATACCCATACAACAAAGACAAAACAAATAAAAAATCTTTTTGCAAATGTATCAAAAAATCCTGTGCATGTGTGAAGTAACTGGGCACCGGGTTTACCTTAGCCATCGCTCTCAGCAGGTGCTTGACGTCTGCCAGTTGGCGGTTGTGGTTGGACAGAATGGTCTTAATTGAGTCAACCATGAGCTGCAGTGTCTCTCCACAGGTCTCCAGCTGCTGCTCCCGCTCTTCCTGAGCCCTTCGCTCAACACTGAGTTCCTCCTCCAGCTGCCTCTGGGCACAGCACAGCCAATCAGGAGTGCCAATGGGCAGGTCCAACACCGGACTCTGTCATGATCAATAAAGAACTTAAGATACCCTGTACAATTAGAGACCTCCAGTAGTTTTTTTAGAGAGGTGTTTGAACAAGTGGGTCCCCCCTGTGGTGTTTGTCTCATATATTGCCACAAGAACGTGCACATTTGCAACGCAACAAACATTCCTGCCCATGGTTTCACACCAATCCACTAACAGTAACATACAAAGATATGCAGAAATGTGCCAGAAAACGCAGGGAGGAAAAAGACCTCAAGCAAGTAAACATGGATTCAAACAGTTCAAGATTACAATACTCAAAGAATCTGCTTTGCACATGTTTTGTGAGGAAAGAAATGCAGTGAGCACATTTGTTAGACCTCGAAGATACACAATGTGTTTTCCGTGTGAAAGATAATGTACACAAAACTTTTTCTTGTTTGCACAATACCTTCACAGGTTACCCTTGAAAGCAGTCCTGATATGCAAACCTGGTGTATTATGCTAATGCTTTCAAGTGCAAAAAGAACTGCAAGCATAATATGGAAAAAGTTCCTATTTTTGCTTTTACAGACACTTTAACATCACAGATGAAGCAATTTTATTTAGAATATAACTAATCGTCTGATTAAAACCAAAATTGTATCAATCTAGAAACAAAATAAACTTCTGATGTTGTTGAAAAGTAGAGCCTCGTTTTTTTAAAGGAATATAGACTGTCAAAGTTAAAGGTCAACCCACCAGTCTATGCAATAGCTGGAGCTCCAGTGGAGAAACAGTGCTGCTAAACTGGGCAGCATAGGAACAGGTTTGCTGGCAGCGCTTCAGCAGCTCAAACAGTGCTGCATCCATGTTAATGGCCTCGGGGGATCGGGTCCGAAGGCCTTCAAAGTTCAGGATGGTAGAGCACAAGAAGGTAACCTGCAAGGAAGACAGCAAGGGAACTTGACACTTTCTTTAGCAAGTGCTGCAGCTGGTAAGAAAGAGTCACTTACGTTTTACAAATGGGCCCTTTTTCTTGATCAAGGCAGTGGTGTTACCTGGCTGGTGCGCTGATTCTCTCTGGCCACCATGGCACGTCTCTCCCTGATGGTCATCTCAAAGTCCTGCAGGACAGGGGCGAGTGCCGGATTGGCTCCACCAGCCCACTTCAGACGCTGCTCAATGCTAGCCTCCAGCAATGCAAGCTTCTCCTGAGGACACCAGCAAACAAACCACACAGGATATTGATCTTCTGATTCATCAAGCTTTGTTCCCTAGAAAAGCTACTTCATCACATGACTTCTGCTGATTGGTTTGTTTTTTCCCGCAAATTCTGTGTCTGTTAAAAGAGGGCAGTCTTAAAGTGATATCAGAGAATGAGTAGTAAACAATTTCTCAGGATGAAGAGGATGGTGGGCTAAAAATAGCGTTCCAAATTGGATGACTGTAAAAAAAGTTCTATTTACTGATGAATCCAAGTTAGAGATTTACATCAATAACATGTATGTAAGAAGACAAACAGGAGAGAGAATGATAACACAGCATTTCAAACCTACAGTGAAACATGGTTGTGGGAATATTCAAGTCTGGGGGCTGTTTTTTGCCTCCTCTGGACCTGGACACCTGCACAGAACTGACTCCACCCTGACCGAGGAGATGTACCACTCCTTTCTTCAGAGACATGATACACCCTCTGGTTTGATTTTTGTGGGGACAGATTCATAATGCAGCAGGATAATGAGCCCAAACACACCTCAAAGCTCTGTAAGAACTACTTGAAGACCAAAGAAACCAAGGAGTCCTAAATGTCATGGACTTTTCTCCACCGACCCCACTGAACATTTATGGGGGCATTTAGAGACTGTGAAAGCCAAGCATTCTGTGACATCACGAAAAGATTTGTGGAACACTGTCAAATCACAGGGACACAGGGAAAATTGAAGACCTTTTTAACTGCATTGCAGACATCAAGTCATGGATGGCAGTGAATTTCTTACAGCTCAACCAGGACAAAACTGAGGTTTTAGTTATAGGTCCTGAAGGCCAGAGAGAGAAACTTTTACCCCAACTACAAGATCTTAAACCAACACAATCAGTAAAAAATCTGGGCGTGATTTTTGATTCTGAGTTGAATTTTATTCCACATATAAAAAATATGACAAAAATAGGTTTCTATTTCATTCTTCCTGACCGCCAGAGACGGTATGAAATACCTGGATAAGCATCACGCGCATGCGCAGATCGAGACATAATACCAACAAAGTCACATGTGACCTGGGTGACGCAAGCAACCCGACAAAGGGGGCCGGCACCCAGTGATCGTCTCCTTTTCATTTTCTCGCCTTAGCGCACAGGTCTTTGTTTGTATAGCTTGCCGCCTACGCCGATAGCCTCGGAACCGCGACTTACCAGTTGGAGCTGCAAATTCGTCCTCCAGAGGCTGCGTAGCCGGCGCTCATTTCCGCCGTGCATATCCGACCGCTGCTCGGACTGCGACAGGTAAGTAAAGCAAAATAAGTGCTTGCCGACAGGTGTGCTTCATCCCCGTTAGCGCCTCCGCTCAGCGGGTTGATTAGCTACTGCTTTTGCTAGCTAGAGCTTTCCTGCTACCGACTGCCGTCGTAGGGTGTTTTCGCCTCTCTGACGCCTGTGTCGGGGGTTGGCTAACGCTACCTACGGTACTGGGTAAATAAAGTGGTTTGTAGGCTGGGTGTTTTTCGCTCTGTTGCTACATCATTAGCTTGTTTGTAGCCGAGTGTCTCCCGCTCTGTGGCTACGTCGTTCGCGTGTTTGTAGCCGAGTGTCTCCCGCTCTGTGGCTACGTCGTTAGCGTGTTTGTAGCCGAGTGTCTCTCGCTCTGTTGCTACACCTCCGGCTTTGCGACACTACAGGTGCTGGTTTGACGGGATCCATGCTACATCGCTGGTGCTTTACTGGGACATGGTGCTGGGTTGGCTGTAGCTGGGTGTTTTCTGCTGCTACACCGCTCGCCTTAAGGTGTCACTTGCTGGTTTTCTGTTGGCTTGTATGTGAGTGTTCCCGCTCAACTGCCAGATTGACAGCCGCTGTGGCAATGTTCTTTGTTTGTGTCTCCTGCATGGCTCCTCTCAGTCCAGAGGATGGCCATGACAGCTTCCCTTCGTGCCTTGGCGTCGAACACCTCAGACAGGCGCTGACTGAACATGCTTGCATTAATTGCGCCTGCATGCCACTGGCAGAGAGGACTGCGAGGTTGGTGTTATGACCCCAGGGGTCATAATTTGTATGTCCGGTCCTGTTTGTATTTGTCTGTGTTGTTTTTCTCCATCCCTGTCAAGAGGGGGTGCTGTGTTTGTTTGTGTTCCAAAACGTCCGTACAGGTGGAGGCTACAGATTGGGGGAAAGCTGGAAGGCTGCTGATTGGTTGGATCCAGATGGTGGGACATTTAAAAGTGGAGCCTGGAGCAGACCTCGTCGCCTCGCTCCCTCTCTCTCTCTCTTGCATCCTTGGCCTGATCATTTTGACTCCCGTTGTGGTAGAAACAAATGTTCGTGTTGTCGCAGAGATTTCGTATCTCATTTGTATAAAATGTAAATAGTATGGATCATATCATTCAGTCCAGTTTTTTAAGTAGGGGTGAGTAGCCTTTTTCCTTGTGCACCTTTTTCTCCTGTTTTTTTGGTTAGGGAGTGAGGTAAGAAAACCTGTCTTTTTGTTGACTTTTTCTTTGGTTAGGGAAGAGAGTTTTAAAACCCAGATCGTTTTGTTTGTTGTTTTAGGTAATGCTCACCCTGAAGGCTATTTTTCGTTTGGGTAAATAAATTCCCTTATTTTGGACTGCATCCTTGGTTTTTGGTGTTTTATTCTTGGGAGTGGGAGAAAGAGAGGGAAGCCTTATGTTATGTTCTGGTAGACCCTAGGCCGGGGCATAACAGTTGGTTAAGTTTGATAGTGGCTTTGCTGAGGCTGGGTTACCCCCTTCCGGGTCACCTGCGTGCAGCCCTCTTCCCGGCCCCAAGCGCCGCGGACTCGCACAGGATGATGCCCCTGTCGCTGGGAAGAAACGGAGGAGTGTCGACCCTTTGGCCCTTAAAGTGGACACTTTGGCCTCTGAGTTTGCCCAGATTAAGGCCCTCCTTCTTACTCTGCAGCCTGGTGGTCTCTCAGCTGCTGCTGGCACTGATGCTTCAGATCCACCGTTCGGAAGACCACCACAGGGCTATGATGGCAGTGATAGCCTAGCTTCTTCGCCCCGTGTTGCTAGCCAGCAAGACGAGGACACACTGTCTATTGCAGCCTCTGGGACTCTCTTTCCTGATGATGGAGCAAGGGGACAGGAAGTGCGGGAGGGGGCTCCCCCCTTCCCTCGGTGACGGGCTCTCATGGCTCAGGTGCAGGCTCCTTGAGGGATGCTGAGGCCAGTCTTTCTACAGTTAAACAGGCCATCCAATTGGCCGTCTCACAGCTCAGGTTGGATGCTGCCCCTGTAGAGGCCGCTCCCTCTAATGCTTTTTTCAAACGTGCCCCTCAACAGTCTTCCTTTAGAATTCCACCCTCTGAGCCATACATCGAGGAACTTCAGCGGTGTTGGCCGGACCCCAAGGCTTTCCTTCACCTGCCAAGTGACTGCAGGGCTTTGGCTGCCATGAAAGACGTCGCCCAATATGGTCTTGATCAGATGCCTGCCGTTGATGCTTCAATCGCTTCTCTGATAGTGTCTCCAGATGAAGCCCTTAGACCCGAAGCCCGTTGTCCATGCCCACAGTGTAGGATCACTGATGACCTCCTCACCAAGAGCCATGATATAGCGGCTCGGATGGGGCGTAACCTGGTTCTGGCTCTATCACAGTCTCTCCAGACTACTGATAAAGATGCCCAGGCACAGGGCCTGAGTGATGCTTCCGACAGGCATTTGCTTTCATGACTAGAGAGCTTGGGAGGCTGATGTCCACCTTGACCTTGTGTGTGCAGTGTGCAGGTGAACAAAGTCAAGCAACAGTTTGCTGACTTACGCCAGGCACCATTGCCTAGACCAAGGCACACTAGCGCTCCCCGCTCCGCAGCCAATGCTCGGGGTGACTCAAGAGCCGGCCGCCAGTGGGAGGCCCTGACTTCAGACCCTTGGGTGCTGTTAACTCTTTCCGAGGGATACAGTATTCAGTTCAGGCGTCGACCCCAGTTCAACGGGGTCCGAATGACTGTTGTCACGGACCCCATAAGGTCTCTGGCTCTGACGCAGGAGATTTCGGTGCTTCTGGAGAAAGGCGCCGTCAAGTGTGTACCGAGTTTGGACCGGATGAGAGGGTTCTACCCAACTTATTTTCTTGTTCCGAAGAAGGACGGCGGCTTTCGCCCCATCCTCGATCTCAGACAGTTGAACCAGTTTGTGAAGGTTCTTCATTTTCATATGCTTCTCACAGCAGATGTTCTTCAGGTGGTCTCAGAGGGAGACTGGTTTACGAGCATCGAGCTTCAAGGGACAGGCATATCAGTTCCGCGTGCTCCCCTTCGGGCTCTCACTGGCCCCTCGGGTCTTCACCAGATGTGTTGCAGCAGCACTTTCACCTCTGCAAAGCCAGGGCATTCGTATTCTCCCTTACTTGGACGACTGGCTTATACGCGCCGCGACCCGCGAGCAGGCCATCAGCGACACAACGTCTCTTTTGTCCCATGTGACCCAGTTGGGTCTTACTCTGAATTTTGTAAACAGCTGTTTAGTTCTCAGTCAGCGAGTCGTGTTCATCGGGGTCGTCCTCGACTCTGTAATAATGAGGGCCTCTCCCTCTCCACAGAGGGTGGACGACATCCTCAACCTTGTCTCGCATGTTCGGAGAGGTGCAAGGTTGACATATGGTCTATTTCTCCGGCTGCTCGGGAGATTGACAGCTGCGTCGGCGATCTTCCCTCTGGGACTCCTCTCGCTGCGCCCCTTGCAGGTGTGGGTCAATGGCTTGGGCCTCGACCCCAAGAGGCACCAAGGCAGGATGGTGGTGGTCTCAGGCAAGTGCCTCCATTCTCTCAAACCCTGGAGAAGCAGGGCCTCTCTCTCCAGCGGTGTTCCCTTGGGCTCGCTTTCTTCCTGTCGGGAGGTAGTGGTGACAGACGCCTCCCTCTTGGGCTGGGGCGCTGTTTGGATCCACAGGACAGTCAGGGGACTCTGGAGTCCTCAGCAGGGGCTCCAGCACATAAACGTGTTGGAGCTGCGTGCAGTACACTAAGCCCTCAGGCACTTCCTTCCCTTTTTGGAAGGGAGGCATGTCCTTGTTCGCTTAGACAACACTTCAACAGTTTATCGTGTGAACCACCAAGGGGGAACCAGATCCAGTCATTCCCTATGGGAGGCTCAGAGGCTCCTCCAATGGGCCTCACCTCGCCTTGCAAGTCTCAGGGCAATGCATTTGCCGGGTGTGCAGAATTCAGCGGTGGACCTGCTTTCCCGCCAAAAGCCCCCTCCGGGGGAGTGGAGGCTGAACCTCACGGTGGTTAAGATGGTATGGGAGAGGTTCGGCCGAGCGGATGTCGACCTATTTGCCTCAGAGGCGTCGACGCACTGTCCGCTGTGGTTTTCCCTATCGGAACCGACCAGCCCATTTGGGCAGGATGCCCTGGCGCACTCCTGGCCGGACCGCCTCCTGTATGCCTTTCCTCCGATCCCACTACTCCTGCTGACGCTTCACAGAATAGACCGGTGCAATCACACAGTGTTGCTGGTGGCTCCCTACTGGCCCGGGAGGGTATGGTTTCCTCTTCTCCGGCGGCTTCTCAACGGAGTGCCTTGGCCTCTCCCACTGAGGCAGTATCTCCTGTCACAGTTGGGGGGGAGCATTTGGCATCCTCACCCGGGGTGCCTCCAGTTGCATGTCTGGCCCCTGAAGGGCCGGACTCATTACTGACTTTTTGTGATCAGGCTGTTGTCCAGACCATAATCAGCGCTCGTGCATCCTCGACTAGGCTGCTGTACGCCAACAGGTGGAAACTCTCCTCTGGTTGGTGTGACAGTCAGAATGTGGACCCAGAGCATTGCTCTGTACCTGTACTGCTCAACTACCTGCAGACGTTGCTGGATAGAGGGCTCTCTGCCTCTACTATGCTGGAGTATGTTGCGGCTATCTCTGCTCAACATGCCTTTGTGGATGGTCGATCTGTGGGGTCACATGCTCTGGTGGGCAGGTTTCTTAAAGGTGCTCTCCGGTTGCGCCCTCCACATGCTGTTCGGGTGCCTTCATGGGCTTTGCCTGCCTCCATTTGAGCCCCTGGAACACTCTGACCTCAGGTGGCTGTCTTGCAAGACTGCCTTTCTTCTGGCTGTTGCGTCTGCAAAGCGGGTTGGTGAGCTTCATGCCTGTCCATTGCCAGTGACTGTTTGCGGTGGAATTCGGATGGATCGGGGGTTACTATGTGGCCAAACCCCTCTTTCCTCCCTAAGAGGCTTTCTGCCTTTCATGTTAACCAACCCGTCAGTTTGGCAGCTTTTGCCCCAGAGCCGGGGGTGGAGGGACTGCCTCCTAATGCCGCCTTTCTTTGTCCTGTTCACGCTCTGAAACAGTACATAGAGGTTTCCTCTAGCTTTCATAAGTCTGATGCTCTGTTTGTCTATTATGGAGGGCGTAGGAAGGGCTATGCCTTGTCTAAACAGAGGCTCTCGCATTGGGTTGTTGATACCATCTCTCATGCATACCGGCTCAGGGGCCTTCAGATCCCTCCAGTGAAATGTCATTCGACCAGGAGCGTCTCCACATCGTGGGCTGCTTTGAAGGGCGTTCCACTGAATGACATCTGTGCTGCGGCTGCATGGACTTCTTCATGTACCTTTGCCCGCTTCCACAGGGTTAGTGTGGCTGCTCCACATCCTGTGGCGACGGCTGTCTTGTCTGGTCCTTCGGTCTGCAACTGAATCTCGGTGAGTGCGGATTCCTCGTGACTTTGTTGGTATAGGTCATCCAGGTATTTCATACCGTCTCTGGCGGTCAGGAAGAATGAAATAGAACGAGAGTTACAGATGTAACTAAGGTTCTATGAATTCTGGATGACCGCCAGAGTTCATTGTCACTCGGAATCTTGACGAGAAGATTCTGTAGGAGACGATCACTGGGTGCCGGCCCCCTTTGTCGGGTTGCTTGCGTCACCCAGGTCACATGACTTTGTTGGTATTATGTCTCGATCTGCGCATGCGCGTGATGCTTATCCAGGTATTTCATACCGTCTCTGGCGGTCATCCAGAATTCATAGAACCTTAGTTACATCTGTAACTCTCGTTTTATCACCTTAAGAACATAGCCGAGTCCGCCCGTTTCTCTCCCAGGCCAGTACGGAGGTGCTAATGCATGCTTTTATTTCCTGTCGCTTAGATTACTGTAATGCCCTGCTCTCTGGTCTTCCCAAAAAGAGTATTTTAAATCTCCAACTATTACAAAACTCAGCCGCACACGTGCTGACGAGGACCAGAGGGTGGGAGCACATTACACCGGTTTTAGAGTCGCTGCATTGGCTCCCCGTCCGCTTCAGGATCGATTTTAAGGTTCTTTTACTGTTTTTTTAATGTCTTAACGGCCCTGCACCCTCCTACTTATCTGACCTTTTATCCATACCAAAACCCAGAACTAAAACCCACGGTGAGGCGGCATTTAGCCACTATGGCCCCCACCTGTGGAACAGCCTGCCGGAGAGCCTCAGGACTGCAGAGACTGTTGATATTTTTAAGGGAAGGTTAAAGACACACCTTTTTAATCAGGCTTTTAACTAATATTTTAAATTCTTCTTACGTTCTTATGTGATTCTACCTCATTTTATGTTGTTGCTTCTATCTTGTTTTTTAAGACGATATTAATCTTAAATAATTTTATTTGTTTTATTTATATTGGTATTATTTTGTTTATTATCTTACGTACTTCTGTCCTTTTAACTGTTCACTCCATTTACTTATCTTTTGTCAGGGTTTTTATCCTATCTTATGTTTTTAGTTTTTATATTTAACTCTAGTGTTTCGTCAGGGGGGTTCTCCACACTGGGAGCTGTATCTGGGCTGCTGCTGGGGGTGCTGTTCTTGGGTCCCTTCGGCCCGGCCGACTGTTGTCTGTCGGGGTCGGGGGGCCTGGGCACTGGTGCCTCCTGTGGCACAGCCTGCGACTCCTCCCGGTGTGGACGGCCCCAAAGGTGGCGCTTCCTCAATCCTCAGTGCCATGCCATGTCTCCCTATTGTCAGTATTGAGAGTGTGCAGGTGTGTGTGTGTGTGTGTGTGTGTGTGTGTGTGTGTGTGTGTGTGTGTGTAGTATGGAGGATGGGAGGGAGGGGCTTTCTTTGTAATTGTTTTGTCTTCTGTGTGTAAAGCACTTTGTGTTGCATGTCCGTGCATGAAAAGTGCTCTATAAATAAAGTTTTGATTTGATTTGAAATCATTCTAGGATAACATGGGTCACCAAGTTTTACACAAACTTTTGGAGTCAATGCCAGCTTCAGTGTATGCTGTCATTAAACCAAGAGGGGGACATACCAAGTGCTAACATATTCTGGATATCATGGATGTTTTTCACCGATTCAATTTTTCACTCAAATTGGGAAGCTTATGTTATCCTTCATAATAAATAAAAGTATTTTGATAAGTGCTCCTCAGACTTTTTGATCCTACTGTTATAGGATAGAATACCTTTTTTTGTCATTGTACATGTACAATGACATTCAGTGCGCCATACCAAAGCTATAAGAAGGAATAAATCTAAAATAATAAAAACTTTTAAATATAAGCATGGATATAAATGAAAACATGACATATAAACATGAAGTATATGTATATAAATAGGCATAAAAAGTAAGTGGCATTGTGCATATGTTGTGTGTGTATAGCACACCGTCTTAGATGTCAATATGACACTGAAGTGAGTAGTTGTGTAAGACAGCAGTAATTTCAATAATGTGCAATTAGTGCTAACATGTAAGTACAGCAATGCAGGTTTATAGCAGCTTTACATGACTGTTAACAGTACTCAAAGGTATGATCTATATAATCTTTTGTTCAGCACAGTAAAGGCAGACATTATGTAAACAAAAGTTCACAAAGAGAGGAAAAAGGAGGTTAAAAAGGTACACCCTATTCATATGTAATATGTCGTGTAACATTTTGACCACATTTTGAGTGTGCATCAAAACTAATAGCTAGGCTATATGAGTCAGGGTTAATAAAAACACATGTTGACAATTATAATTCCACCATAATAAATGTAGCCCAGGTTCAAACTTTGAGTAAATAAAGGAGCTCTGTGGATTTCTCTTAAAAACAAACAAAAGTCAGGTTCACATTCAGTGTATCCTTGAGGTCTAACAACAATGATGAATCCATTTCCTTTACAGTATTTTGTCTAGGAAGCAGTCTTGCTCTCCTCTGCCTTTGTTGGCACCTCGCTTAGTATCTTGATGCTGATCAGTGGAATAGTGTGGAATTATTAAAAATGGCATTTTCTTTAACTGTCCCATCCAAAAACGTAAGTAAAGTCTCATCCATGGGTGAGGACCTTTGAATGATGGATTAAATGCAGGATGTGTATGTGGTGTCATACTGACCTGAATAGCGACTATGGCTCCCTCGTCCTGACTCAGCTTATACAGCTTCTTCTTCATGTTGCTGAGGATGACAGATCGAGGAGGAATGCTGACACTTAGAGGCTGATTACTGGGGCCAAGAATATCCTCATGCTGCCACTGTAAATAGACACAAACAAAACCACACAGTAGAAGTGCATTCATCATTTTCTGCTACTTTATTAGATGCCTGACCTGATAACAAAGCCAACTTGCAAGTGAAGTTCACTTTAATGTCGTGTTGTATATAATGTCAAAATGAGCTGCTGACACGCAAAAATTAAAAACATAAATAAAAGTCCTCAGGCTTCAAATGTTACTGATATGCAATAAAAGAAGGTTTTTTTTAAATGGGTGCTGGTTATCTACAATACCATTTTAATCACAAATGTTGCAGGTATGACCAGTGGAAAACAGAAATTTGCCTAGTGTTCGTCATGACCATTATCATGGTTATCCATAACAAAAATAAACCTTGTAATCAAGTCAGTACCAACCAGGGTATCTGCAGGTTTCAGCAAGTTAAAGTGAAACTATGACTGATAAAATGAATGGGAGAAGTGGGACAATCAGCATTTTGCATATTAGGCTACTAACTGTAAAGTGGAACAATATCTGTAATTTATAAAAGTAAACAGGCTTTCAGATCAGATAGGCCCCAAGTTACTTTTTTAACCCCGACAGGAAATTTAGCAACCAGGCAACGCATGCCCTACATACAGTAGGCTATTTTTACCGGACCTTTTTCCACAGATTAATATGACAGGATGTGAACCTCCAGAGGACAGAACGGCGTCCCTAACAACGGTCTGTTACTCACAGCAACGGTCTGCCTTTTGAATTAGTCTAGGCAGAATTTCTGAAAATGTGCTTATTTAAAGTGGTAGAGGCATTTTGTGAATATTTATAATATACAACATTTCTAGTGGTATTAAGGGGTGCTGAATCCAAATCTGCTGTATAAGAAGCTCAAAAACGCCCTAAAATGCCTCAAAATTTGAGATATCCAACATGGCCGCCACCACCAGGCTTAAATCTATTTTTCAGTATATCTTTTTGACTAAACAAGGTAAAAACATGAATAAATGTGCTTTTGTAGGTTTTCCTACATGAGCCCTACATGAGCAATCCGATGGCATATTCAGATTTGAGATGTAATGTGAAGAAACTGCTTAGATATTGCAAAAATAGTTGTTAAGTGAATAACTACTCAGCTATTATTTTATTATTATTAATATTTTTTTATTATCAGGCTTATTTTACTTTGTATTTTGTTTTGAGGTCAAATGTGCTGTAATGGAACCCTGGTCATCCCCAATATCGGCATATTTGTTTTCCAATATGAAAACTTAATTTTGACACACCATACAGTGCAGAAAATAACACCAACAAAGCAATTGAGTATTTAATATAGTGTCCTCACATACTTTGTCCAGCAGAACGCACCCAGACTCTTAGTCACTACTGCAGAGTGAAGTGAAGCGGTGTCTTCACAGTAATTTACTAACTGTTTTGTGAGTGAAACACACACTGAAACATTAATAAACAATGACCCCATCATTTTCCCTTTTCAATATAACGGTACCCCGTCTCTGACAACCATCATCACTCATGCTTACGACATCTGCTCGCTGCTTGTCATGCGAGGTAGCTGGCTAGTCAGCCAATACAGTCAGTACAGCCAGTAACATAGCAGATTAACAGTTAGTGTCAGAGCATCTTTTTGCAGGTGAGCAGACAACGGTGCAGTGGTTTGAGTCCGAGACAAGTGTTAAGTGTTTACTTAACTATATTAAGAGCTAGGTGGTGAGATGCAATGCTGGAAAGTATACACACAATGTGCCCATATTTTACTCTCCGCTGACAACTGTTATTATTGCATCCCTTGGCCATGTTAGCAAGGTAGCGCACCAGCTAAGTAGTTATGTTACAGTAGTAATATAGCAGATTGAAAGTTAAGCTATATAAATCAGAGCATCTTTCTGCAGCTCACGCTACGCAAGTTACCCAATTTTTTAGAGGCAATACTGTGAAGTATATAAACAACATCCCTGTCTTTTACTCCCTGCGACAACAAGGTTATAATACTCCTTAATACTGAACGTCAACAGCGAGTTAAATTCATTGAAATAAAGGTTCAGAACTGGAACAAAGCTGCAGCATGAATCTCATAGCCATCTTAATAGAAAATGACTGGCTTAGTAGAGAGCTGTGGTGGACTGTACCTCAATGCATTTACTCAAGTGTTATAGTTTAGTACAATTATCTACAAAGCATCATCTGCTTCTTTTTCCACTCTACTACACTTCAGAGGGAAATTTTGTACTTTTTACTCCACTTCATTTATTCTTTTACAGCTAAAGTTGCCTGTTACTTTTCAGATCAACATTTTATCAGTACAATATATGATCAGATAAAACTAACTACATTTCAAAATTGGTGCACAATCCCCACATTGGTCGGGCTCTAATCAGAAGCGTCCACACACACACACTTCAGTCTCTACCTGAAACATGGCTATGTGCAGCTGGCTCCTCTGCAGACTGGCCTTGGCAGCCTCCAGGTTGGCTTCCAACCTCCTCAGCAGGTCTACTTTCTTCCAGGCTGTGTCATAGGAGGAGGCCAGCACTGTGGCTCTTTTCAGGAGCAGCTGGGAGACCTGGCCTGATGCCAGGCTCTGCTCCACTGCCTTCTTACAAAGCTCATCCAGAGACACCTTGAAGCGAAGATAGACAGACATTTAGTGACATCACTTTTTGACACAGATCTGTCTAACAAACATTCATATTAGTTAGTATATCATATTTACAGTATAGTAGTAATAATAGAGTAACCAATTTAGAGGGGTCTCTAGTGTGAGGATTTTGCTTGCATATGCAAGCCAAAATTGTAGTATGCAAATGCCAACAAATGATATGGGTGCCCAGATGCAAATAACTCCAAGTTCCCAGGGATGTCCCCCAAAACCCAGTTCTGAATTGGAACTGTGCCTTAATCGGTAAGAGAATTTAATCAGAAGTTACTTGAAGAAATTGAACAAATGGTTTTGGTGTAATTTATGGTGGCACATGAATTCTCTCCTCTGCTGTATGTGTTGCACAACGATGGGGAGGTAGGCTATAAATGCTTTGGTGTGTCGTATCAGTTTCTGCTACATACTTGTCTCTACACATTAACTTTGTGTTTACTCATATAAATACATATTTATCAACATTCAATACATTCTGTTGCTACCTATATTTGTGAAATTAGGCCACCACCAGACCTGCCAACCTTGAAGAAATGTTATGTTTTTATTTTAGCTCTTACGTTGTTGTTGTTGTTGGTCATAAAGAATTGCTTCGAGGAATAAAATACTTCAGACCACCACCAGTAAAAGCTTCATTCATTTTAACTGGCGCTACACTACTATTTGCAACACACACACAGTAACTTGACGAGTGGTTAACAACACCGTCGGGTAAACTCAACGTCTTAATTTGACCTTTTCAATGCTGTTTGCATTGGCTGAGAACTATAGGGATGCAGGCGATTAGCAGTGACAGCAAGTGGGCAAAGAGGGATCGGTTATCCGGCCACCCTGGCTTGCTTGAGGCACTGAATTGAATTGAACGTGCGAAGCATTTGGCTCGGAGGGGCAGGTGGGCGAGGGTGTTAAAATGTAGCGCTCTGATTGGCCAAAAGCTTTTCACTCCACTTAGACGCAGATTGTTGTGGCTCAGCAGCAGAATCAACTTCATAGATTGAACTTGCATAGAAACTGAAAATGGCGAACTGCGAGATGCAACAAAATGTGTACGTGGAGAGCAGCAATTCGTACAAGCGTACTTAAGGGTCAAAATGCATGTCGAGTACGAAAAATGCGTACATGTTGGCAGGTCTGCACCACTCAAAATAGTTTCTGGTCTTTCTCTTTACAAATTTCAGTGGAGTCTCTTGGGTTTTCATTATATACTATTTTAGTAACTTTGAAAAGTTGAACGCTAAACATTTTTAATGTTTAATGTGAGGTTTGAAGCTTTCAGACTAATTAAGTGGATTCAATACTGGAGTTTTGCTCAGAAAAATCTAACTTCCACACAGAAACACAATGTACCTTGCTTTCTGCACCAAAATCTTTCACCTCCACCTGGGTGACAACGTCAAGGCCGAGGGCAGACAGGGTGCTGCAGAGGGCCAGACCGAGAGCCTGGCTAGGCATACCCATAAGCATCTGTCGAACAAACTCGGCTGTGAAGGCCTTGATGGGGCGGGTCATCTTTTCCTCACTGACCACTGTCACACCTGACCCTGTTGCACTGGGCCGCCGGTACAATGGCTTCCCCAAACCAACTGGTCCATTTGTAGGTAACAGGTCGTCAGCTGGAGGACAGGTAGCTGAACACACAAAATTGTCACACATTCGTCAGATAGCAGACTGCAAAGCTGATCAATGAACTTGCAGCACTGATGATATGGACAAAAAATGAGACTGAAATTTCAATTTTTAGAACAATCAAGCTCAGATTACACCAAGATTAGTCTTCTCTGCCTGGGAAACACTCCTGTGAACACCTATACAGTATGCTTTGGTCTAAAAAGAGTAGGAATATGGTCTGAACAATTTGTCGAGACAAGACGGACAAAAAATATTAACATATTGTTTTAGGCTTGTATAGAGTTCAGCTAAAAGGTCTTACTTAACATGTGACTGGTGATCAGCCAATCACTGTGGGTGGATGGTTTGTAATTGGTCTCATGTTGCAGTAAGAAGCTCTTACCAGACAGAGTCTGAGCAAAGGAGGCGCACAGCTTGAAGAAATCCCTGATGGTTTGCAGTCTCTTGAGGAAGAATACCTCTTCCATCAACTGCCGCTGACTTAGGCTGTCAAAAAAGTGGAGCTGTGTGGCCCGAGCCTCCCTCACAACATCCACCTTCCTCCAGGCAGATGGCACCTCCAGAGAGCTTAGCTGAGGATAATGAGGTGCACAGGGAAATGGAATGAGAGAGTGAGAGAGAAAAGGAATGATGCAAAAATTATGACTGGTGGTTCGAGGATAAACTGATCAATGTAAAATTTAGAGGTGTTACCGATTACAATTTTTAATGGCTGATTCAGATTGTTTAAAAGTCTGACCTGTTGATTCTGGTATATTTCTTAAGGATGTTATGTAACTTTTCATTCAAAAATTCAAACTGTATGTTCACAAAAAAAACATTGATTATTAAAATATAAAGTCAGACTGAAAATTTATCAGCACTATATCCCACTTTATCTTACATGTTTTCAGCTCTTTTATTGAGTTGGCCGTAGTGAATTGTTCTATGCGAATGTTAGCTCCCCCTGAAAAGCATTTACGCAGTGTATAGTGGTATATTCGGGACACTTATTTTGGTAGGTAAATAATGCCAGGAGTCAGTCTGTAATACGCTACAAAGTCATATGTGAGCAGAATAAAAAGTTGGCTGCCCTGGCTCATACAACAGAGCCTCAATGTTGTTATATTATTCTCAAACTACAGGCACAATTCATAACCCTCAGCTACAAGGTTTTGTAAAGACATTGGGTAAGAAGCAAAAAGCTGTCAAATGGCAATTTGACACGTGTTTGATGTGCTGAGGGTCTCAGGGGACTTGCTGGCCACACGCAGACCTCTAACTTACGGTATTTAAATTGGATAAGGGCGTACACAAACATTTAGATTGGAACATCAAATAACACACCTCATGCACAGGCAAATAAACTAAGTCATTTACAGCCTATTATTCCATTTATTAAACCTTAAAGGAAACAGATGCTACCTTCTCTGTGAGCTGGCCAAATGCAGTCTCTAGCTGGGTGAACATGCCATCAAAGGCCACCAACAACATTTGACCAGCAGACATCTTTGGTGTGTCCTGGCCCGGTCCATCTATGCTACGAGGCTGAATCAGCTCAGAATACTGCCCTCGCAGCATCCTAAGAACAGAAGAAATTTTTCATTGATCACACTTGATTTGGAATTCAAGAATCACAAGTTTGTAGTTAAGTCAATGCTGATCAAATTCATGAGTAAAATGCTAAAGCAGCTCCTTACCTGGTGATGTGGAGGCAGTGGTTGTGCTCATCGTGGTCCAAGCCTGTGGTGGCCTGCAAACTGTCAACCAACCCCTGCAGGCCGAGACCATCAGAGCTCTGCTCCACCAGCTGCTCCAACTCTGCCAACATGGACTCCAGAGTGGGCTCTCCTTTTACCATACAGCGCAGAGCCTCTGGAAAGATGATCTGACGGAAGTTGGTATTCAGTTCCTACAGTGAACAAGGAGACACATCAGTGTCAGCAATTACTGTATTGTATTTCCAATGGACAAACTTCTCTAACAGCCACATTCACAAACCCATAAAAACAAAAATATTAAACAAATTCAAGCCTCTCATTTTCATCTGGAGAATAGGTTACTTCTGGTTTTGACTAGTTGATTTCACATTGTTTTGGAGGGTGCACCTACCTGCAAGCAGGTGTACACAGCGTTGGCCAGGTACACAGCCTGGGTGGTAGCTGAGGGTGCAGGCAGCTCCAGGTCATGGGGCAAGTGTGGGCAGCGTTGAAGCAGGGTTGCCAGGGCACTGACATTTCCAATCATACTGCAGAGCTCCTCCAGGAACCACGCCCCATCCCGAGATGTCAGGTCTACCAACTGCTCTCCAGCACTGGCGGCCGCACCCTCCATCACCAGATTCCGTCTGGACAATGAAACCACAGTGATGTCCCACTGATCACCTGCAACTTCTCTTCATTTTCAAAGCTACATTTCCAAGAAGCACTACATTTTTGTGGATCCAATGGGTCTTACAGAGAGGATATCCTGTTTTGCCCTTAACCTACTAGCGATAGCCTTAGAGGGTAAAGCCTATACAATATTAATGTAAGTTACATATCTTACATGAAAGTCTGCCTCTGACTGAGTTACTGAGCGATGAAGTTAAACCTTTGGTTGGGTCAGTGTTGGAGTTTTGCCAATGCTCTCTTAAAATGAGTAGTGGCAAATGTTAGTTCAGTACAATAACTCCACATTCTATGATTATAGGCGCATCCCTCTAAGCTGTGGGCACCACCAGCTCCCTTAACCAGCTGAATTAAAAGCTGTTGTGGGAGCCGATCATCTGGTCTCAGCAAATAAAACACAACCTGTTCCGTGCTAGCGAGGGGTGAATCCATCACTGTTAGCTTAAGAGGGCACCTATACTCATAGAATGTGGAGTGACTGTATGTAACTAACATTTGCCACTACTCATTTTGAAAAAGCAATGGCAAAACTCCACTTACCAAACAAAGGTGTAACTTAATCATTCAGCAACTCAGTCATGGGCAGACTTTCATGTTTTGCTTTTTCCTTGCTTTGCTGTGGTCCAGCCAATAAATAAGTGATGTAGGTGATGAAGGGTTCAATAATATAGCTGTTGTACAGAAGGCTTATTTTAGCCATATAGCCACTTATGGATAATGACCACTAGTCTGAGTGGATAAACAGCACAGTGAAACATGGAATGTGTTAAACCTGCAGAGTGTGCAGAGGGCAGAAGTGATGATTCCAGCCAGACTGAGGGAGCCTGGCTCTCCATTCTCCCGAAGGAAGACTGTAATGCAGTGCTCAATCTCCTGCAGCTGCTCCTCACAGGCTGCTGTCGTTGTACCCTCTGCCTTCAGTCGCTCTGCTTGATGCATCACACGATCATTTGTGTCAGCCACTTGGTGCTGTAAAGTCAACTCTACACTGGACAGGAATTGGCAGGAGGCTGCAGGAGGTTGGGGAGCGAACAGCACCTCATATCTGTAAAGGGAGAGAAAAAAATGCTCAACTGTGGACGTGACTGGTGAGTGCAACAACATAAACATGTTTATGAACATGCATTACTGATAAAAATGTTAAACCAAATATGATCATAATGAGGTCTGTGGATTATCATGAGGAACCAGGAGATGTTTTTTTTTTTAAACTTAGTGTGACATGACCTCATCAACTCCAACAAGGAGAACCAGTTGCTGATCTAAAACATAAATCACAATGTTAGAAAAAAGGTCGTAGACATTAAAATGTATCGGCTGTGGCTCAGGGGGTAGAGTGGTCGTCCACTAATCAGACCCTGGCACTATGTAGTCTACAATGTCATCCTTGGGCAATATATATATACCCCAATTGCTCCCAGTGGCTGTTCGATCTGTGTGTGATTATGTTTGAATTGTCAAATGCTGACTTGTGTTGTGAAGCGCTTTGAGTGGGGTAGGACAAGAAATGCATGTTATACAAGCAGTCAATTTAGTCAGAGTCCAACCTGCTGGCCATCTGACTCAACACCTTTCCCAGAACCCAAAAAACAGGAGTACCATGTGATGACAGAAGGCTGGAGATGTGCTTTAATACGCAATGTTAACCAGGTGGTTAATTCAGTGGCAGCTGATTATAACAGTACATTTATTAGCTCCAATTTAAAACACAGTAGTTGGAATTTTATTTAAAACTGTATGAAACATTTTGTTATGTTTGCAATAAACAGTTTTGGGGGTAACGTTACAAAGTAATCCATCAGAGCACTGGGATTACTGGGACTTTGTTGTAACGAGTAACATAATTTGTTAGTTGTACTGCACGTTAGTACTGCAATTCAAGTAGTCTGTTATTTAGTTAGTTTTTCATAAAAGTAATACGTTATTGGAAAAAGTTGCTGTCTTTTCCTTTACTTCTGTCGCCACAAAAATAAAATAAAATCCCTGAAGCATTTGCACTCTTTCTCTCCTGCTGCTAAGCAGGTGGCTGTGTGCCTCATGCTGCAGTAAACCAACAGTTGTGTCAGTGCACATGTAGCTGGCTAATTCAATGTAGCGGGATGGCAGAGAGAACAGCATTAACTTTGTGGGAATATTCTCTATTATTATTTTTGGGCAAAAAGGACAAGAACAACATCACTATTATAAGGCTGCAGAGTGCAATCTTTCCTTTCCAAATTACTGGTTTCATATGGTTAGTCACCTTCATCAATGAAGTGAAATAATACAGCAATTCAGTCAGATCAGGGTGGGGTTGGCTCTATAGTACCCAAGCCACCAACCTTAAGTGGTACTTGACGACCTGAGAACGAGCCTCAAAATTCAATATTTTTTCAGAGTCGCTTTAAAATTTTGCTAACTCAGTGTTGCTTTATTTCTCCACCTAAATTCCCACACACACTGGCCTCTCTCTCCCTCTCTGTTTCTCTGCAGAGCATTCGCAAATGTCATTAGATGGGAGGGTTAGAGCTAGGGCAGATTGTCCACCAGTTAACTGATCACGAATGGTGCCGTTCTCTCTATCGGATGAACAAATAAGAGTAAAACTGTACTGACGTACATTGTATAATTTGTTGAGAACAAAATGATGTAACAACAGTAAATGGAAACCAAAATCATCAACCCATTGAGGGCTGGATTCAAAATCACACTGAAAATCCAAGTAAAAAACTGATATCACAGTATGATCCAACTTGTATGAATTTTCAGTAGTGTGTATGGCCCCGCGTGCCTGTATGCACTCCCAACAATGTCTGGGCATGCTCCTGATGACTCTGCGGAGGGTGTCCTGGGGGATCGCCTCCCAGACCTAAATCAGGGTATCATTGAGCTCCTGGACAGTCTGCAGCACCAATACATAACGTCCCATAGGTGCTCAATGGGATTTAGGTCAGAGGAACAAGAGGGCCAGTCAGTGGCATCAATACCTTCATCATCCAGGAACTGCCTACACACTCTGGCCACATAAGGCCAGGCGTTTTCCTGCACCAAGAGGAACCCAGGGCCCACTGCACCAGAGTAAGGTCTGTCATTTTAAGGTAAGGTCTGTCTTTCATTTGAACCAAAGCAGGTGAAACTGATTCACAATCACTTGTGCTTCCTAAATGGACAGATTGAAATCCCTGAAGTTTAACTGACTTGGTGTCATACTGTGACGATTACGTGTTCCCTTCATTTTTTTGAGCTGTGTACTTGGGCAGCTGTCAATATAACTGGGCACCTTCCCAAGTCTTTGTATTGGAAACACTGATACCATAAAAGGAAAGCCTGCTGCAGTTCCTTACTGTCTGCAGATGTGCTGGCAGTGCTCCACTGTCATGTCTCTCAGTAGTTCCTCCAACCAGGCCTTCCACTGGTGGGCACGATGGAGTAGCAGGGTAGCCCGTGGATACAGCAAAGCCACTGTTGCATAGCTGTGAAGCTGCTCTAGGCAGCCACGAAGGGCCCCACGGCGCTGTTGCAGCAAGGAGCTCACCTCTGCTTCCAAGCTCTCGCACTGGCTGATCAGATGGGCCTGGCCTGCATTCTGCAAGAAAGCTGTAGCTGGCACATAGCTAGGAGGACCTGAAAGATTTGTACAAGCAAGGACAAGAGAATGAAAGAATGAAATGCTAGATGTGGCATTTGAACTACACATTTTACCACACTGCATGCTGACGTGTTGATATTGCAGGGGACTAACGCAGGACACTTTATGATTAACAAAAAGAGGGCAATGTGGTTCAGGCAGAAAAATAAATATCAATAAATATGTTGTCACAATCCTCTTCTCAATCTAAATATATGTTTAACCCTAAATAAACCTAATAGAACTAGCTGATTAAATAGATCATAACCAGAAATGTGACTAAAATGGACTACAGTATTTCATGTAAAACAGAACTGCTACAAAAATTTACTTTAAAAACATTTATTCTTTTCAACCATTCATCCTGCTTGCATGATTTCCAGTGGGACTAACCAAGATCTATGGCACTACTGATGTCCTGCAGCAGGCTAGCCAGCTGAGTGGCCTCCAGGTTGGAGAATGCTGCCTGGTACTGGGAGATCCACTGGTCCAGGTCAGCGAGTTTGCTCTGAATGGCCTCCTGCGCTGTCCGCTGCCGTGACTGCAGCTGGGTGTGTTCAGAATACCTGTAACAAGGAAGGCTATATGAGTAAGCTTCAAGAATGTAGTTCTACATGTTGTTTGCTCACAATATTTGTATGAGCCTGGCTACACCCTGCATATGATGAAAAAAAGTGTGGAACTCAAAACTGAATGGATCAAAAAGTTGTTCTGTGTTCAACAAACTAAATGCTGATGACAGGCATCTCATCTGAAACCAGTCCAAACTATTTAGAAACCTTTTAATTAACACTTGCAAATAGTACAATGGAATTTGAGAAACACGTCTGTTTCCAGATTACACTGCTGCGAAAATAAAAAGTTGTAAAAATAAAAATGTTACAATACACAAAAAAAATGTATAAATAAAAACATGAAAAATATAATTATTATGAATAAAATAATAATTGGTTTAATCAATGAAATGGAAACTTGTTTAATTCTGTGCATTGTGAGGTGGGGCCTCAGGACTCGTGTACTTGGAGCACGTGCTCTACCACGTCGGCTATTGGGGCGCCCTATACCTGTCTCTGACTGTAATTAATCAATACAAATCTCAATCAATAAATTTGTGAAGGTAGACAAAATATCTAAAAAAACCGACTCAGTGGCAAAGATTAATTTTAACATGAATTTTAACATGAGTAAAGGGGCACTGTGCTGTCTCGGACCTTTGCTCCAGGGTGAGGATAAGATGGTCCGGATGACTCTCTGCCCCTTCCAGGAAGGCCATCTCCTCCTGAAGTTTGGCTTGTAGTTTCTCCCCCTGGCAGAGCAGCTCCTGCAGGACCAAGTACTCCTCCACAGCCTCTTCCACTTGTGGCAAGACTGCCAACATCTCATCACGATTCTTAAACCAGTTCACCTGCAAGTCCACACAGGACACCAATCACACTAAAATCCTCATATGTGAGGCTTCTGGAACATTTGTGTGTAGTACTTTACCAATGAGTTTTTTTTCTGTAAGTGTGCAAGTCCGTTGACAAAAAACAAGAAACAGCTACATTCCTTGCATGTGTTCACATTCTGGGCCTATAAAGCTCATTCTGAAGTTATGAAGTAGCATTTTGTATTGTAAAACATGGATGGTTCACACACATCTTTTATCCAGCAGCAAAGATCTATACAAACCACATATATTTTTTTGCCAATTCAAATCTGAAATCAAGTTGCTTGAAAATACAACCTTTCTGGAATAGTATACATTCAGTTCTGTGTGAAGAATTGGGAAATGAAATATAGCATGGATACTCGATCCAAACCTGTCAGGACCCATTGGCCGGGTTTGGACAAAAATTTAGAGATGATGTTTTGATTTGAGTTGTGTTTGGTCATGTCACAGAAATAAGATATGTCAACAACTTTATAATTCTATATGTGCATAGAACAATGCCTTTTCATTATAATCTTCACTGCACCAAAGTACTGTGAGTCGCAATGTAGTCATATTGGTTTTTAGAATGTTACAAACCGGGGCATTGCAAGTAGTTCGTAGCTTGAGCTGGGTTTGGATGTAAAAAACAGAATCCCTGTTGAGTTCGGGTTCAGGTTTTGACAGAAATATGCGCCCAGAGCCACACTCCATAATGAAATTGCGCCATCTCATTTTGTTTCATAACTAGAACGAATTAAGGGAACTGCGCATGTATAAGATTCTCAATCCCTGCTGGAAAGTAAGCTATCACTAAGAACTGGCTTAATGATGCCTGTTGAATTCATACTCCAAACACATAGGTGGCAGTATATAACCAGACTAACAGCTAATATTTTGATTTGTTACTTGCTGACATTTTACATGCACAAAAAATCTGTATGTATATATATATATATATATATATATATATATATAACATTTTTTTAAATTTTCTGATTTATTGTTTCTGAGAGTTGTACAACACTGGGCAATATTCTATATTTAAACAAATTGAGATTAGCCCAGGCGACCTCACCTTAATCTCAGCCACCCTGGAGGAGAAGAGAGAGCGTGTGATGTCTCTCTCCATCTCCCTCTTGCTCTGCTTGTTGTCAGCCTGTTGACCTCCTCCTCCATATACTGCACCAGCGAAGCCCACCTCCCCCCCAGCAGTCCAGTCGACCAGGGGATCATAGACAAAGGCCTCCAGAAGGGTCAGTAGGGTCTCTCTGCCCCGGCGCATCATCTGAACGACCTGAAATGATACAACAGCCCTTATTCAGCAGCAACTATCTACAGGCAAACATTTTTTGTTAGAGATCAAGACTAGGTCCTCCACACTATTTGCCTTAAAGCTGTGCCTTGAACAGGTGTGGAATTGACTTTGCAATCAAGTCTGAATAGTAATATATTTGTATTATGTAAAATTAGTTCTGAAGTAATTTAATTGGTCAACTAGACATTTAGATGGTGCTTAAATAAGCATGACAGCACATATTGCTCATCATCACTAAAAATATTACTCAGCCATGACAACATTGTAACTGCCAGAGCTGGAGCAAAAAACAATTATATATATATATATACACACACACACACACACATATATATATATACACACATATATATACACATATATATACATATACATATATATACATATACATATATATATATATACATATATATATATATATATATATATACATATATACATATACAGTACAGACCAAAAGTTTGGACACACCTTCTCATTCAATGAGTTTCCTTTCTTTTCATGACTATTGACATTGTAGATTCACACTGAAGGCATCAAAACTATGAATTAACACATGTGGAAATATGTACTTAACAAAAAAGTGTAAAACAACTGAAAATACGCCTTATATTCTAGTTTCTTCAAAGTAGCCACCTTTTGCTCTGATTACTGCTTTGCACACACTCTGCATTCTCTTGATGAGCTTCAAGAGGTAGTCACCTGAAATGGTTTTCACTTCACAGGTGTGCCCTGTCAGGTTTAATAAGTGGGATTTCTTGCCTTATAAATGGGGTTGGGACCATCAGTTGTGTTGTGCAGAAGTCAGGTGGATACACAGCTGATAGTCCTACTGAATAGACTGTTAGAATTTGTATTATGGCAAGAAAAAAGCAGCTAAGTAAAGAAAAACGAGTGGCCATCATTACTTTAAGAAATGAAGGTCAGTCAGTCCGAAAAATTGGGAAAACTTTGAAAGTGTCCCCAAGTGCAGTCGCAAAAACCATCAAGCGCTACAAAGAAACTGGCTCACATGAGGACCGCCCCAGGAAAGGAAGACCAAGAGTCACCTCTGCTGCGGAGGATAAATTCATCCGAGTCACCAGCCTCAGAAATCGCAGGTTAACAGCAGCTCAGATTAGAGACCAGGTCAATGCCACACAGAGTTCTAGCAGCAGACACATCTCTAGAACAACTGTTAAGAGGAGACTGTGTGAATCAGGCCTTCATGGTAGAATAGCTGCTAGGAAACCACTGCTAAGGACAGGCAACAAGCCTTGTTTGGGCTAAAGAACACAAGGAATGGACATTAGACCAGTGGAAATCTGTGCTTTGGTCTGATGAGTCCAAATTTGAGATCTTTGGTTCCAACCACCGTGTCTTTGTGCGACGCAGAAAAGGTGAACGGATGGACTCTACATGCCTGGTTCCCACCGTGAAGCATGGAGGAGGAGGTGTGATGGTGTGGGGGTGCTTTGCTGGTGACACTGTTGGGGATTTATTCAAAATTGAAGGCATACTGAACCAGCATGGCTACCACAGCATCTTGCAGCGGCATGCTATTCCATCCGGTTTGCGTTTAGTTGGACCATCATTTAGTTTTCAACAGGACAATGACCCCAAACACACCTCCAGGCTGTGTAAGGGCTATTTGACCAAGAAGGAGAGTGATGGGGTGCTGCGCCAGATGACCTGGCCTCCACAGTCACCGGACCTGAACCCAATCGAGATGGTTTGGGGTGAGCTGGACCGCAGAGTGAAGGCAAAAGGGCCAACAAGTGCTAAGCATCTCTGGGAACTCCTTCAAGACTGTTGGAAGACCATTTCAGGTGACTACCTCTTGAAGCTCATCAAGAGAATGCCAAGAGTGTGCGAAGCAGTAATCAAAGCAAAAGGTGGCTACTTTGAAGAACCTAGAATATAAGACATATTTTCAGTTGTTTCACACTTTTTTGTTAAGTATATAATTCCACATGTGTTAATTCATAGTTTTGATGCCTTCAGTGTGAATCTACAATTTTCATAGTCATGAAAATAAAGAAAACTCTTTGAATGAGAAGGTGTGTCCAAACTTTTGGTCTGTACTGTATATATATACATATACATATATATATATATACATATATACATATATATACATACATACACACATATACATATATACAATTTTAGAACTTGAATGTAACCACTGCATTTGCAGAAGCTCTCCAACATATTGATATTAAGTGATTCAACTGAATGAGTTAGTCTTATTTCAATGAATATAATTTATGGTGCTTTTAGTTTGCTGCTAGACTGCCTTGTTAATGCAGGTGCGTGCTTCACTCCCTCTTGTGCAGTGAACCAGAAACAAACAGTTTTGTGACTGCAGTAGAAAAGTTGCTCTTGAAAGGCTTAACACCAAAATATATGGATTGAGGCAGGAAAGTCATTAATTAAAAACATTTTGTGAATTTGGGAAATTATTACATCTGTCTTTTTTCAATACATGTTGACTATTGGACTTTACAACACTCTGGAGTTATTGGAAATATGTGGATCACACAGAAAATGTTCAGCCTTGATGTTACTAGATGTTCCTGTATCCTCCATCAGGGGCAGGAGTTCATGGAAGCAGGAGCATATAAAAATGCATGTGAAATTCCTGGATGTAGTCGCTGAATCAGTCTATGGAAAAACTTTTCATTCAGCAGATATCTTAGTTACAACAAGACTGAGCTAGCTAAGTATTTGTTTGTGTATTCATTCAGACTCAACAGGGACTAGAAATAATTTCTGTTGCTAGGTTGTTGCTAAGGGTTGGCCTACTTGCTTGAGTAGTAAACAACATTTTATTACATATGAGTCTACTTGCGTGACTGCTCTCCAGTTATTAGTCAGACCCAATGCATTTCCAGGGAAATATCTAAAAAAATATATTTTTAAGGGCCAATAGCCCCACAACATGAATTCATTAGGGCCCGAGCACTGACCAGTGCGAGGCCCTATTATTCTGCCTCCAGTAATTACATTAGAGTGCAGTGTGCAGTGCCCCCTAGTGGTGGAGGTAGTTAAAACCACTCAAGATTTAGCAGGGGAGCCATTTTGAAGTTCAGCAGTGGAGCGGTGTAATCACGTCTGCATCCACCCTCTTTCTTTTGACACGATCAGGCACAATCTGTAAGTACATTTACACAGTTATACGTGTTACTGTTTGTTGTGTAGATTATTCATAGGCATATATTATTTTTCACCAGTTAACTCTCTTCGAATACTTACCATGGAGATGTTGAATTCTTAGATGAAGACTATTACATGAGTGTGTAATTTCATCTGTATAATTTGATGCTGTACATACTGTACATTGATTCTGTGTTTCTGTTTGTATGTATGCAGTTTTACAAAAAGACTTCCATAAAAATACCTAACTCTGGATCCCCATCTTCGTGTTTTTACTGGAAAATTGTTAAGCTCACTGTCTACACCATGCTCTCATTCCAACACATGGTTAGGGCAGAAGAGTAAAAAGATTACCTATACGCCAAAAGCATAACTGTGGATTGGATACACATTATATCTCCTCCAAGAGCAAAATGTCAGATAACAAGGAAGTGTCCAACCTGGAGGTCAGGTCAGAGTGTGGAGCTTCAAATGCTAGCCAGTCATCATCTTCAAAACGCTCTTCCAAGTCAAATTCGAGCCAGGTTGCAGCAGCGGCACGGGCAAAGGCGGAAGCCGCACGCAAAAGAGCTGAGTATGCAAAACTCAAAATAGACATGGAAGTTGAGCGAACCCGTATTGATGCAACATTGAATGCTCTTAAAGAAGAGAGTGAAGCTGAAGCTGCATTGGCTGTAGCAAAGGTGCTCGAAGCTGCTGCAGAAAGTGAAAGTGGTAAAGCTGACTTGGCCATCGGCCCCCCTTTATCGCCGGCTGTATCAAAACAACGAATTAATGACTACATTGATGCACACTTCAGCCCCCAAAAAGATGATAAAGGTGATAACAAAGGGAAGTCAATATACATTCCACAGCCCCAATATAATAGCCACAGCATGTTGCGGCCTGTAGTATCTCAAACAACCCAGCGTTTTGAGCAACCCCAGGCCACACCACAGCCAGTCTTCCCTCATGCCAGCGTCAATGCCTTCAGTCCCCACTCACCACAGGGCAACAACGCAGCAAGTTCTCCACATAAAGTCAGTGGCAGGCTTACACCCAGGTCCACAGATGTCTCTGACCTTGCTGCCTTTCTCGCTCGTCGTGACCTTCTCACAGCAGGGTTCAAGATGTTTGACAATCGGCCTGAGAACTATATGTCGTGGAGATCCACTTTCTGTAACGCCATAGACGGCTTGGATCTCAAACCTAGTGAGGAGCTAGACTTACTTACCAGGTGGCTTGGTGGGGAGTCACTTCAGCATGCCCTGCGGATCAGAGTAGTCCATGTCAACGATCCAGCGGCTGGACTCGGCATGCTATGGCGACGGTTGGAAAAGACTTACGGTTCTCCAGAGGTTATCGAGGCTTCACTATTCAAACGTCTTGAGAATGTACCTAAACTCTCTCCCAAAGACAACCAACGTCTCCAAGAGCTTGCAGACCTTCTTCTGGAGGTAGAAGCTGCAAAGAAGGAAGGTTACCTGCCTGGCCTCAGTTTCCTCGACTCAGCTAGAGGCATAAATTCAATTGTAGAGAAGCTTCCATACAACCTCCAGGACACATGGGTTACTCAAGGGACCAGATACAAGAGAGAGAACTCTGTTCATTATCCACCCTTCTCTTTTTTCGTTGAGTTTGTGAACAGTCACGCAGAAATGAAGGTGGATCCCAGTTTTGCTCTTCAAGGCTCCAGCACAGCACCCTATAAAGATGAGAAACCTCCCACCAGGCAGTGGAAGGCCAGGACTCCCATCTCTGCTAATAAAACTGAGGTTAAAGCCTCCAACTCTTCAGACAGTGACAAGCCTCCCATAGATCCAGAGAGACATTGTCCCATTCATAAGAAACCACACTCTCTCAGGAAGTGTAGGGGTTTCAGAATGAAGAGTTTAGAAGAGAGGAAGAGTTTCCTTAAATAGCATTACATTTGCTTCAAATGCTGTATGTCCACAAACCATAGAGCCAAAGACTGTAAGACTGTAATTCGCTGTTCAGAGTGTGACAGCGATCGTCACGTCTCAGCTCTTCATGATGGTCCACCTCCCTGGATGGCAAGAGAGCCCGTGACTTCACCAGAGGGAGATGGCGGGGAGCAAGCTGAGGAGAGCTCCCCTGTAACTACATCCAGCTGCACAGAAGTTTGTGGGGAGGGCTTGCACGGAAAGTCGTGTTCCAAAATATGTTTGGTCACTGTATATCCCAAAGGATATCCTGAACAGAAGAAGAAAATGTATGTAATGCTGGACGACCAGAGTAATTTGTCACTCGCAAAGTCCGCCTTCTTCGACATGTTTAACATTCAGGGAATGGTCTCTCCTTATACATTGAAAACATGTTCTGGCATAACAGAGACCAGTGGAAGAAGAGCCATGAACTTCATCATAGAGGCTATAGATGGCGGAGTATCCATGGCACTGCCAACACTCATTGAGTGCAATCTGATACCTAATAACAGAGAGGAAATTCCTACTCCAGAAGCTGCTACACATCATCGTCATCTCGAAACCATCGCCACCAAGATACCACCTCTTGACCCCTCAGCTGAAATCCTTCTGTTGCTTGGAAGAGATATCATCCGGGTTCACAAGGTTCACAGTCAGTGTAATGGGCCACACAATGTGCCATATGCCCAACGCCTCGATTTAGGTTGGGTAATTATAGGAGACGTGTGCCTCAGGGGAGCCCACAAACCCACTGTGAACACTTTCAGGACGAGTATCCTGGAGAATGGTCGAGTTAGTTTCTTCAGACCCTGTGAAAGCAGCATCTATGTTAAAGAGAGGTTTACAGGAGAGCACCCTAAACAACCTCCTCTGAAGCCAGTTCAAGATTGTCTTGGCAAGCAGATCTTCAGTCACACCGTTGAGGATGATAAACTGGCACTGTCGGTTGAAGACGAGATCTTCCTCCAAATCATGAATGAAGAGTTCTCAAAGGACGACTCCAACAGTTGGGTGGCCCCCCTCCCGTTCCGGTTTCCAAGGCAGCGCTTGTCGAACAACAGGGATCAAGCCCTCAACCGTCTCCTGTCTCTTCGGCGTACTTTGAAGAAGAAGCTGGAGATGAAAGATCACTATGTAGAGTTCATGGAAAAGATCTTCTGTTGTGGACACGCAGAACCAGCTCCCCCTCTGAAACATGATGAAGAGTGCTGGTATCTGCCAAGCTTTGGCGTCTATCATCCGCAAAAGCCTGGGCAGATCAGAGTCGTATTTGACTCAAGTGCCCAGTACAACAATGTATCTCTTAACGATGTGTTACTCAGGGGCCCGGATCTAAATAACAGCCTGATCGGTGTGCTTGTCCGCTTCAGGTCCGAACCTTTGCAGTAATGGCTGATGTTCAACAGATGTTCCACAGCTTCTTGGTCAAGGACGAGCATCGTAACTACTTGCGCTTTCTGTGGTTTCAAGACCACCAGCTTGACGGGGACATCGTGGAATTTCGTATGAAGGTGCATGTGTTTGGGAATTGCCCGTCCCCAGCCATGGCCATCTACGGCATTAAGAGGACGGCCATGGAAGGAGAAGAGGAGTACGGAACTGATGTAAGACTCTTTGTCGACCGCCATTTTTATGTCATGGAGGATGGACTGAAGTCGTTCTCCAGTGTGGAGGAAGCCGTTGATGTGCTGAAGAGAGCTCAACACATGCTCGCACAGTCCAATCTCCGATTGCACAAAATTGCATCTAACAGCCCAGACGTCATGAGAGCCTTTCCAGGTGAAGACCTTGCTAAAGAATTGCAAGGCCTTGAGTTTGGGCAGGATTTTACACCCATGCAGCGCAGTCTAGGACTTGGGTGGGACCTGTCCACAGACACATTCCACTTTCGAGTGGCTATCAATGAGAAACCCTTCACGAAACGTGGCTTACTGTCCACTAATAGTTTGTGCGACCCTCTTGGATTTGCTGCACCCGTCAGCATCCAGGGTCGTTCAATACTAAGAGACATTACCTCTGATGCCAGTGACTGGGATGCACCACTCCCAAAGGAGAGTCATGAGAAGTGGCAAAAATGGAGAGATTCCTTGCAGGACCTACAGGAGTTGAAAATTCCGAGAATGTATACATCACTCCCATTGTCTGCAGCTCAGAGAAGAGAAATGTGCATTTTTTGTGACGCATCCATGAAAGCAGTAAGCGCCGTTGCTTACCTTAAGGTGACAGATGACAGAGGTTACAGTGAAGTTGGGTTCATCTTCGGCAAAGCAAAACTTGCCCCAAGAGAGATCACAGTTCCACGACTTGAGCTCTGCGCCGCTGTATTGGCCGTGGAGATAGCCGAACTGCTTCAAGAAGAGTTGGATATGACACTGGATGATGTCAAGTTCTTTACCGATAGCAAGGTGGTGCTTGGCTACATCTTCAATGAGTCAAGGCGGTTTTATGTTTATGTCCACAATCGCGTGCAGCGCATCAGGCGGTCCACAAAGGCAAGTCAGTGGAACTGTGTCCACCGACCACAACCCAGCTGATCATGCTACTCGGTCGCTACCAGCTGACCAGCTGGTCTTCTCTTCGTGGCTAACGGGACCTGCTTTCCTCACCGATGAAAGTCAGACTCAATCATCTGACAAGGGTTTCAGCTTTGTTAACCCTGAGTCAGACGCAGAGTTACGGTCAGACGTTACTACTTGTGTCACCAGTCAGTCACACAGCAAGCTTGGCAGTGCATGCTTCGGACGGTTCTCTTCTTGGAGTCCTCTCTTGAAGGCTGTTGCACGGCTTGGACACATTGCCAAGTCCTTTATCAAGAGGTCCAAGGATAACATTTGTCACGGCTGGCATAAGTGCAACAAGCATCTTGATGAAGAGCAGCTCAATCAGGCCAAGGCTACCATCATTCACACTGTCCAGAGAGAAGTGTATGCTGAGGACATCAAATGTCTCCAAGAGGGGCGGCCCGTCCCTAAGTCAAGCCCACTCAGCAAGCTTTGTCCCTTCATCGACTCAGATCGTATTCTCAGAGTCGGAGGTCGGTTAGCGAGAGCCCAGCTTACATCAGATGAGTTGCACCCCATACTCATACCAGGCAAACATCACGTCGCTCTACTACTCATTGGGCACTTCCATGAGAAAGTTTGTCACCAAGGCAGACATTTTACGGAAGGAGCTGTAAGAGCAGCCGGTTATTGGATCATTGGGGGAAAGAGATCGATCAGTAGCATCATCTTCAACTGCGTCATTTGGCGCAAGTTGCGGGGCAAACAGGAAGAGCAGATCATGGCTGACTTACCTGCTGACCGATTACACACAGATCCTCCTTTTACATATGTAGGACTGGACGTGTTCGGTCCCTGGGTCGTCATGTCACGGAGAACTCGAGGTGGTCAAGCCAATGCGAAGAGATGGGCAGTCATCTTTACTTGCATGAGTACGCGGGCGATCCACATTGAGGTGCTGGAATCCATGGATACATCATGCTTCATCAATTCTCTCAGGCGCTTCTTTGCCATCAGAGGCCCTGTGAAACAGTTCAGATCTGATTGTGGTACCAACTTTGTGAGTGCCTGCAGGGAGCTTCAGATCAACAAGAAGGGTTGCCAACACGAAAATCGACAGTTACCTCACAGACCAGGGGTGCCAGTGGAAGTTCAATCCCCCACATGGTTCACATATGGGTGGGATCTGGGAAAGAATGATTGGTGTCGCACGCCGCATCCTCGATGCTATGCTCCTGGAACACGGCCATGCCAGGCTTACACACGAAGTTCTGGTAACTTTCATGGCTGAAGTCACTGCAATTGTGAATGCGAGGCCGCTCACTTCAGTCTCCACCTATTGTATTTGCTCGGATTATTTAGGCCCTTTTGTATTTGCTCGGATTATTTATTATTATTCATCTGCGCATTAGGCAGCTTTTTGGAGCCCTGAACATGCCCTAAAACTCACAAAACTTTCCAAAGACGTTTTTGGGTTAGGGTGGACTTCCTGTTTTGACCCAAAACTACAGGAAGTTGTTATCTAATAACTTGAGTATTCTTTGGAATATCAAAATTCTTTTAATAACTTTTTGTCATAAGGGTCCACAGATGCTGTGTGCAAAGTTTCGTACAAATTGGTGAAATTGCCTTGGAGGAGTTCGAAAAAGTAGGTTTGCGACATTTCACGAATTTGCAAAAAAAAAAAAAAAAAAACGTTAGGCGGAAACGGGCGCAGCCTACATCAGAAGATTCACCACAATTCACTGAACATGTGGATATAAGGTTTTTGAATGTGCGACAAAGTATATGGGAGTTATAAGCAAAACGCACTTTCCTTGATTATAGCGCCACCTAGTGGTGGAAATTCACAACAACAACAGATTATAAATTTTTTCAGCAGGCATGACGTATATATTCCAAGTATGGTGAGTTTTGGGGTATGTTGCAGCTGCCAAAAAGCTGCCGAAAGTCGCAGAAGAAAAAGAAAAAGAATTCGCACTGGTCAGTGCTCGGGCCCTAATAATTATCTCTCTTATTTTGTTGGTAACAGTTGTATAATCACAATATTACACATGAGTCTACTTTGATTGTTGGTGTAAGCACCTCAGTCATGACCACATCCCTGTTGTGCCACTTATGACTGTTCACTACAGGATTTCAGCCCTGATCTTGCCGTCCCCAACTGTTTTTGGAGCTTGCCAACAAATAGCCCCAGATCAGTGGCAGATCGGTGCGAGCTTCCATGAACAGCGGTCAGCATGTGTGAATTGTTCAAAGACCTGATCCGCAAGCTTGGGGACAGTTTGCCAGTGTGTTGCAGATGGCTGCTGGATATCTAGCAAGCTAAATATCTGGTGGAGTCGCAGCCGAGTCAGGATGCCAGGTACTATGAACAGCCAATGAGAGCAGACACTCCTCTCCTTTCCCCTCTCTCACCTGCTGTCATCCACAGCAGCTCTCTGAACCCAGGCATCAGTGTGTATGGATAGTTAATATCAGAATACACAGAGACAAGTGTTTCAGTATGTATAATTCTGAGTAGGCAATCATATGTTTTCTGTGCAAAAAAAGTCCTTGCTCTTTTTTTGCTGTAAATCAGTGCACAAAAGACCTGGGGTCTCATTTATAAAACATGTGTAGGATCCATATCAAAAGTGCGTCCAAAAGCAAAATATTCAGATTTATAAAACCTGGCGTATGCCCAACAATGCACAATTTCATTTTGTAAATCCCAAATCAACCTGGAAATGTGCGTGCATGGATCTGCCTCATATCCTGCCCTTTCCACACCCACATTCATCCATGAATGGTCATTGCAAAGTGCCTGATGAATGTTAATGCCTGGCAATGAGCCGCTGATTGATAGTTCATTACAGTGCATCATGGCCACAACGAGAGAAAGAGGAAGAAAATACATAGTTCTGGCACAGAGATCGAGGTGTTCGTTGGTGAGGTTGAGGATTCATTCATTCACGTCATCCTCTAGTATTGCAAGGACAGTGACTGTCCATGCAGCATTACAGGAGAGTGGCACCGCAGTATTTATATGTTGACAGCGATCAGACTGTTCCACTTGCCAAAATGATCGCGACGATCAGTGTTATCCCTCAGCATGGGATATCATTTGAAAGTGGAAGTTTGATACATGAACACTTTTTATTTATTGAACAATTGTGAGAGAGCTGACTATTTCCACGCATTCTTAATTTACACAATCCATACGTGCTGGTTTGGAAGATGTACCAGGTGAGCTGACTGGAGAGGGCAGCGTGTGTGTGTTTGTGTGTGTGGCAGCCATAATGCTGTCTCCAGTACGCTCCATGTGGCGCACAGTTGATGTTCACTGCAGCGATTTTACACTCAATACACAACTAGGCCCTATGAAAACTAAAATCATACTTATGTTGTATGTGTACAGTTTTCATTCTTTGATGATATTTGATGTAATCTTGGATTTCTAAAACCGATGACGATACTATTATCAAACAGTCCAGCCCTCTCCGCTGTGCTCTGCTGAGGAAATGATTTCAGATTTGAATTGGCTTATATCTTTTACATTTAAAAAGGTGTTTATTGAATAGTTATACTTCACTACATGTGCAAGTACAAATGACACAGCTGGTTTGAATGTTTATGATAACGTGGATCTATAAATAACGTTTGATATGAAGTGAAACCAACAGTGAGATGCATTATTATGCACACAATAATGCCTGTCAACTTTGTAAGTTGTCTAGTGTTTTCAAGCCATCTTACTGTAAAGTAAGTCTTTCTTTCTGTCTATTTTTACGTGGTTTGCATTTCTCGAGAACCATTTATCCAATCTACTTTATATTTGGCAGGTTTGCTGTTGAGGACCCATGGAAGTGCAGTTCCGAATTTGATGAAATTTGGACACACTCAATTAAATATTGATACATTTTGGATAAACCATGGACCACTGCTCTGTGCTGCAGCAGTACCTGTTAATGCAACATTACAGCATCTTCCTGCATTCTTCACAGCAGAGTTGGTCCAGACTGTGAAAAATAATTGGGCTGACTCGGTTTGACTGGACACATCAGCCCAGCGCAGAAGGGATTTTGATTTCCATTACGGCTAGCCACTTGAAGGTCTTTAATGATGCTTATGTTGAGTAGTGGGCAAAGAAGCAGCTGTAAAGTCTTCCACTCTTCAATATTGTCAAAGAATCACCCTATGACAAAGCTCTGCTAATCTGGTGATGAACACATGTTGGGACCCACAGATGAAGTCGTTCACTGTGGATTTCAAAATGGGATCTGAACTGAACTCAGTTTCCCAGAATTCCCCAGTCTTCACACCTAGGTGCAAATTCAGCTTTGAGCTACTATTGGTCAGGGTGACAGACCCCCCTCTGACCAGATAGTCAAAACTCCAGCTCCTTTCTTTGTTCCCTCTCTTCTCCACCTCTCTCCCTACAGGGCTGCCTGCCCTCAAGTTCTCTTCTCTTGGATTCCTCTGGGCCTAACAGCTGCTGAGAGCTGCAAGCTACATTCCCAGCAGGCCCAAAGAACTTCTCCTCACTGCAGCGACACAAGTTCCTGCTAGTACTCCAGATCACTTAGCACCAGCAGCTGTGACACAAAGCTTGCCAGCTAACTCCACAGTCTGAGGAACACCAAGCAGGTTAGCACCGAGCTGCTATCCCTGCAAAGGAAAGGAGCGACCAGGTTCCTCCATCTGCTGTTCGTTTCCTCAAAGACTGGTATCGTTGAACTGGGCCTAGATAGCATAGCATAGCACTGGCTAAATTGGGGCCCTACTTTTATTTTGAGACCCCCCCCCACATACAACAATGGAACAATCCTTTTACAGATGCACACGTCTGCATTTTCTGGATGCAAAGTCATCAATGAGGTCATCATGTGACAGCTGCTGTGCCACTGCTGAGTTGATAGCCAGGCCACTCAAGCGTTCTTGCGCCATTGATGAGCTTCAGTTTTGAAAAGCCTCGCTCAGCAAAGGCAACTGTAACAGGGAGAGTTGCTGCACTGGGGCTAGCCTCACAAAGATTAAAATGCAATTAATGCAAATATGACTACAACTAATAATAATATTGATTATGATTTGATTTGATGATATTTCTATATTTAAATATTTTTATATAGTTATTTTTACATTTTGTACTTAGGTTCTATATTCCTACACTGCTGTTTGCTGCTGCAACGCTTTAAATTTCTCCATTGTGGGTCAAATAAAGGATTATCTTAATTTATCTTATTTTATCTAATCTTGACTTCTGAATTAAATTCACCAAGAGATGGCAACATTTTACCTCCAAAAAAATAGCCCCAAACTTCTATTGATAGCATAGATTGATAGGCTATAAACCTGAGCCAACATACAACCACCAACTGGTCAATTAACCACTCCTTTTTCAACAGAGGTGAATCAGTTAACAAGACATTCAATAAATGATAATCAGGGCCGCTGGAAAATTTTATCTCCAGTCCACATCTAGACAGAATTATCCTCTCTTCTGTCTCATGATTAGCAGGCTAGCAGCTGGGGTGTTTATGCCACAAAGTTTTTCTTTTTCATTTCAACAACATACCCACCTTCAAGTGAAGCACGAGCCTCCTCTTGTTTTGACTTTGTCTTTCTTTTGCTTGCTCCCGATTCATATTGCCGTTTGGAGGCCATCTCCCCACCTGCATCCAACTGCCTGTTGGCACATCTGACCGCTGATTGGTCAGATGCTGCGTACTGTCAATCATTGCGGCAAGGTGTGCGGTATCAGATTACTCGTCTCTTTTTTTCTCTCTCCTGCCTCGTGCTGACTTGCTGCTCTACGCGCGCCTCACGGCAGCGATGCGCATCCTTTGCGCATTTGCAGAGAATGCGTCCCCTTGTGCAAAATGGGCCCCCCACGGATCGTGGGGCCCTACGCACAGCGCGTGTTCTGCGTGTAAGGAGGGGCGGTCCCTCCAGTTGGGGAGTGAGCTCCTGACCCAAGCGAAGGAGTTTAAGTATCTTGGGGTCTTGTTCACGAGTGATGGGAGAATGGAGCATGAGGTGGACAGATGGCTTGGTGCAGCGTCTGCAGTATTGCGGGCGTTGTACCGGGCCGTGGTGGTGAAGAGGGAGCTGAGCCGCAAGGCGAAGCTCTCGATTTACCGGTCCATCTATATTCCAACCCTCACCTATGGCCACGAGCTGTGGGTAGTGACCGAAAGAACAAGATCGCAGATACACGCGTCTGAAATGCGTTTCCTCCGTAGGGTGGCTGGGCTCAGCCTTAGGGATAGGGTGAGGAGCTCAGACATCCGCAGGGAGCTAGGGGTAGAGTCGCTGCTCCAGTTGAGGTGGTTCGGGCATCTGATCAGGATGCCTCCTGGGCGCCTCCCCATAGAGGTTTTCTGGGCACGTCCAACTGGGAGGAGACCCCGGGGCAGACCCAGAAGTCGCTGGAGAGATTACATATCTCATCTGACCTGGGAACGCCTCGGGATCCTCCCGGAGAAGCTGGAAAGTGTCGCCGGGGAGAAAGAGGTCTGGAGCTCCCTACTGAGCCTGCTGCCACCGCGACCCGACCCCGGACAAAGTGGACGATGATGAAGATGAAGATGAAGCACTACATTATGGTGCCTCGTGTAATGTGAACACAACACACATTTCCTATAAATCCTTTCACAATAAAACTGAGTATGTCGTTACTTAAAAGCTTTTTTTATGAAACAGCAAAACTAGCAACCATTGGGTTTTCACCAGTAGTAACTTAAAACGACTTCTGAAGACATGACTGAGTAGCAGACACAACTCAGCCCAGATTACATTCCACAACAAGGTCATTTTGGGTACATTCAGTTTTGGACAAACTGGTTCCTCCCCACTTAACCACCACAAAAGTACCACATTGATGCTACACAGAATGGGGAGGTTGCCTGCTCCCAGGGAAAGGCCAGCTTTTAACACCTCAAACTGATTTACAATAGAGGCCTACTGAGTTTATCAGGGGAAAGGGGCACAGGTTGGAGATGAGGTCTGATCTACAGTTTGGGAATAATCAGACTCCATCTTTGATTGGTACGGACTGTTAGCTTTGGGTAACCTCAAAAGGACTGTAAGTTATAATACAGTGTGAAGGTCCCTCTCTTTTAGGGGAGCTAGCACTCACACATTGGACTCTGAAAAAGCCCCCTTTCCCAACTGGGGTAGCCTGGCCGATAACACAGGGTTGTAAATCTGCTTGTATACCAACGTTAACTTTACATTACATGCTTTTATCTTTGCAGCACACTTTGAAATCATTATAAAGTAACTGTTTGATTCATTTGCCATTATGTTGATCACATTCAGTCAAAATTTATGATCTAGGTAAAGACAATTCCAGTCTGCTATCACTTTCCAAGCCTGAGTTATAACATGCGACAATACTGCCATCTACTGATCATGTATGGTTTATTGTAACTTACTCTAAATAAGTACTACTATAGAGACAAGTATCTATCTTATTACAATTAGTAAAGAAAATGTTGTAGAATCTCCTTTAACAGTTATTTGCATAAAGTTAAGTTTCTGCCTGTTGAATTGCCTAAAAGAAGAAATCACAAATTAATTTAATGTTCCGTTTTTTTGCACTACTAGTTTTACATATTGATTATTTCAATATTTTAATGGGTCATGGTGGATGACATACATATAAACACAATTTAAAGTTTCAGAAAGTTACTGACCTCTCCTACCATCTCAAAAAAAAAGGATAGGAGAGGGCAAAGTCCTGATTGGCTGAACGGCTGTCAACACACCGTGAATCCTCCAAAGATAAAACAACTGGAAATATGGGTTTCGCTCTCTTAGTGCCCTTACACTCTTAATATGCTTTTATTCTTACCCTCTTATGTGGTCATTCTGTTATTCCATACTCCCTTATGTTTGTTCATTACTTATGCTCATATGTTCCCTTTTGTCTTTTGTGCCAGTTTTGTAAAGTTAGATGCCAACTGATCCTATTACTACTTTATTTGTTTTTATACGCCATCCTGGTTTTTCTTGAAGACTTTGTAAGTTTTGTGTCATTTGGCCAGTGTCAATTCTTTCTAAGTTATCCTGCAAAGCCAATAACAACAAATTAGCGTTTTCGCCATTAACCCAACAGAGAGAGATCCCTGCCACCTACGCAACCACCACTATGCTGCTTCTAGAAGTACAGTTACAGCAGGCTCAATTTTCCCCTCCCATCTGACTGCCTTTCGGCTGACAACCAATTGCCAACCGGTTCCCAGTCAGTTCCCAGCCACTGGGAGTCCCAGTGTGAACACGCCCATTCATTCACAATCCAAGGAAGTCGGGTTCAAATCCCTGAATCTGGTGTGGCGGAGATAGGTGCCACAAGGCGTCCAGTGCGGTAACGCAAACGATCCCGGAGAAGCTGGTGGGAGCCCCGGGGAGAGTTCTCTTTTCTTTGGTATGAATGAGCTCATCATTTACCTGCTGCAGCCCTAAAGCTATGAACACATTAATGCATCAATAGTTATAATTTGAGAATATACTAAACATATATTATTCTGACCATATGTGTGTGTTTAAGCACATGAAATCAGTCGATGAAGAGGATTCTGTTCTGATTACAGTGTCTCTTCCCAATGCAACCGAGTAGCTCAGTTGGTAGAGCTTGTGACCCATATACAGTACAGACACCCTGCAGAGGCCCAGGGTTCGAGCCCGACCCGCAATCTCTTGCTGCATGCCATCACCCTGCCTCCTGTCATCTCCCAAGCCGCTCTTCCAAGAGAAACTAAACATTTCTCCCCCCACTGACATGTTTTACAGTTTCATAGTTTATCACAGTTTTAGCCTCTGCTTTCATAGTACATAAACAAAATGGCAGGAACTTCCGGTTCACAAGCTTACTCTAACTTAGCTAAGTACTACACGAAAAATGTTCATAGCATATTAGGGGATGAAAAGGCAGTGTAGTAACAGATTCATGTGTTATCAACACAGTCAGGTATATACAGTCTGATCAGAGTTTGCACTTTGTGTCCGTGGACGCAAGCTGACAAAATGCGGGACAATATGCTCAGTCCATGATCATATTTGTATTTGAAGATTATCTACTATGTCATGAGGTCATCAATATTATGCTTCAGCTTTTTGTTTTTCAACAGTACTGCATGGAAGTGAAATTTCATAAGGATGGGGAATTACTGATATAACAACAACGGAACAAACTATTATAGTATTAGAGCCTAAAAAGTTTTTTTTTCTTGTTTGTTATTGCAGTTATATAGATGTCATTTCTCATGTTGTTAGACCACGCTGTCAGGTGTGTGCGGAAATCTGAGTGCAAACTTTGTTTTGCCACAGTGAAAATATTGTTTCGGTGATTAAACACATATCGAAGCAGAATATTTTGTTAGGTAAAAACATATTGTGGATATGGAAATGATCACATCATTATTCTTTCCATACATTTCGGCTTTTGGAATTTTTTACACTGAAGTTACTTCACATGAAGTTTGCAGATATGTAATAGCCTACCTAAATCTGTCTGTGGAAAATATTTTTCTTCAGTGGGTATTTTAGTTATAACAACCTCAAGCTAGCTAAGCATTTCTGTGTTGATATGTGCAGTATTTATTTCGTTTGGGAAATCCCACAATCTGTGGAGCATTCAAGGTGGACTCAATAGGGACTATATATCATCATGGCTTCACCAAAAATTGCTCTGATGTGCCTTACACATTTGCATACATTAAGTACTGTTGCTGTGGCATTATATTGATGACCTCATGATATGGTAGCCTAATAATCATGAAATATGCTCTGTGTGGTTAGGGCCCCTGTCACAGAGGAACGGGAAGTTTTAAGAAGCTTCATCTGTAAAGTCTACTGGCAGACTTGCCAAGCTCATCTCCTGCACAGCCTCCACAGCTCAAGGTAGGCACGAACCATCTTCTATAACGGCCCATGACTGGGTCGATGTCGAAATAATAATAATATTGAAAGTAAATCAACACCTACCTACCTAATGTTGCATTTTCATTCCACATTAGTTACTAGTGTCCACCTTGAATTTTTTTCTTGAATTTTTTTTCTTATTTCTTCCACCATTCCCCATTCTTTATTCCAAGTCATTATCACCATCTTGATTGTTTGTATACGTTAAATATTCATTCATCAAATTCATTTGATTTATTTTCCTCAAAAGGTGGTGACTCAAAACGAGTGCAGTCACTGAGATTCCACTACATGAAAGTGAACATGAGTTACCAGCTACGAGCCAGGCTGAGGTATAAGAGCTGGTTATTACCTAACAAGGCGTGAGTTAATTTCAGTGTGGAGTATGAAGTAGCTTGGATGAGTGGTTCTCAAGTAAGCTGCAGTGAAATCGAACAGGCACATTTTGAACAGGTGCTGCACTAGTATTACTTAAATACATAATTCAGTGTCAATGTGATGGGGCAGAGTAGTGTGTGATATGACAGTAACCTGTTCACAGGACAGCCTGAAGATGCCCTCCACACCAGTGACTCCCAGAGCTGTCTCAATGTTGTGCGTCATCCTGAATGGGACCTTTTCTGGCACCCGCAAACTTTTCCCTAGGGACACACAAGGACAACACACAAACACACTATGTTATTCATAAACTACACTATTCAACGAGGAAAACCAAGCACAACAGAAATATCAAGGATACTCGCTTCTTTTCCTGTGGGTAGCATTTTGCTCAAAGCCTTTATGATGCATTATTTTAATCAGTAGAAACAAATAATGTCTTAATGTCATTCTGATTAAACTGACTAAGAACAAGTCAAGTAAAAACAGTTAAAACGGACCTTTTTCAAAGCATACATTGTAGTCAATGTGCACCACCTCTCCAGTCGTCATGTCAATCAACACATTGTCAAGGTGACGGTCGCCGAGGCCGATGATGTATCCCACCATCGACATGACAGCAGTAGATCTGGCATATGACTGCAGCATAAAAGAAAAAGAATATCAACCAAAGAGAACATTTCTGTTAGACACTTGTGCAAGCCCTGGTCTTTGATTAACGATGACATTCTGCTGTTTTTTTAAAAGTGATACATGAAATGAAAAGATAATGTCATGGTTAAAAACAAAAGTTGGGGAAAACATTATCCATCTTTTTCAATTGCTAACAGCAATAGTTACCTGAGTGACCCTCCACCACTCACTGGGTGTGGTGCAGGAACACCACAGCTCCTTGGCCAGCAGGTTGGAAGGCGTAGCCTCCATTAACTCTTTCAGCACCTCCTTCATGACACTGAGAGGCCAGTCACGTCGTGTCACATCGAGACTAAGCCCCACTGCTTTCAGTGCTGGCCCAATACGGCTGTAGTAGAGCTCACTAGGGCGGGGTACTGGAGGCACTGGCTGCTGCTGGAATGAGTCTTGGGCCTGATTGTAGAAAAGAGCACATCAGTTTAGCTCTGAAGAAAAAGATTTCAATAGCAATGGCCCAGAACACGGGGTTGCAATTTGCAAGTTTGTTTTCTTATTCCCATTTTCACGAGTTGAAGCTACCTCAAAATGTCTGTGGCATTGTGCTGTGTGATAAAACTGCACATTTTAGAGTGATCTTTCATAGCTACCAGCCCAGAGCACACCTATGCAGTAATCATGCCATTTAATCAGCATCCTGATATGTCATACCTGTCAGAGTTATAGATTATCTTTGGCAAAGTAGAGCCTGTAAAGCTTTTTGTGTCCACAGAAAGTCTCAAAGTTCTACTTCAATTTTTGAAAAAAGGGAGCAAAAAGAGTGTGTGTCTACTTACTGTGATACAGTGTGACACAGTACAGAGTAGAATGTACAGAGTTGCATGTTACCTTCTGACTCTGCAGCACAACTTCCCTCTGCTGCCAACGCTTGTAGAGGCCAAATAGAGGGGTGGCTCCGTCCACCCACTGGATGAGCCCAGATCGGGTTCCGAGGGGGGTGACAGAGTAGTGGCGGGCATGGAAGTGCGGCTGCTCCTGCTGGTTGATCTTTGTGAACATGGTGTTGACAATTGATAAAAACTGCATGATGCGCTCATCCAAGTGCAAATCCTCCAGACCTGAGAGACAAGATTTCAGACATCATTGAACAGTTTTTAATCAAAACTACTTTCTACAACCCTTATAATAGTCCCTATGAAAACTGTTGACAGTGAGGCCTGTGGACTACACACAGTAACAACTGCTTCAGAAAGAGGTGCTGCTGTTGAATTGTTAATGATTTAAAGTGAAACTCTCGCCAAAAACCAACCGAGGCTTTATTTATGATTGGGTATGAGTCAAACCTTCACGTACAAGCACACTCATGACCAAAGAGGCACTTTTAAGATTTACCGTAGTTTCGTTTTGGGGCAAGCTCATTTTGAACGGGAGTACATAGGGCATACCACGACGGCATCAAAATGTCTATTTTTAGACCACTAAGAAGGCTCCACACATCATGAAACTTTACGGTGCGGCCATCATGACGGAGAGTAACGGTGGGACGCTCCTCGGGCTTATTTCCAGATGAATTCGCGGATAATTCGTTGTTCTGTCGTTAGTCAAAAGCAACAACATGGACGTCAGTGTTGCTTTTGACTAACATGATGGCCGCACTCGGAGATCGACACTTTTTGCCTGGAATGGCGGCGGCGCGCCGGAGTCCCAGTAGCTAAGCGTAAGTAGTTCAAAACCGTCTTTTTCACACACTTTGTGTACACAAACAATGTTCTTACTGCTCGTGTCATGAGTAGAGACCCTGGTGATGCTACCAGTAAAGTTTCATGATGTGTGGAGCCTTCTTAGTGGTCTAAAAATAGACATTTTGATGCCGTCGTGGTATGCCCTATGTACTCCCGTTCAAAATGAGCTTGCCCCAAAACGAAACTACGGTAAATCTTGAAAGTGCCTCTTTGGTCATGAGTGTGCTTGTACGTGAAGGTTTGACTCATACCCAATCATAAATAAAGCCTCGGTTGCTTTTTGGCGAGAGTTTCACTTTAAGCACCACAAAGTGAATTCCATTCACCTTTATTGTATAGGGGTGAGGCAGAAAAATCTCCCAAAATATCTCCAAGCCTAGACAAATAAAGCCAACGCTGTCTGCAAATTCAGATACTACTACCAAAAAAAACCTCTTTGACAAACTGACATTTATTTTCATTGTTGAAAATGAAGTAGACGCAGTCTTAGATAACAGTCACAACAGTATACCGTATATAGGTCAGTCTATACAAAATTTTATATAATTGATGGCATCAATGAATCAGTGACCAGTTCATAAAGGGAAGAAGATGCCGTTTGAGAAACTACAGGTAAACCACAGGCCCCAGAATGAGGATTTTCCCAAAGATGTTCAACACAAGCGAAAATAACTTTTTCCAGCCATGAGAGCTGCCAGGGAGTGGGGGAATATTACATACCCGTGGTATACAAACTGAATGTATACAAACCATCTCAGAAACCTGCGCTGAGGCCGAGGTGAAATAACAACGTGCTTCTCAACATTACACACTATAGACACATACTCACATGCACAGATTTTAATACAATCAGTATCATTCCTATTAATTCCACTATGTATAAATGAGATACAAATAGGACAGAAGTGCTAATAAACAGTATATTCTACAGCTTTTACAACTGTTATTCGTGAAACAGCCACCTTGGAGACTGAGGTTGGGGCTGGTGAGGGACTTTCGGAGTGGGAAATCTGACTTCAGGATAGGGGCGGGTAAAATATATAAATAAATCCATTCACATTAGAATCGCAATCTCCCATGAACATCTGTATCCTGTGACTATTTCATATAGAATTGATTTAATAGTCTACAACCTCATATGTCAAAGCCCCAAAGTAAGCAGTTCTCAATTTTCAAACATTTGAAGTCCCTCTGAAAATCATGATCTAATTTGTAAATTTTTGTCTTAATCAAATCGTAAATTCTCAGTAACAGTATTTTCAGAAGCTTGGTTGAGGACAAAACCCTGTTTAGCATCAAATTTCATCTATTAAATATCTCCGCCGTCAAAAAAGAAAAGAATGAGGGTATCATCGGTGATCGACTATATCATGCTTCAATTACATTCTTCACAGTTAATGTGTTCACCTTCTTTCAGCATACTGGCATCAGAAACTTGTGGCAGCAACAGCTGACCAATCATAGTCCTTATCTCCATGTCGACAACTGTTTAATTGTAACCTCAGAGACTACAAACAAAGCGGCTGTAGGTACGGTATAACCCCTAAACAAAGACGCATATATACAGCTTGAGGAAATAACAGAATCTGCCTTTAAACTGTGATGAAACTGTACAAATTGTTACCATCAGTACTCAGGATTTTATACTATTCTTGAAATCACCGAACCTTTTTTTTTAAGAACATGCAGTATTTTCTTACCATCTAAATATGAAACAGTATTTACGTATTTATTTCCTAACCCTGCTAACTGATGTAAACTGGTCTCCTACCTTTAAAAAGGTAAGGGTAGTTGCGTCCATCTGAGCCCAGGAAGAAGATCTTCTTTGGCTTGGTCTTGGTGGGCAGGATGGTGATGGTGTTACCTACGCTCTCTATTGTGACAGCATCTGATGCAGACACCTCGCCTGGCAGGGCCATCTCTGTTGTGGTCATGGACACCAGGCGAGGACTGATTTCATCCAGGTGAAGCAGATAGCTGGCTCGCTTCTGAGCACGCTGCTGCAGGCTCATCATGATCTGACCAACACACACACACAACTTGTTCAAGTTTTTACACAATTTTATTGCGTACAATGCATGTTGATTGTATTAATGATGTACAGAAAGTATACATCTGTAATATTCATAAGCTTACATCCATGCAAATGGATTCCTGTGAAATCGATAATGATTTAAATGCATAGAAACACCCACACACAGACCTGTTTGAAGGGGAGCCAGCTGCTGGCGGGGTTGGCGGGGTTGGTTGGGTTTCTCAGTCGCTCCAGGGCAGAGACAATGGCATTACCGTAGGTCTGCTGGAACCAGTTTTCGTGTGGCGTCTCTGCTGGAGCTGCTGTGATGCTGCAGGCGTGATCCAGGGCGAAAACCACAGGCCGCATCAGAGCAGAGTGCTTCTCACGCATAATGGCAATCTTTTCATCCCTGCAGCACAAAAAGAGTGTAACTGGACTTAAAAGCAAGTGGAACAGGCCCAAGCACCCCAACACATTTTGGAACAGGAGGCTCGGTGACCCAAAGCGAACACGAAGTCAAGAGCGTCACTCAATAGGGCTCGAACACGTAATATAACAAGGGGTTTGTATGCTGTACTCCAGCCTTATATACCAAGTTCAGCTTTATTGAAGCACCTATTCTGTATAACAGAAATGGACACCTCTACGTCGGAAAAGGAAGTGCCGGGATTGGATTAAGTCGAGCAAACCTTTAGAAGATCTCCAATAATGGCAGCTCCTGACCAGACCAATATTCCATACTTTTTCAGACTCAAATTTCTTGAATTCTCAGTAAATTATTTTAAATTGTGTTTCACATCCGAGTATAAGTAGCTCAATGTTTATTTATTTTGGTGCTTTTGAACATTCTGAAAATGTTGCCAAATACTTGCCAGAAGATTGTAGATTTAGGTGGTGCAGGATACCCCTAACCCTCTCCAAATATTGCAGGTGGCAATTTTACACATTTTACTTAGCATCTAGCTTTCTTTCTCCATTTGGAAGGCTTAGCCAATCAAAGTTTGGGATCATCAAGACAGCTTTCGGAAAACTTGCAATTAGCCTATCCACCTACCATCTTGGAAGAAGATCAGCGACTCGCACTTTGCAAGATATTCCAGTGGCCTGTTCTGACGTGATCTCCTTGGTGAGAGAACTGAGACGTCTTTTAGTGGACGCTGCCACAGACCACAGTGTTAAAACAACAAAGACGCTGTTATTAGAGGCTGTAAACAAACACTTCGCTCTAATGTAGTCCGATATCCCATATTATGCACTGTGACCTCACTGAATCCCAGGTATACAGACCGCCACTTTGATGTGGATGTTAAACATGCACAGCAACAGATGGATAGGCCTGCAGCCGAAGCTGGTGATGAGACGGTTATGAGACGCACGGCAGAGAGAGAGAGAGAGAGCTGATCACCCACAGAGCAAGAGGGCATGAATGGACGCAGCACAGTCCACTCTGCATTATAAGTTAGTCTTTCTGGTCCGATTAGCTCCAGAATCTCCTCTAAGTAGGAGGGCATCACAGCAACTTAAAGGTTTCTTCTATATTTTATTGATTTTCCAATATTTTTTTCATGGGAGAGAAGGTTATATAAGGTTGTAATTAAGTAATTACAAGGCAATATGCTGTTTTACGTCATTGGTTCAAGGATATAACCACACAAAAAGTCAAATTGAAGACAAAACTGAAGAGCATGTAGAGGCTGATAAGAATAAAATTTGCTGATAATTTCACCAGGTCCTTTAATAACAGGACCATAACCTCACAGATTAAATGTTGGTGCAGAATCAACTAGAAGGCTTCTTGGGTATATACAAATTGAGCCTCACCTGCGCAGTGTGTTGTTGTTCTGTACCCTCTTGACCTCATCCTCCAGCTGTTGGATCCTACGCAGGACATGCATGTGTTGCTGTTGTAACACACCTAGCCACAGTTCATCCCATAGTAAGGTCACTCTGCGCAGCTCACCCACCAGCTGCTGGACCTGGTCAGCACACAGGACTGGTTAGCAGCGGAATCAGATTTACAGGCCTTACGTGTGTACACCAACACAGATGTTTGCTCATTGATCCTGGCGGCTCCCTGACTCTGTTGTTTTATGCATTTTATGGTATTTTACATATTCCTGAATATAGCCACATTCTTAGTTTGTCTTCACTTTAGGACCCTGATCTTACATTCCCCTTTGAGAGTTAGTGGTTCATTTTCAGATAGATTTTGAATATTTTGTGATATGGGTCCTCTTTTTGGCTACAGCTATTATGACAAATAACATGAATATATAGTGTAATTCTGTCATTTGCTCTGTCTGATATTACAAATCATATTCCACACATAAGGCTTCTAACATGGTGATTGTAAGAATCAATCTGTGATCAAAGTCTGTAAGAGCAAGCATGTTTTCATTTTGGGACTGTTATGGACTGTCTGTGAAACAGTGGTTAAGAGTGTGTGTAGCCTCTTACCTGAAGCACCATGGTAGGGTTTGCAATGGAGAGTTTATCAACGATCTTGCTGTAACAGTCCTGCATCATGGCTTGGTCTTGACTAGAGCAGAAGGTTGCTAGCTCTCCTGGAGCTACTCCTTGCCCGCTGCTCTCTGGCTGCTCCTCTTCCTCCACAAGGCCCTCTCCCTGCATACTGCCCAGAAAGGTGGGCAAAGCTGATGGCAATTTACTCCCTGTCAACACATTTCATCATCATTTCACAGATCTACGTTATTTACAATTTTAATGGTATCACTAATTATTTTTTGTTAAGGGCATTAAGGTCACTAAATGTATATTTTCACTAATATGCAACACTGTTTTTTTTATCTAGCCATGACTAGTGGTGGTTTGTTCCACAGTTAACAGCAGCAAAACTTAACACCGTAGTTTTTGATTGTCTTGTTGTAGTAAATATAATAAGAGCAAATGACTTCTAATCAAATGAATGAGGCATGTTAAAGACTTTGAGAACTCTTTAAGAAGTTGCATATGGCCTGGTCAACAGAATTAAACAGTACCTGCACTCTGAGCCTCCCCTCCCAGGGAGAGTGAGCCCACAATGGCAGGGTAGAGGATCAGATATGGGGAGTCTTGGGCCACTCGACATAGCAAGCTGCATATGCTCTGTCGGATGTATGCCTCTGGATGGTTGAGACGGGAAAAAAGTTGGGGGATGATACCTGAGGAGGACAACACATTTTTTGAATATAAAAAGCAGAAGGGCCGGGTTATGCCAGAAAAGAACTAGTTAGTTAGTAAGTTCCTACACTGGAACATGTCTAAAGTTGGTCTGTCTATACACACACACACACACACACACACATATCTATCTATCTATCTATCTATCTATCTATCTGTATCCAACTATAAATATATATTTTAAAACTATATATATATATATATATGTATATATATATATATATATATCTACCTACACAATGAGATTTATGATAAATAATATCAATCAATAATGCGGATAGAATGCCTAAGTGCTTGAAGACAAATTATTAGGACAAATACAAAAGAAGAACAAAAGAAAATTACATCACTTTGCTGTAAGGCAGCCTTAGAAAAAAAAAAAAAAAAGGAATAGACAACACCTATGTCATACCGTGATATAACAATATCCAAAATCTAAGACAGTGTATAGTCTTATATAACGACAACAGTAATGGTATACAGGTATATCGTATATATTGCCCAGCCCTAGTTAAAATTCTAAATCTTAACTTGCTCTGTGAAAAACATCAGCAAGGAAACTTTCAGGCGCAATTTGCATGTAAAAAACTTGGGTGGATGCTTGTTTTCTTGGAGGACATACCCCTCCAGGGTGCTGTAGGGGTGGAAGCTAGGCCAAGCTCAAGTCCTTCCCTCAGTTCACCAGCATGCTTCACCAGCAGGCGGAGGAGACGCAGGGTTGCCATGACAATCACATCGTCATTGCTCCGTTTGCTGTTGTGATAGGATAGCAGGACTTTAGGGTCATCTTCATCTATAGGGACCTAAAACACACAGAAACTCAGCATGAAGGACTGACAGAAAGCTGTCCTAACTCCCAGCCTCGGTCTTCAACAGCAGCACGCTGCTTCACAGTCACTGGGTCTCACCTGTCCAGCATTGAGCTTGAGAAAGGTGAAATAGGCCTGGCAGGAAACCCGATATAGGCCGAAGATGCGGTCCACCACCTGTCTCCAAACCTGGATCAGACCATCTGTAACAGGCTGGCCTGCATCCCCCAGCCAGGGGCATGAGCCAGTCAGCTGTCTCCAGATCACATCTACCATGTCATCCTCATCATCCTCCTGCTGTAAAGCCATGTCCTCATCCTGACACAAAACAGAATCGTAGGATCAACCTTCACTGCTTAGTAATGAACTATTAGTAAAAGCTCTGGGGAAAATAACACAACAGAGGTGCATATTTATGCTTGACACCTTTGAAAAATCAATGACCATAATTTAAGTTTGCCACAGAAGAGTAAGCTTTTAAAAATGAATACTAAAAAGGACCATGGTTGCTTATTCTTTGTCGACACAGTTTGATTAGATTGCCTCACTCCAGGGGGACTCAAGGTTTGGTTTTCCACACAGTCCACCCTGTGTTGTGTCTGTGTGTTGTTTGTTTTGGGCCTTTTACCTCAAACATTGTTTAGAAAACCAAAAGGCCCAGTTACAAAACTCTGCAACTCCTGAAGCTTAAGATGTATTCACTATCTCTAAGAACCACAACTGTTGTTGGTCTAATAAAAATAAATATATATACTGTGCTGTGTACAGGCAGTATTATATACTGTAATATACAGTAGATATGTTATATGTTAAGAGTTTCTTCCTCTTGAAAGCATGAATTTTTCCTGGTGATACACTGAACACAGTGTTATCGCCGTGGTTACAAATTAAGTGAAATATTCTGTTGTTGAACTTCCAATAAAAGCAACTTAGCGTCTAGCATCCAGAAGCATACTGTAACACTATTCAATTTTAACTGCCTTTATTTTTTATGACTGCATTTAATAAGAATTCTGATTGGCTGATGTCTGTCATGAGAAAAGGTTGAGAACGAATGCCTTAGACCATCTAGACAGGAAGAACATCTTACCATATCAATCTTGTGCACTTTGAGAGCAAAATTAAGTGTCTAAATGGTAAATAAGATTAACATTAATGAGATTGTAGAAAATACAGAATGTAAAAAATTCTAAAATATAACACTGAGCTTTGGCTCCGCTGCCTGGTGATCAGTCCAGCCCTAACAAAACTTTGCAATTAGCTTTTACTTTAGTATACCATGTAGGCTTTAGTCAATAGTCACTATCAATTCATTGCTTTCCATCTTGCATTAGTCCAGAGTTGTGACTAAACTGACTGAGAGAATAGATAATCATTGTTGTGAGTGTGAGTGCCATCACACTCACATATTAGGACTGGTTTACATAGAGATTGCTGCTCCTAAAAAGTTTCATTTTGTGCAGACATTTATGAACACTGGTCTTTGCAATAAATACTTCTAGTTATTTATAAACATTTGTTTCACTAGTTTATTACTGAAGCCATGCATCGCCACAAGTACATTTTCAACTTGTGAAAAAAAACACTTTTTTTTACACATTCTTTACTTATGCTTTAATAAGTAAGAACTAACCTATTTTTATGGTTGTTGTAAGATAAAAATCAAATAGAAATAAAGTGTGCAAAAAGTAAAAGTATGAGTTATAAAGGGGCAGACCTGGATGCCAGTAGGTCGACACATGGCCTGTCCAAGAATGCTGAAAATAGTGTCCTTGTCTTCTTCACTTGTGGTTGCTGGCAGTAGCTCCTCTATCTCCTTCTTCTCCCCAGGAAGAAGAGGCAATCCCTCCCCTTGGCTGGAGAAAAGAAAATATCATAAAAAATATTCCTACAGTACATTAATGCTGTTATAGGGCTGATGGGTGTAAGGAAATTAAAGCTATTATAAGGATTTTGAGCTTTACTCACTTTTTTAAAGACACTGCTATTATTTCAAACACAACTGTATACATAAATTATGGATTTATGTATTTATCCAGAGTTTATCCGGAAGAGCTGTATGTGTGAACACAAAGGTCTGCATAATTTGCCCCGGACTTTACCCTGCCAGCTAAGTCCGGGTGAGCCGCATGTGTGAATAGAACAGACAATTGTCCTTAGTGAATTCACAGTGAGTGAGTGGGCGTGTCGACAACATGTGATGATCTTTGTTAGTGCTGGTTTAATCGACAGGACCAATGAAAATGGCATTTAAACTGCTCATCGTCAAAGTTCAGCAAAACATCTGTCCAGTATATTTCCCTGATTGGTCTCCTGACACATCCATATGGCCCCTTCATGCTACTTCTGGAAAGTATTCAGACCCCTTTAAATTTTTCACTCTTTGTTTCATTGCAGCCATTTGCTAAAATCGAAAAAGTTCATTTTCTTTCTCATTAATGTACACTCAGCAACCCATCTTGACAGAAAAAAAAAACAGAAATGTAGAACTTCTTGCAAATTTATTAAAAAAGAAAAACTGAAATATCACATGGTCATATGTATTCAGACCCTTTGCTGTGACACTCATATTTAGCTCACATGCTGTCCATTTCTTCTGATCCTCCTTGAGATGGTTCTACTCCTTCATTGGAGTCCAGCTGTGTTTAATTAAACTGATTGGACTTGATTAGGAAAGGCACACACCTGTCTATATAAGACCTTACAGCTCACAGTGCATGTCAGAGCAAATGAGAATCATGAGGTCGAAGGAACTGCCCAAGGAGCTCAGAGACAGAATTGTGGCAAGGCACAGATCTGGCCAAGGTTACAAAAGAATTTCTGCAGCACTCAAGGTTCCTAAGAGCACAGTGGCCTCCATAATCCTTGAATGGAAGAAGTTTGGGACGACCAGAACTCTTCCTAGACCTGGCCGTCCAGCCAAACTGAGCAATCGTGGGAGAAGAGCCTTGGTGAGAGAGGTAAAGAAGAACCCAAAGATCACTGTGGCTGAGCTCCAGAGATGCAGTAGGGAGATGGTAGAAAGTTCCACAAAGTCGACTATCACTGCAGCCCTCCACCAGTCGGGGCTTTATGGCAGAGTGGCCCTACGGAAGCCTCTCCTTAGTGCAAGACATATGAAAGGCCGCATAGAGTTTGCCAAAAAACACATGAAGGACTCCCAGACTATGAGAAATAAGATTCCCTGGTCTGATGAGACCAAGATTGAACTTTTTGGCGTTAATTCTAAGTGGTATGTGTGGAGAAAACCAGGCACTGCTCATCACCTGCCCAATACAATCCCAACAGTGAAACATGGTGGTGGCAGCATCATGCTATGGGGGTGTTTTTCAGCTGCAGGGACAGGACGACTGGTTGCAATTGAAGGAAAGATGAATGCGGCCAAGTACAGAGATATCCTGGAAGAAAACCTCTTCCAGAGTGCTCAGGACCTCAGACTGGGCCGAAGGTTCACCTTCGAACAAGACAATGACCCTAAGCACACAGCTAAAATAACAAAGGAGTGGCTTCGGAACAACTCTGTGACCATTCTTGACTGGCCCAGCCAGAGCCCTAACCTAAACCCAATTGAGCATCTCTGGAGAGACCTGAAAATGGCTGTCCACCAATACTTTCCGTACTTTCCGTGTGTGTGTGTGTGTGTGTGTGTGTGTGTGTATGTGTATGTGTATATACACACACATACACACACACACATATATGGCGAAGCTGAGTTGCCAAGTACCTTCAGAAGATCTACTAGTGGATGTGAATGCTGCTCTGAAGACAATCCCCACAGGAACCATCACTGAGACCAACAAGCTGATACACAGTACAGCAACAGTAATCATGGAGATGCTTGGGTACAAGGTGGGCTCGGGACATAACAAACAGTGCCCACCATGGAAGAGACGGTTAGAGGCCAAGATAAAGGCAACACAGAGAGAAGTTAGCCAGCTAGCAGAACTGCAGAAAGGGAACATGGTGAATAAAGGGGCACCCAAGAAGTACAACTCACTCTCCATACCAGAGGCACTCGAAACTGCCAAACAACGACTAACAGCTCTGGCCACCCGGTTGAAGAGGTACACCAAGGAGGAAGAGGCTAGGAGAATAAACAAGCTGTTCTCCACTGAACCAGCCAAGGTGTACTCTCGGTGGGTCTGACCGGTTGTTGTTTCCCTGCCACTAAGAGCTGAGGTGGAAAAATACTGGAAAGACATATGGGAAAGAGAGGCATCACACAACACCGATGCCCAATGGTTAGTGGACCTAAGAGCTGACCACAGCAACCTCCCAGAACAAGAACCAGTAACCATCTCAATGGCAGACATCCAAGAAAGAGCACCAGGCCCCGATATGATCCATACGTACTGGCTGAAGAAGCTAACTGCACTCCATGAACGCCTAGCAGCACAGATGAACCAGCTACTGAGGGATGGGTTAGGGTTAGGGTTCATGTGTCAAGCGAGAGGGGCTGGTCTGCTGCAACATGGAATCTAGTATGCGTCTAGAGACACCTATCATCCGTTCCCAGGCCCCTCCCATGTGGGATGCATGGGGTGGATTGAAGGCCCATGAACAGCCCTCTTTGCTGAGGTACTTCCTCACTCTGGATTCATGGGGATCGGTCTGCAGGATTTCCAGCTCCTTACACGCTCCTACAAAGTTGGTCCCGCAATCCGAGCGGATCTGCTTGGCAGGTCCTCCCAGTGCAAAAAACCTTCTCAAGGCATTTATGAAGGTGGATGAATCCATGGAGTCAATCAATGGAGTATGGCTCGAGAGCTCATACAAGTGAAGAGTACAGCCCATCTTTTGCTTTGTGCCTGCCCTCCTCGTGTACGTCTTGTGACAATGGTCCAAGGGCCAAACACGTCCAGCCCAACATACGCGAATGGTGGTTTAGCACTCAGGCGATCGATGGGTAAGTCCGCCATCTTTTGCTCGGTCATCTTTCTACGAAGCTTGTTGCATGTCACGCACTTGTAAAGGATGCTGTTGATACGCCTCCTAACACCAACGATCCAGTATCCAGTAGTACGAACAGCAGCTTCAGTGAACCCGCAACCTTGATGCTTGACTCGATCGTGGTAGTATTCCACAAGCAGATTTGCGGCATGGCTGCAACCTGGAACTATCACAGGGAACTTTTCTTTGGAATCCAAAGCAGCATGCTTAAGCCGACCTCCAATCCTGAGGAGGCCTCCTTTGTCCAAGTAAGGGTCCAACTTTTTCAGAGCACTGTATCTTGGAATGTCCTTTCCATTGGCAATGCAGGCTAGCTCTTCTTTGTAAGCTTCTCTCTGTACAGTCTTGATTATGACTGTTTCTGCTTGCAACAGTTCTGCCACTGTGAAAGGTTTTGTGCAGTGATGCCATGATCTGCAGGTTCTGTCTTGACCCTCCGTCGCCTTATAAGACTGGACAATGTGTATGAGAGAAGCTGTGGCTCTCACCAATAACCTCCATGAAGAGAATCGTTCGAAACGTTGAGATACTAGATTGGAGTTCTCAATACATAGAGTGGTGGCGAGAGAACGAACTTCCACATCTTTATCTAGATCAATAAGGTCAACCTCTCCTCCTCCAGAGATGGTTCTTCTTTGCCTTGTGACAGGAAAGCAGGTCCTGTGAGCCAGTTGGTGGTGCTCAACAGAGCTGCTGGCACGGAGCGAGTGGCGTGGTCTGCAGGGTTATGCTTCGTAGTGACATAATGCCATTGGGATGGGCTTGAGACCTTTCTAATACGCTGCACTCTGTTACTGACATACACGTAGAACCGTCTCGTCTGATTATGGATATAACCCAAGACGACTCTGCTATCTGTGTAGAACTCCACGTCAAGTTCACTTATGACCATCTCTGCCAGTAATGCAGCTAAAACAGCAGCTCCTAGTTCCAGTCTGGGAATGGTATGAGCTACTTGTGGAGCCAGCTTTGCCTTACCGAGGACAAATCCGGTGTGACACGTCCCTTCTCTGTCGATGCTGTTAGAAGCAAACTTGTGAAGCCTCAGATTTGAGGCGGCGAGCATCTCCTGTGTCCGTGTTAACAGGTCGATGACTTCAGCAGCTGTAGGTATTGACAGGAGACCGTCATCAACGTAAAACTGTCTGTCCACAAAGTGCTTGGCATCTGAACCGAACTCCTCTTCATCGCAGGCAGCTGCGCGTCGGAGACCATAAATGGCCACAGCAGGAGACGGACTGTTACCGAACACGTGCACTCTCATGCGAAAGTCGATGATCTCCTTTCTGGTGTCGTTATCCTTGAACCACAGGAAATGCAGGAAATCTCGGCTGTCCTCTCATACGATGAAACTGTGGAACATCTGTTTGATGTCTGCAGTCACGGCCACTTGTTCTCGTCTGAAGCACAGTAGAACCCCGAGCAGACTATTATTCAGGTTTGGACCCGAGAGAAGGACATCGTTCAGAGAGATGCCTTGTTTTTGTGCGCTAGAGTCGAAGACAACTCTGATCTCCCCTGGCTTCTGTGGATGATATACCCCGAAGATAGGCAAGTACCAACACTCTTGGCCTTCTTGCAGGGGTGGGGCTACCTCATGATCTTCTTCATGTAGGTGACAAAGTGAGCCTTCATTTCAGGTTTCTTCTCCAGTGTGCGTAGGAGAGAAGTTAGGCGTGTCAATGCCTGGTCTCTATTGTTGGGGAGCCGCTGGCGTGGTGTTTTGAACGGGAGCGGTGCCACCCAACTGTTGCTGTTCGCCCTGACCCTTTCTCTGTCCATGATTTCCAAAAACTGTCTGTCTTCGATAGACAGCCCATCGAAGCTAAGAGTGTCACATGCAAGAGAAACTTCAGGCAGAGGCTTACTGCTGAACTTCTCCTTGACATAGAACCGGTTGGGACATGGAGGAAGAAGAGAAGGGCGTCCGTTGTCAAGTACATGTGTGGTAAATACTCACATCTGCGGACTTGTGCACTGATCCTAGGCAGACGTCTCCCACCACGACCCAACCCAGGTTGAGTCTCTGTGCGTAGGGGGTGTTGTTGGGTCCATTCCGCTGTTCCCGCTCTTTGTGGACCTGGAGGATGTCGCGACCCAGGAGAAGAAGAATCTGCGCGTCTGGATCCAGCGGAGGAATGCGATGGGCAATGGGCTTTAGGTGAGCATGCCATTGTGCTGCCTCAGGCGTTGGTATTTCGGCCTTGTCATCCGGCATGTTATTGCATTCTATCAGAGTAGGTAATTTCACCTTTGTCGTTCCATCTAAAGACTCGACTATAAACCCTGTGGCTCTTCACCCTGTGGTTTCTGTCACACCTGCGCAGGTGCGTAGGGTGTATGCCGAGCTTGCTCCTTTGATATTTAACAGGTTGAAGAATTCAGTTCTCACAAGCGAACGGTTGCTCTGATCATCTAGGATTACATAGAGCTTGATTGCCTTCTCTGGGCGGCTCTCCAGGTAAACCTCAGCTAGGCAGATCTTTGAGCACGACCTTGTACTTCTGCCACCTCCACAGACTTCAGTACGTTTTGAAGTGACGGCTGGCTGAGGTGCTTCAGCATCTTCCTCCCCGCCATGCTCGGTTGAATTTGCATCAGGTGGTCCTGGATGAAGGGCTGCAATGTGAGCGTCGCTGTCACATTCCTTACATTTGATGGCTGCCTTACAGTTTCTGGCGAGATGGGTGGTTGTAGCGCAACATCTGAAGCATATGCCATTTTCCTTTAAGAAATTCTTACGCTCCCCTAAAGGTTTTTTCCTGAATCCCCTACAGCGCCTGAGAGGATGTGGCTTCTTATGAAGTGGGCATTTCTTGTCAACATCATCCAACCCTTTACTTGCACTGCTCAACTGACTCACATTATCTGGCAAGACCTCTGTCTTGTGGGTGTAGATTGAGCTTTTCCCTGGCCTCTTGGCTGGTTGCTCCAGTTGTGACGAACCTTGATTTCCTGATGAAAGGGAAAAACTTGGATCGTTGCGCATCCGTGCCTCTCTGCAGACGAAGTCACAGAAGAATGAGAATGGAGGAAAAGCAACATGATGCTCTGCTTTGTATTGGGAACCTTGCGCCATCCCCTTATCCTGAAGATTGGAAGGTAACTTGTCTACAATCGGTGCTACACTACGAGCAGTGTCGAGGTAGGTCAGTCCAGGTAAGAAACCTTCGTCTTTAGCAGACTCCACCTCCTGTAGGAGATCTCCTAGCTCTCGAAGTTTTACAGCATCCCTGTTACTAATCCGTGGAAAGTTGTCAATTCTGTCAAAGAGACCTTTCAACAATCTCAGGGGAGCCATAGCAGTCTTCCTGGCGTTCCCAAACCTTTTCCAGGCCTGTAGTAGGATTAGTTATGTGCATGGCTCGAATCCTCCTCATGTGACGTGCAGACTGTTCTCCTAACCAGTTCGACAGAAGATCTAGCTCCTCACTAGCTGATAGGTGCAGTCCCTCTATGGCATTCATTAAAGATGACTTCCACGCCCAGTAGTTCTCGGGACGATCAAACAACTTAGTGAGTCCAGAGGTAATAAGTTCACGACGTGCCAAGTACCTGGTGACATCACCCATGTTGTTGTCGTTGTTGAGCAGTGGTTGTGGTGTAGTCTTTGCTGGTGAGGAAGAGAAACGTGGTGCTGGGGGGATGCGACGATTCACTGGTGTTGACTTTAGAGGCTGCCATGTTGTGTCATCAGTATCAAGTTTTTCAAAATTTGCTCTATCATTTCGAGCTGTAAAGCGATGTTGCTGCAGTGATGTTTCAGATCTCAGTTTGTGGATGATGGGCTCTAGAGGTAGGTGATATGACTCAACGCCTTCAGGAGTTGCCGACCCTTGCTAAGACTGGGATTGGATGTAGTTGTGAACGCGTTCAGAAACTTTACTTACTTCTGATTTCTTCTCTTCGTGTTCGCTTCCTGCTGCTGCCTCTAGCACCTCTGTCTCAGCAATAGCTGCAGCTACCTCACCTTCATGCTTTAAAGCCGCTAGAGTTGCTTCCATACGAGCTTCTGTCACTTTTAATTGGGCCTTTTCAATCTTAATTTCAGATTCCTTCTTGAGGAATTCAGCCTTAGCTCGAGCAGCCTCAAGCCTAGCGCGGGCCTTAGCAGCGGCTACGCTAGCTGATGAGCGTCTTGATCCGTTTGATGAACAGGAGGCTATGGATCTCGTCTCACCTGCTTGGCTTTGCTCCGTTGCATTTTCACTCTTAGGTGTTTTCTCTGCCATCATGTATTGCTGATGCCGTCTTAGGCGTATGAAGCGTGATGATGAGTGAGGAATACTTAAGGTGAAGTTTGCTTTCCTTGTACTGTAGTACCCGCTGTGAGGTTGCTTTTTTACTATTCTGTCCCTGAGGCGTGTATCATATATGCACAAACTGACAGATAGCTAAACAGCAGGATTTAGAGAAAGTCGGACACAGGAGTATGTTTATGTTTCTTTACTGAGTCCTTTTTACTCTTCTTTCCATCCTTTTTTGTAAAACTGAAATGAATATAAAGTTACAGTGCTTTAGTAACTTACAAAAATACAACCCAGAATGAATTTACATTGATTACAGTCTCAATGCACAATCCATAACAATAAGCTACGTTTAGCTTTTCTTAGCATTTAGCAAATTATATTATCACAGTTATTGTGTTTTTAAATCCAACTTAAGAATTTCAAATCATTTATATGCCCTGTTGAACAAAAACACAGAAAAAGTAACAAAACTTACAAGCAAAGGCTCTCGAAGGCACTCACGTAGCAGAAAAGAGGAGAGGAGCTGTCTGCCTGACCGCATGGAGCAAGAACGACTGCACTTCCTGTAACTTATGGTCACATGACCTTAACTGACCAATAGGAAAACACTTAACCATATAGTTTCTTTTACGACAGATTGCAACAAAATAAGACTAGAATGACACATCTAGAGGCCACAAAATGTGTGCCATGACAAACAGACATGACAAGTGTCAGCGTGTTTAAAGGACCATACCAGTGTTACTACAGGTCACTGTCTACCGTCAGCAGGTTTATATTTATAATAGTAGCCTTCTGCAAGTTTATTCATT
>NC_140197.1:1655697-1713197 GCF_965226575.1 Pagrus pagrus | reverse complement strand
CTTCACTTGTACGTCACTAGCCCCCACCTTGAAATATCCCTAATACACTGCTAACAGACGTCCTGTATACACTGGATACAGACTTCAATTTCACTAATCACCAACTACCATGATCTTAAATATTGTGTCGACTGAGACACAAACATGTCAACAATGTCTCAGACAAATAAATGCCACCATCAGAATCTGCTCTTACATTAATCCCGATAAATAACAGCAATGTCTCAGAAAAATAACAAAATGATGCATTGTGACCAACTTAATTGACTACTTGACTAGCTTGTCTGCATGTAAGTGCACAAACTAGAGATGTTCCGATAACATTTTTTCCTTCCAGATACCAATTCCGATACCTTGGCTTTGGGTATCAGCCGATACCATGTACCGATCCGATACCAGTGTGTGCAAAAAAAACCCCAAAAACCCCCAGCTCTTTTAACAGCTGTAGATACTACTAACTCTGTATGGCTTTGATATGATTGCGGCCATTATTGTATGGCCTGGCTCAGGTAAAACCTTGCATTGAATGATTGCCATACAACATATTGGTACTGATACTGATACTGGAATCTGAACAACTCTAGCACAAACACCTTTAAAACCTGCTTATATTATCTTGTATTATTATTATTATTATAACAACTATATTGTCAAAACATGGTAATGCCACAAACACTCAGTTGTTGCGGATTCCACAAACTAGTTTTAAAGGGTGCACTACTCTACTACTACACCTTAGTAGTAAAAAGTAGAGATTAGTAGAGATGATGCCAAAACTTGACAATTATAAAACAGCATGAGGAACACTTCAATCTGATCAACACAATACTCCTGTATGAGTCTGGGCCATCGCTAACCCCATATACTTTACAGGGTTGAGGGGGGCTGACATTGGGCGAGCGGTAGACTTGTAGTTCTCGAGACTGGTCTTGGTCTTGTCACAGCCTCGACAGTCTTTGGTCTCGGTCTTGTCTCGGTCTCGGGTCTCTCGGTCACGCAATGTCTCGGAGTGGCCGAGCAGTCTCGAAGGGATTTGTAACCTATAATATCCAGGCAGGCAGTTTTTTTTTTTTTTTTTGATATCATTATACGCCACCTTCAAGTGGTACCAATCACATGCATTTTGTGACACAGACGGCGTTGGCGCTCGTTCTCTCACGTCCCCCCTCCCCCCTCTAAAGCACAGTCACGGATCCATGGAGGAGGACGCAAAATGTCAGCGAATTCGTCAGTTGTGCGTGTGTCTATGGGCCGGATCTACTAAGATCCCAAATTGCTTGTACTAATCTGCGTGCGCAATCTAGAAATTTGCGTGTGGGGTTGAACCGCGGTTTCGGGCGATTTACTGAGAGTGATTGCGTTAATGACAACAGGTGCAAATGTGTTGGAGACACGCCTATCTAAATGAGGGTTAAGCGTGTTTCATGGTTCAGCATGGCGAGTTTGAGAAAGCAAAAGCGCAAAGTGAAATTCGACCCTTTGGAATTAGAAGTGTTGGTAGAGGAAGCGAATAAACATTTAAATGAGCTGCAGCAAAGGAATCTGACGGTCGCGCAAAGGAACGCCTATGGGAGAAAATCGGTGAAAAAGTTAATACAGGCGAACAGTGGATGAAGTGAGAAGGAGATACCAAGACATCAGAAGAAGAACAAAAGAAAATTTGGCGTATAATAATATAAATATAATAATAATAGTAAACATGCAAGGAGTTTTGTTATTGCAGGTATTGCGTGACTCCTTCTCGTAGCTGGCTCCAAATCCGCTCTGAGTTCCTCCAACAGCTCCAAAATGGCAAGGCTGGATAGGCGATATGTTCTAATGATAGTTTCCTCGTTCATCCCAAAAATGTTCACACAAGGGTGAAAAATGCGTTCTCGGCGTCTCCTTCTTGCAACAATAACCGCAGCCATGTGTGCGCAATTACGCATACAAACCGTTTGCTCCTCCCTTTGAGATGTGTTAAATATAGACGCAGTTTCTACTGGCAAAATTGCTTTTAGGTTTGATAAATCACTTTGCGCGTGCAAAATTAATATATTTACATTTTCTCCACCCACAACACGCACAATTGCGTGTAAACGACCCATGTTGCATATTAATTGCTGCAAACGTACTAACTGAATGCAGACGCGCTATTTTGCACCTTTGACAGACGCAACCCTTTTTGCGCACTGTTAGTAAATAGTTGAAACCTTTAGTAGATCCGGCCCTATGTATTTAATTACAGTATTGTGCTTATAATGGCCTTGTTTGAATAAATATATGGCATCATTGGCCTTTGAATAATATTTGCATATCGTTGTGATTGATTAAGCATTAGGCCTATGCCATTTCAGTGATGCTGATATTATACAGTGTAATTTGGCTACTATAATGGGAAATAATGCAATTTCAAGTTGATAATTGTGTGTATATTTAATATTTAAAATTCACGTTCATCTACAAATTAAGTACAATTTAAATTAGTAACATATTTCCCATTCATTAGACTTTTTTTTGAGGCGCAGGGTGGTGTTGGAGGCTTGTTATTTTGTTAGATGACTTTGGGACTATAGTCATGTCAGTCCTTAACAGCACTCAAGAGTCAATCCTCAAATAGTGTAGAAATAGCGGTCATGCAATTGCTACACATATTTGATTTCAGCCAATTGATGAAAACATTTATAGTGAGTTCACACAAGACATGCACTGTCTCTGTATTATTGTGCCTGTAGTTGAAATAATACAATCTCATATTTATACTAAGCAGCTGAACCTAGTATGGTGCTTATGTTCTACAACTCATGCAAAATGGCTTAGTAGTAGTAGTTTGTTTTTTTTGGTCTCGGTCTTGAGCTGAACTCTTTCAACCTTGTACTTTTCAGCTTTTTCAAATAGAAATTTACAATGGAAGTGAATGGGAAAATCTTCAAATCCTCTTCAAAACCACCCTCTTCTCCTCCCTCATACTTTGAGCTACAGACATCATTTCTAGTTTCTCCAAGTTACAAGACTTCGAACTATTCAGCTTTTTAAAATCTTTTACAGTTTTGAAATCATCACAGTTATAGTTTTAAGGATTTTTAGCTCGCCTTCAGATTTTAATAATGGGTGTGTATTGTGTGAGTGACCACTAGAGTGGAGAGCACCTGGAAAATCTTGAGAAAAAATTGTCTTCAGCTTGATTTAGAGCCCACATCTTTTACTTCACATAGACAATATATACACATAGAAATGTAGGAAATCTTGATGGTCTTATTTCAGATGTAGGACTTACACTTTTGGCTGTAGAAGCCATAGAGGGACAAGCACTCCATAAGTATACGCAACTCATAAGCACCTCCCCCATAAGCCGCAATATTAATTTTGAGCCTACATTTCTGGAGGAGAGCAGGTTTTGGTTTTGACTCTTTGACTCTCGCTCTGGCTCCCTCGTTTTTCACTATACAGAAATAAAAAACACATCACAGGGTTCAGCAATGTCAGCAATTCAGCTTTTTCTGCAGAATCTTGACCAGTCATTCTTATAGTTTTATGCATTTCAGGCAAGCATTTTCCAGTATATTCAGCAGTTTTTCCGAAATCACTTAAGCCGTCAGCATTCACACTGTATTTTCACAGGAAATGCAATTTTTCTAGTTACTATTCTACTTCTGTACGTTTTTCGGCTCGCTTCTCCTCCTACAAATTTTGAGCTACAGAAACCATTCAACTATCAAAAGGACATGATGTGCATCTACTTTTGGCGTTTCTATCTTTTATACTTTTGGAAATATTCAGCTTTTTCTGCAAAAAATGTCCCATTTATCCTTATTGGGAATTTTTCAAATTTTGTTCTGCTACTACTTCAGCAAACGTTCAGCTAGAGAAACCATTCAACTATCAAAATGTTCAGCTTTTTTAGCCCATTCAGTCTATTACTTTTCAGCTTTTCTGCCTTTTCAGCTTTTGAAAAATTCAGCAAAGTATTTTCCAGTATATTCAGCAGTTTTTTCGAAATCACTTCAGCCGTCAGCATTCACACTGTATTTTCACAGGAAATGCAATTTTTTCTAGTTTACCTTTGACTTTTTGGAGGTGCTGTCTCTGGAACATGGTGTATCTGAGGGCCTGAAGGAAAGGCTGGACATCCTGTTGCTTACAAGAGCTCAGAGCCTCACTGGATAGAGGAATCACACAGTCCTGAAAATAAAACAAGTTTACTTTGTTGCATCTGTTTAGTTGACGTTAACACTGCTTCTGTACAGGGCTTAGGAAGCAACGTGCTACATTAATTTGCCTTTGTCCCAAATGACATTAACATTTCTTGGCACCAAACACTTAAAAGAAACTATAATTAAAGCTGTATGAACATTTCTAGTCTAGTTAAAGAGAAAGTGTGCGTGCGCATACTTCTTGTCCATTGAGTGTGTTCTCCAGGTTGGCAGTGCAGTGGAGCTGCAGGGTGGGCGGGGTGGGCAGGGCATCAGACAGCATAAAGGTGGACAGGCGAAGAGGACCCAAGCAGATTCGTCCAGTCTGTTTCAGGCAGCGCACCAACGTACTGCAACATCACATCACATTGGTTACTAAGAGACTGCAATATCTCTGACATGTAAATTAGGGGTGGCTCGATACGATACTCAGGATCAGTATTGGTCCGATATTGGTCAAAATTTCAGGATCGACCATCGAAAAAAACAACTATAGCCCGTCTGATCCGATACCTAAGCCCAAATGCTCAACTTCACTTTCCGCGATCGCCTCAGCAACAGCAGTTGCGCGACATGCCATAAACAGAGATGTAGCCACTGCAGCATGTGTAAACAGAACGTCGAGAGTGACAGCCTAGCGATTTTATCATGTCAGCTGTGTGATGTCAGCTGTGTGGAATTACTTTGCGCACAAGCAGGGTTTCCCCCAGTGTATTATAAGCCTGGCGAGCCGCCAGGTCTTAATCTGTAATCTGCAATCTGTAAAACCTGGTGTTACATAAATGCAGGGTTTCCTCTACATGTAATTGATTGTGGCGCACCGCCACGGCAAAATTAAAGCCACCACACCTTCAGAATAATGTTTTGGGTTTTTTAACCTTGTTTTTATGTTGTTTTCATGTTTATGTTAATGTAAATTATTGTATGAAATGTGAATTTTGGCACAAAACATGGTATTTTTCATGAAATGTGACGCTATGCTGCAAATACCCTTATTTTGAAAAACCAACACCGGATCACCACCTGCCTGTCTGGCTGCGGCACGCGAAAGACGAAGAGAGTAGAGACGACAGTCCGACGTGGAGGGAGAGAAAAGGGTGAAGATAAGGTTATATTTGATACAGTTTTGTTCAAACCCGTGAAAACGACCCTAATGCAGTGTTGCCACAGTTACCTTGAAAAAGTAATCTGATTACTGATTACTCCTTTAAAAAGTAACTTAGTTACTTTACTGATTATTTGTTTTTAAAAGTAACTAAGTTAGATTACAAATTACTTTCGCGTCAACCGTGCAGCATTTCCTCTACAACATACCGCCCGACCAACTTCTTCAACTCTCCCCCACTTACTTGTTTAGCACCAAAGCTTTTGTTGTTTGGGAGGTGGGGGACCTCCTGCAGAAGTCGAGGCCGTGGCTTTGCTCGCAGCTCTCTGCTTAACACCACCTGGTGGGACTTGCTCTGTAAACTTAACTGTGCTGTGCTGCGACTCCAAATGTTTCTTCAAATTTGACATTGTGTTTTTGAAGCTTGATAGTACTTTGTCGCCAGCACAGCGTGTACAACGAACCTTACTATTCTCATCTTTAGCTGACACAAACTCAAAATAATGACTGTATTTCCAGCTCGAAAACACGCATCTCTCACCTCCCTCCATTGTTGATGCGTTTGTGTCGCTGCGTGGTGTTACATGTGAGTTGTCCTCATGCTGAAAACGTGACTTATTGCATACGTGACATCACTCCCCGAGACACAAGAAGAAAGCAAAAATATATATTTTTACTAAGGAAAATGACAAAAATAATAGTAACGCACGGTGACTTGAATAAGTAACTTTAATCTGATTACTGGTTTGTAAATATTAACGCGTTAGATTACTCGTTACTGAAAAAAGTGGTCAGATTAGAGTAACGCGTTACTAAATTATTAAGTAACGTGTTACGTTTCAGATACACATTTTGAACAGCACGACATAACGTTAGCTTAGGTAATGCCCAGGTAATTTTCTGCCATGACTCTTTTCTGGTTACATTTTCAGATAAGTATTTTAAACTATTTTCAAAAGAAGAGAAAGGTTCCAGAGGAAGAGAGTCAGGTAACGTTACATAAAGGAGATGCTCAATGTTCTTGATTTATTATTGTGATGTTATTCCCTCAAGTCAATAGAAATGATAATGATGTGTACCATGATAAGTGTAATATTTAAATATTCCTAACATTTCAGTATAGACTAGTTTAGTTATTTAACTTTGAAATATATCTTTAATTTGTTGTGTTTGTTGTTTTGGCCTAGTGATACTGCAAGATCCTATTTTCAATTATTATTTTCAATTCATGTACCGGAAACCCTATAGTAAATAATGTATTTAGAAAAACATTCAGTTTGAAATAGTCATAATTTCACACTTCAAAATTCATGCTGTTGTCAAAGCAGAATTTTTTAATTTTTTGCAAATTTATTAAAAAGGAAAAACTGAAATATCACATTGACATAAGTATTCAGACCCTTTCAGCACCTTTGGCGGCGATTACAGCATCGAGTCTTCTTAGGTATGACATAACAAGCTTTGCACACCTGGATTTGGGGATTTTCTGCCATTCTTCTCTGCGGATCTTCTCAAGCTCTGTCAGGTTGGATGGGGACTGTCAGTGGACAACCATTTTCAGGTCCCTCCAGAGCTGGTCAATTAGGTTCAAGTCAAGGCTCTGGCTGGGCCACTCAAGGGCATTCACAGAATTGTCCCTAAGCCACTCCTGCGTTGTCTTGGCTGTCTGCTTAGGGTCATTGTCCTGTTGGAAGGTGAACCTTCGACCCAGTCTGACTGCCGCTGAAAAACACCCCCAAAGCATGATGCTACCACCACCATGCTTCACCGTTGGGATGGTATTGGGCAGGTAATGAGCGATGCCTGGTTTCCTCCAGACATGATGCTTAGAATTGAGGCCAAACAGTTCAATCCTGCTTTCATCAGACCAGAGAATCTTGTTTCTCACAGTCTGACAATCATTTAGGTGCTTTTTTGCAAACTTTCTCTGAGGAGAGGCTTCCGTCTGGCCACTCTGCCATAAAGCCCAGGTCGGTGGAGTGTTGCAGTGATGGTTGTCCTTCTGGAAGTTCCTCCCATCTACACACAGGATCTCTAGAGCTCAGCCAGAGTGACCATCAGGTTCTTGGTCACCTCTCTTACTAAAGCCCTTCTCGCCCAATTGACCTGAGTCCTGGTTCTTCCAAACTTCTTCCAGTTAAGAATTAAGGAGGCCACTGTGCTCTTGGAGACCTTCAATGCAGCAGAATTTTTTTTCTAGCCTTCCCCAGATCTGTGCCTCAACACAATCCTGTCTCCGAGTTCTGCAGGCAGTTCCCTCGACATCATGGCTTCGTTTTTTGCTCTGATATGCATTGTCAGCTGTGAGGCCTTATATACAGGCATGTGCCTTTCCAAATCATGTCCAATCAATTGAATTTTCCACAGGTGGACCACAGTTAAGGTGGAGAAACATCTCAAGGATGTTCAAGAGAAATGGGAGGCACCTAAGCCAATTTCAAGTGTAATGGCAAAGGGATTTGTAAAAATTTCTAAAATTCTGTTTCTGCTTTGTCATTATGGTGTATTGAGCGTAGATTGATGAGGGGAAAATAATAATTTAAACGTTTTTAGCATAAGGCTCCAACATAACAATTGGTGAAAAAAGTGAAGGGGTCTGAATACTTTCTGAATGCACTGTATTGCAGTTTTTGAAATTTCACTGACAACATGATGCATCAATTATTTAATGGCTAGCTTGAAAGTGGCTGAGGAGAGAGAGAAAAGAGGGTGGGGGTTTTCCTTTCTATGTGGGCACCTGATGGCTTGTGTAGGCTTCAGGCAGGACACAGAAGTTCCTATGGGTGAGGTAAGAGTGCAGGTGCTATGTTGATACCAACATGTCACTGAAATCCAAAGGCTAACTGGAGTTACGAAGCAAAATACTCTGAACAGATAACAGCTTATTTCAAAAAACTGCAACAGCAGATCATCAACATTTATCGATCTATTGTATGTTGTAGACAAAATATTTGTACTGGAATGGATCGACGGGGCCTTTGGGAATGTAACAAGACTGTTTTTGTCAGAGTTTTATGGACCAATGAAGAAATTACTCATCTATGATGTGTCAAACATTCTTAATTGTGTATTTGGTTGTTGGTGGCATTTGTTGTTGTGATTTGTATCTCAAAATTGTTTAGATCAGTCAATCACAAGAATCCAAACACAATTTCCTATGTTGTGTCACATGAGTACCCACTAAAGCAAAGCAGTTGTGTACATAGCAAAGGCTGAGAAATTGTGGACGGCCCCATGTTATCACTATATTGACATGCATCATTCCAGTGAAGAAGTTCCAGTGAGAAACATGCTGCCTTTACTTGGAGACAATATCAACACAGGACTGATTCTGACAGAAGATGATGAAGCAACAAATTCTAAAACGTGATTGCTTCACATAAAATTATTAATAATTATACAGTTACCAAAGTTTGGAGGTGGGCACGCAAGATTTGTGTCACCAATTCATTATCTTATCTCCTAATATGAAATATCATAACAATCTCCCCTTCTGTTTCTGAGTTATGGTGTGAAAAAATAATGGTCAGAAAACATTTTTTGCATAACATGTCACAGTTGAGCTGACCTTTGACCTTTTGTATATACAATGTCAACACTTCATCATTGTTTCTATTACACAGTTGTGGGAAATGTAATGAAAGTGAAACATAATTGGTGTATGAAATCTTGAGTTATGGCCAAAAAAACGTGTTTTGTGAGGTCATAGTGACCTTGAATTACAGATTTCAAGTGGATGTTTCAGCCAAATTTGAGGAAATTTCCTCAAGGGGGTCCTGATATATTGTGTTCCACTTTCTCTAATATAGGTGCTCTTAATGGAGAATATATTTGAGAAAAAGTTGCAACCGGCACAGTTGAAGAGGTAGAGGACAAAAATAAGGAGAAAATGCAGTCCGATTCTACATGCTGAATCGACCGAAAAGCCTCCAACAAGGGCTGTCCAGTGCCAATGGTGCGGTACACACCGCACTGACTTTGAGCCCTTGATACTCACCAACTGCCCTGACAATGCTGACAGTTGACCATTGGCATGATGTGTAAGGGCCTTGACAGGACCTAGAAACACCATCAGGTTAATCACTTACTCTGGATTGGTGGTGGTCCTCTGCTCCTGCTGCTGAATGGCTTTTGACATGGCACTAACAGCACTGCGAAGGAGCTGCACCTCAATGGCTCTCTGCAGCTCAGTTGGATCTGGACTCATGGAGGGCAGAAGCCGCTTCAGATCTGACACACACAGACACACACACACACACACGTAAAATAATTGAAGCTAAATGGGACAGCGTGAAGAGAACTTCAGAGAATAATTTAACTTCATTGGCTCTTTCATTGAGTACCACTTTATTATGTATACAGAATACATAAACTGATCTATAATCCAACTCATCTAAGCCTACAATTTTTGTCTGTTGCTGTAAAGAGTAGTTGGTGCAGCTGGTGATGGACACTGCATTAAATAATTAAATTACCGGAGTTTCGACTCTGTCTTGGTGATGCCTTTCGACACAATGACATGACAGTTTTCTTAATTTAAATAAAAACTACTACTTATTTCAGCATCAGGAACACTTATTTCCAGAGCATGTCCTATAATGCACTTACCCAGCTTGTCCTTACTGCTGGAGAGTGAGCTGCAGTCCTCTCCGGGCAGCAGCTCCAGCTGAACCCCACACTCAGCCAGATCTCCCTCTTCAAAGCGGCTCAGAGCCTGGATATAGTTGAAATCTGTCCTTAGGTTGATGCTGACTGAATTAGTGGAGTTCTGTTTGAGGGAATGGACGGTGGCCTGCCACTCCTTAACAGATGCCCAATCACATAGTGCCACATAACACTGACACGCTTTGTTGGCCAGGAAGTTGATCACCTCAGGAGAGCACTCACTGGACTTTAACAGCACCGTCTTCCGGCTGTCACCTTTTAAGAGGAGAGCAATATTTATCATAGGCAAGACAGCAAAGCTTGTATTAGACTAATTATTAAGAACATTCTTTTGTGATATCAATAGATAAAGATACCAGGGGCTAAAATGTGATACCTTATTATGATGATTACAATTAGGCATTATTTTTAGGCCACTTAAACTGCCATGAAAGACCAACTCCACATTAACTCTTGTAAGAGGGAACTGCTGCAATGAATGACTCACTATTTTTCAGCTCTGATTGAATTCAGATACCTAAATTAGGATTGTATTCCAAAGCAATTTATTTAAACTGTAATTTAGTAGACTTCAATCACTAACAGGTGTAGGACAGCAAATTGCAACAGCAATACCTATAATGTTTAAAAAACTTCAACAAATCAAGTACACAACAATGCATTATTAACTACAAGTAAGTAGATTTCCACACATAAGTTCAAAAGTAATGATAGAATCTCATAAGAGAGCAATGGATAAATGACAATCACACTATGGAATGTGGATCGTTACACTAATCGGTGACTTCCGTCGGATATCGGATAAGTAAATTGAAGTTTACAATGCTTAGTGTTATTCAAAGTGCATGAAGAGCTCATCTCTTAAGACTTACTTCCCCTGTCATTGCTGTACCATTGGCACACATTTTTAACTTAACACTTGGGTTGTAAACTACATAATTTCTGCTCTTTATGGTAAGAAACATTGTGCAGCCTTGTTATTGATTTGACAAAGTCACTCACAGATTGCTTTTGGATAAACTGGCCCCGCTGGGTTTTAATGACACATCTTTTAAAATGGTTTTAAGGACTACATCTCTGATAGAAAAGTGTATAGTGGTCTCAGGATTGCACTTAAACCAAACGGAATTTTTAAAAAAGTCCCACAAGGTTTAATTTTATGTGCCTTAGTGGACAACTGCAAACGCCCATTTCTATGCAGATGACACTATTATATAGCGTTCCACACCATCTATGGAGCAAGCTGTGTCAAGTCTTCAGTGTACATTTGACTTTGTTCAGAAATCCTTGAAAAACCTAAGATTGGTTGTATTCATTCAGGACCAAATTTATGCCATTTACAAGGTCGACAAAGTATGACCGTGACGTCTATTGCATTCAGTCACTAAAAGGAACCAAGTAAAGTGTATTACAGATTACAAATATCCGGGCATTTAGCTGGATGATAAGCTTTCATTGAAAACACGTGTTCAAATTAACAAATCAAAATGGGTGCACCAATAGGCTTTAGTCATGCGACTCTTTTGAGAACAGAACACTTGTTCAATTAATTATATTGTCTGTTTTAGATCATGGTGACATTCTGTATGACCTTCGACACTGAAATCACTAGACACAGTTTGCCATTTACAGTCTACCTTCTCTTGCCTCCTTTTTATTTATAAAAGGCATTGCTAGGCAAGTTACACTACTACCTCACTTCTCTTTTACAACTTAAATCTACCTGTCATCACACTCTCTCCCGAGAATTTCTGTCCCTTGAAGTCCCTCTGATAAATACAGAGCTTGGTAAATTAGCTTTTAGTTTCTTGTACCAAACAAATGGAACAAATTACAGGAGGTATACAAATTTGCCAGGTATGTGTCACTGGATCATTTTAAGTGTATAATGGATGAAATGATTATTGTACAGTGTAACTGCTTTGGGTAATTCACAAACATGTCAGTTATCTATTGTTTTTATTTATATATTCTATAATTCATTGCTTTTATTGCTGTGGTTTTAAATATGATTATGCCAGACATATTTGCTAGTTATTTCTTGCGAAGGAATGTCCCTGGCTGGTCAGCTGGATTGAGACTTTTTTGTGGTGAATCTTATCAGCTTGACTGACTGATCCATTAGCATTCACTGTTTACAGTGATGTTCTGGGTACACCAGCTATAAAAAACACACTGTTGTGCTCCACTGGCATCGAATAGATTAGTGGCTTTAACATGTGAAAGTGATCTGCAGAGAGTAACACATCAATATCTAGCAGACCAAAGGTCACTTGTGTACAGTGTGTAATTTCCGCCTCTAGGGGGCTCTCATTTAAAACAAAATCATGGGAGTTATTGTCTTCATTGTAAAACAACCACCATTGCTGATGAAAATCTTTCTATGTGACTTCTGCAGTTCTATACTCGCTTCTGGAAGTTATAGTGACAGGTAACCAAATGAAACGCATCATTACCTAAAATAAAATTAAAGATTTCACATTTGGGATAGTCTAACACCACAACTCAACAATACATACAAGAAATGTCTAGTCATTATGAGACATTTTAATTTGGGCTATAAAATTAATTAAAAGGCTGTAACATAAATCAAGGTATTATCAAAATCACAGTATGGTCACGTGTAATACCAATTAGCAGAGGCTGCAATTTTTAAGATAAAAAGGTCAAATGTGTGACAGAAAGCATTATAATGATGTTCCTGTAGTCCTGTAGAGACGTCCCTGCCTTCAAATCCTGTTCTCCAGATGCAAGAAAACATGTCTGGTACAGACACCAAATGTCACATTAGGATTTGGATATTTTTATATTTTTTAGTAGTTTGTTTTAGTGAAAATGAAAATTGTGATGCAAAATGAATTATTTTGTCTTGTGTGAATAATACCCCAATTGTAATATCTGTGAAAATAATCACAATGTGTTTTGTTTTTTTCGTGCAGCCTTAAATTTAATGCAGAAATGTTACTATTATATCTTTAACCTCACTTAACTGGTGCGGACTGCATTAAACATGGATATGCGCTGGTTACCGTTGCTGGTGTGTTTGGGGCTGCTTGTGTTGCTGGAGAATTTGAGAAGACAGCATTCAGCGCTTTTGATGCTGCAGTCCATCCCTGTAACTGCAGACAGCTGATCTTGATACTCCAGAGCTGCCTTTTCAAACCTACACAGACATACACACAATTTAGAGGAGGACACCAAATAAATGGACCTGGAGGTGGATGATTTATTTGAGTATTTCACTGATGTGAGGATGTCTGGTGGCAGCGTTGCTTACCGTCCCTCAGCCTGAAGGGCGACTGACGACAGCCAGCCCAGACTCCTCCCAGTGGTCAGGAGGCTCCAAGCTGCCAGTCCCTGGATGGCCTCAGGACAACGTAGCTCACACAGAGCTTCCACCAGCAATGTCAGTGGAACCTCTAGCTCTGGACCCTGACGAGCACATCAAAACATGCGATTCATCTAACCAGATAATACTATTAGATATTAGGAATGCTACCTAGCTTTGTGTAATACCACATATATAACACAATTAGTGTGTATACAAGTTTTTTTTTTTATAAGCACCTTTCAAGTCACCCAAGGACACTTTACAAAGCACATAAAAAACATTCAATGCATGAAGACACACAATCATAGAATGCACATTAAGGAGCATCAGAGAAGACTAGTCTTAACAGATGAGTTTTCAAAAGCATCTTAAAGGAAGCAACAAATGGGAGGAGGGAGGAACTGAGTTTAGATGGGCATTGGAGGAGTGGAGTAAGGATGTGAAAGATCTGGACAGGTAGGAGGCTGCCAAAACATTAAGGGACTTGTGGACATGTAGGAGAAGTTTAAACATGATGTGAAACTGAGCTGGGAGCCAGTGCAGTGTGTGACAGAGGACTGCTGTAGCTGAATTCTGGACATACCCCTGAGTAAGCAGGCTAAAAAGAAGGGAATTACAGCAAGTCTGGATGTGATAAAATCATGGATTAGAGTCACAGAGACAGGGTGAGAGAGTGAGGTGCAGCATTTGAAGACATTATTAAGATGGAAGAAGGCTTTTTTGGCAATGTGTTGGATGTGTGCATCAAAGCAGAGGGTGGAGTCAGTAAAATGACACCAAGATTTTTTACCTCAGCGACAGTGGACGTGAAACCAGGGATGGACAGGTTAGGATGTAGTAGTTGCACGTCATCCAAACATTAATTTCAAGCAGAACTATTCCCCCATCAAATTTGTCTGCCTGATGGTTTGGTGTATATGTATAATTGTCGTCATAGCAATGGAAATTGAGACCATGCGGACAAATAACGTTACCTAGTGGGATAATATAATGATGAAGAGTAAGGGCCCCAGAACTGAGCCCTGGGGGACACCATGGGAAAGGGGGGGATGTAGGAGAACTGAAGTGGCCGATAGAGACAAATTGCTGTCTGCCTGTGATGTAGGATTTGAACCAGCGTCCAGAGTACCAGTGACACCAACTAAAGATTTTAGACCAGACATAGGCAAAATGCGACCAGGGGGCCAGCTCCGGCCCACTGACCATCTCAATCTGGCCCACGACATACAAAAAAAAAAAAAGCAAGAGGCAGCACGTGCATCTGCAATGAGTCTGCACTGCTATTTAGCTAGATTCCAACAGAGGGCGCAGTCTACATTCTACAAGTTATAATAGTGTTGGTCCAGAAGGAGACATGTTTGAACTTCAACAAGCCACATTACAGATCACGACTGACTGATAAACATCCGTCTCTTGATATGACGCTGGACTTTGATGGTTTTGCAAGGAGAGGTGACTATCTCAACTGTCCCATTAGGCCAAATTATGTAAACATTGCTTTTCATGTTTTCATAAATATCTGAGTGATAATTAATTCACATAGGTTAGTTACGGTCATCTGGAAAACAGAAAATAAAGTTAATGTGGTTTTATACATGAAATATAGGGGTCTGTGTTTTTTCAGTTGCTCCCAATGAGTGAGCGAGCGAGCATCTGCGGCAGCAGGCGGCCGCCCAGAGAAAAGCTGCAGCATGTTTTTCCAAAGCGCTATGCCTGTTTTTGTCCGAGTAGTTCCGGCACTTCGAGCTTACAATCTCAACTTTTCAGATAGGCGCTGGTGACATCACCTTTTTCCTGGCCTAGGGGCTAATATTCAGCGTATTTTTGTCTCCTATGGATCATGCCATGCACCCACATTCTCCTTGCTATGATGTCTCGATGTCAAATAAAAAACAGACGGATAGTAAACCGCAGAGGGACAGTGTCGATCATACAGTTGTGGTTGTCAAGATATGTCGTCATAGAGACAAGACACACATGCAGTGTTTTTTTCCCTCAGCACACAAGCACTTTATCTCAGCACTCCTGAGTGCACAGCCAGCGCTTTTCTGGCAGATGGCAGTATTTAATGAAAAATACCATAAAGTTGCTGCACAGGTTAGAAGAGGGAGAAGGAGGAAATTGTCTAGTAAGTTGAAGTAACATATTTACAGTGAGGAGGAGAACGCTGGGGCTTCCTTGACCTTTTGCAATGATTGAGGAGAAGTAGTTGTTCGTTGTTCCGGGCTGCCTTATAAATTTTAGATGATCTTTAAAGGCTAAAGCATGGACAGCTAGGCCAGTTTTCCTGCAGAGATATTAAAGAAGTTGCCCAGCAGCCTTCATTTTCCGGAACTCTGGTGTAAACCATGGAGCAGATTGAGTGAAGGAGACACTGCGCAATTTGATTGGGTAAGATGACTCAGAGTGTCTAAGAGGATGACATTGTACATAGAGACCAGGTCATCAGTTGATGTGTTAGTGTAGTCCAGAGTGATCTGTGATTGCTAAAATCAAGCCATGCAGGTTGGAGGGAGAAATGCCAATAGAGCAGACAAGGTCCAGTACATGGCCTTTAGTGTGAGTATGGAAGTTAACATGCTGAGAAAATTAAAATGAATCGACCAAGTTTATGAACTAGGTGGCAAATGAAAATTGTTTTTTTTGTGCAACATCCCCTGGTCCTCAACTGTGAAAGTAATAGAATTAACAGAGTCACTTGTGAAGCCAAAAGGCTTTGGGATCACTTGGAGATCTGGATGACTTTTCCAGGCATTATTCCAAGTATCAGTAGTGCAAAGGTCGAAGTTTAAATTACAAAGCAGTAGGTGTAGTGTCCATGGCGTCTACAAACAGGCCATGGCATAGCCTCGACAGATACTGAGCATCTTCCCGTTTTTAATCCACAAGTCTCCGAAAAAAGGCATCATTCATAGTTACTAAATGGAGCATTTTTTTTCCGTTTCGAATATTACATTTGGGAGGAGTTGGTTCAAACACCTCAGCCTTTGTTACCCGTGGTGGCCAGCTTTTCTCGTCAGGTCATGACTGCTTCTTTTCAGTCCAGTATGTCTCATAAAAAAGCAGGAATGTTGAAATGGAAGACTTAAAACAACACGTTTAAAAGTAATCCAGCAATCAATAAAAGATGAGTTAAATGAGCTAAAAAAGTGTTAAATACTTGCCTGGATTGCTGGACAGATGATACCTGGAGACCAACTGTCATGAGAGTTAGACTTACTAAGGTCGAGCCGCACAAAGCACCGAATGGGCTAATGGAGGGACTGTAACATCAAGTTTGTAGAATCTGGTGAAGTTGTGTGGGGAGGCCCAACTTGCAGCACAAATCTCTTGAATGCAGATCCCCCTGAATACGGTCCCAGGTAGAGTGTGAAGATTACCCCAACCTTAGGCATAAAGGCAAGGAAACGCTTGTATTTTCCAAAGAGGACTTTGTTTAGCTGAAACAAGAGACAGCAACAAGACTGTCTTTAAAACCACCGTTTTCGGCTCCAACTGCTCCAGTGGTTCAAAAGGTGGCTCCCTCAAGGAGGTAGCCAAACGTTGAGAGACTGGAAGCCTATGGCATGCGTCCTTCATGAAAAGGCAAACCAAGGGATGCTGCCCTGCAGCTTTCCCCTCAAAACCAATGTGGCAGGCAGAGATAGCTGCCAAGTTATCCTCAATGGTCGAGAAAGTCTTCCCTTGGTCCACCTTGGTCTTGTAAGAAATCCAAGATCACAGGTACAAACACTAAAAAGGAACCTCGACTCAGCAAGCTCCATCGCCTCCTGAGATGCTACAGTGGAAGTCATAACTGAGTCACCACAGGACACACCTGTCTGACAGGCCAGATGGCGATGGAGCACTTGAGGGAGAAATGGCCACAATGTGAACACTCATCTGTAAATGCAAAGGCCACTTGGGCAAGCTTCAGACCAAGAGACAACACACACATCTGGTGAGGATCCCAGCTTGATATTTTATTCCCACAAGAGCAAGCTGGTGCCTGTATTTTCCCCTCTGCTTTAGTGTGGAGAAATCAAATCAATTTTATTTATATAGCCCAAAATCACAATCACACTGCCTCAATGGGCTTTACAATCTGTACAATGAACGACATCCTCTGTCCTTAGACCCTCGATTCAAGTGAGGAAAAATTTGCCATGTTGATGGGAAAAAAACCTTTTAACGGGGGGGGAAGAAACTTCAGGAAGAGCCACTGAGGAGGGATCCCTCTCCCAGGACGGACAGACATGCAATATATGTCGCATGTACAGAACAGAACAACAAAATCACAGTTTAAAAGTTGCATTGACAGAATATCTGATACAAGTTATAACCTATGTAAAGTATGTGGATCCAGGAGATGACTGAGCAGGACGAGACATCGCCAAGTGGTGCCCGAGCCACACGACCTCCTCTCCACTGTGGTGACAGAGGAGAGCGATGAGCCATTGAGACATTAGCGGCAGCCCTGGTCACTAGCAGGGCTTTTTAGCTGTTAAAAGTATTTCTATTCCCACAGTAATTGACTGAACCTACTGTTTGGTAGTGTGAGCATTAGCTCTCGAAAAACTGACCGCTACGTGGACAAAGAACCTGCTGACCCGAGTTTATACTTGTGTCGATAGAGAGTTTGGCTAGGTCTCGAAGGGCAGTTGGCTCAAGAGAGGTTTGGTTGTAGTGAGAAGAGGTTTTTGAATGTCTGGCAGCGCAGTGAAATTTTATAGGCTGCCTGTCAGAGACAAATGGAAAGATATTAACAGGCCAACGGCCTTATCTTCAACATGTGTCATAGCATCAAGCCTGATGTAAATTAAAGTAAATTAGACCAATCACCCGAGTCTTGTGTTTACATCACAGCTGTTCCATGACTACACAGCAGGATCAACTTCCCTGGGAGTATATCCCAATTGCACACATTCACATAAAAGCCAGATGTTAGTTGGTGTTAGTGGGTCTACTGACCAGTGTGAAAGGGGTACTATAGCACATTTGCACTGACCTGGGCACTACTGTTCTTGATCTCTGTAAGCAGGTCAAAGCCGTGGCGAATAGTTACAGCGGGTTGGCCAGAGAGAAGACCGACCCTCATCAGTGCCAGGCGGATCCTCGTCAGCCAGTCTTGGCAGGTTTGACGGTTGGTGTAGAAGAATGTCCTGATGCCCTGAGACACAGAGACAGAGAGGTACATCATATTATGTATTCGAAGGGTAAGGACTATTACATTAAGATATGGCATTGCCATTCTGAACCAATTTTAATGACTACTATTCAATTTATGTTCTCTGGTCTCAGTACTCCTTCTGGATTACGATAATGTTAAACACTTAAGTCTTCAGTCAGCAATGGAATCTGAAGCTTTTCTTTACACACCTTTGGGGGAGCAGTCAGAGCATTGGCACAGCCTTCATAGGCATTGTACATGAGCTTCTCCAGGTTCTCAAGGTACTGAAGCAACAGAGCTAGGCGGAGCTGATTGGAGTGGTGACCATCCCCATCACTTCCAGCACCAACCCACGCTCCAACATCCTGCTCTGGGTTCAGACTGTGGGCAGCCAGGCTCCGGATTATACCTGACACACAGCAAATAGGCCATTAGGCTCAACAATGACGGGAACCAGACATCAGGCCACTGGTGGTCTAGAGGTTAAGCTGGTGACTATGAACCGCAACATCCCTTGTTCGTGTCTTACTTGAAACCTTTATTGCATGTGATTCCCCATCTCTCCCCTACTATTTGTTTCCTGTCATCTTTCTACTATCTATTAAAGTGCATTTCAAATACTAAACAGAATATTTTTTAAGTTAGAAAATAAAAAATTCAGATTATCTTTTTTTTTTTAGAAAGTGGATATTGCATATTGACCATAGCAAATGCATTCCGAGGTGCACCCATACAGAACTAAATGAACTATGCAAAAATTATGCCACATGTCCATTATTTACAAAACATGTCAAAACAGCTCAAGTTGCAAAAAAGGCTTGAAAACCAAATAAAAGGATCAGTCAGTGTGAACAAAATAACGGATCTGGACTATTAACCTTCAATGGTCTGGAAGGTGTCCTGAGCTCGGCCCAGCGGTGTACGGAGTTTGGACAATACGGTAAACTGTGCGGCCTCCCACACTGCCCACTGCCACAATACTGCCTCAGTTTTCAACAGTGCGCGTGGCACTACACCTGGCCTGCAGCCATCTGTGCTTCCTCTGCCATCTCGTTTCTCCAGCCGCTGGCAGCTGTAGTACAGACGCTCCAGCCATGGATCCTTGCTGTGGAGACACAACAGAGTAACTTGGAAAGACTCATTATTGCAGTGATGCCTGGCACACAGTCATCATGAGGTACACATAAGGTGATGCAAATTGACCGCAGGAACAACATTTTGCTGTAGTACACACATCAACCTGCTTCATGGAGCACATCATTTATCTGCAGAGGAACTAGCTGGACAGCTGTTACTCTGACGTAAAATCAACATTAACCAAAATCAGTATAACATTTTAAATGGAGCAGTGGCAATGCACAGTCGCCTCACAGCAAGAAGTTTCTAGGTTTGAACCCATTGGCTGGCTGCGGCCTTTCTGTGCTTCATCCGGGAGCCTCGGACTCCTCCCAGGCTATTCTACTTGGTAGTTGTGGTGTGTATCTTGCTGATAATAATAATAATAATAATAATAATAATAATAATACGCAAAGATACTGAAAACAATGTCTGCATTTTTGCAATGCTATAATCATTTGAAAGGTCATGAAAAATGAGTACTCCAACACAGAATTTGAGTTATCTCAAACTACAATAGCCTTACTTGATACTTTTATACTCTACACTCTACATAAGCTAGGTTTTATGGCCTGTGCTGCAAAATTTTCAACACTCTAGCTCCAGTGCTTTGTGAAAAACAAAGTTCAAGTACAGCCTTGCTATTTATTATGTATAGTTTTAATTTAATAGTTTTGTGTAGCTGTATATTTGCAAGCAGGGAAGGCTATCTTCTCTTTGCATTTTATCGTGATCGCAGTCTGCTTTCATGAAAGGGCTTGTGACATCTCAGATGTGGCTTTAACTTACAACTGAACATTCAGCCCACATTGTAGAACTTATAGAGATCGTATATCGTTTTTAATCATTTAGCCTTAAAAATATCAATTTATTATAAATAAATATAACAATAAATAGCATATTCTTTAATACCCTCCAGATTTTCTCCTTAATTTAAACATCTGTTGCATCATGAAACTACTCACTAACAGGTCAAAAAAATGAATAAATAAAAAACTGCCAGGGAGTTCACTTTCCAGACTAAGATTAATACAGTCTTGCTATTTGGCTATGTTACTATACAAAGGCAGTCTAACCCTTCTGTACTTAAATCTACTGTATTTCTGGGATTGTGAGAGCAAAGAAACAGTGGCACTTTATTTAAAATCTATGTTGATCACAGAGGTACCCTCCACGGTGCAGGACTCCATATAAGATGAAGCTGATGAGGTCGCTGAAGTCCTGGGGGTGGAAGGTGCTGCTTGGTGCTCGGCTCATGTGGTGGCGGATAGCCAGTGAGATCTCCCTCATCTCAGGGTGGCTGTGGTTACTGTGAGAAAACAAATCACGCATACCCAATTGTATAAAGGAATTTCTGAATATCCATGGTGTGTTAAACATGCAAGATTTACTATATTAGTGAATGATTGACTTTCCTTTAGTTTTAACTTTTAATTCAGCTGACTTGATAATAAGTAGTCAGTTCATGGTAGTCCCAATTGTGAATACAATATATACACAAGCTGTCCAACAGCTTTGGTATATGGAGAACAGGTCCATTTCACTAGATGCTGCCCAGTGGTCCAATAAGTCTCACCTCAAAGTCACATCAAGGGGGATTGTCCTGAGTAGCTTGCCATAGGCCTGCCTCACCCTCACTGCTGAGTGGACCAATTGGACTCTGCACACATCCACACACCTGCACACAGACACGAAGCTTAAACTTAACAGGACAGGCAGCTGCCTTCCTAGTTTTTCCACAATGTTAGCAGCAAATTACAGAACAGCAAGAACACAAGACTATTGTACAGATCAAATACTTTAAATACTGTCTGAAAGCAATTTAAGCTTTATGCATGGTGTTCACCTCTGTAGTAGCTCAGTGGAGAGAGATGAAGAGAGGACCTGTAAGCTGTGGCAGGTCTGAAGGCAGATACTCTGATCTTCATTTAGACCTATACAAGAGGATATACATTCAACAACTGATGAATAAATCTAAAAATGACAATTACAAAGCCCGAATCAGAAAATCATGTGGAGAACACAAGGGGAAAAAATCTTGTTGGAAATGAATGACATTTTGGGCTCACCATTAGCGAGCAGGCCCCTGCAGAACTTGTTGAAGGAAGGCAGGGAGAAGAGAGGACTATAGGTGTCTGACTTCTTCATCAGCACAGATATTTCTTGAGCCCAGGTTAGCAGCAGCCTCCTGACTCACCAACAAAAAAGTATTACAACAGCTGTTTCCACTAACGTGGACATTATATTCTGCTCCACTCCACTGCAAAGATCATACGTTTTCAACTCAAATTAATCCATCCTGCACTTCCCTTTTACCTATCCTCCAGGGCTTAAAATATTTAGGTGTCAACATGTCGCATCCTCTTATGTGGCATCACAAGAACACACACACACACACACACACACACACACACACACACACACACACACACACACACACACACACACACACACACTCTTTAAAAGATTAATTGTCTTTTCTATACTTAAAAGCTAAAATACACGCAGACAGACAGAGGATCTGTGAAAGATCTGACAGAACTTGGGACCCTTCCTCTCCAAATTCATTAGACATTAAATCTGGTCAATGCCATCTGTCACTCAAGGCACTGTAGTTTGTACCCCTGTACATATGGGAAGGTGGGCTGGTGGGAGGGTCCATCCAGGGTAATGAGTGCATTCTGTGCTGCCCATTTTTGTTTAACATGTCAGAACAACTGTCACACTTAATAAACTGATTAAACAAGGAAAATTATAAAATGAGAAAAGAGAGGTAGAAAAGGACCTGGTCTCAGGGTAGAGGTGCTCCTTCACTAGCAGACCTCCCAGAAGGCTTAGCAGTGTGCTGAAATGTTTCTTTGTCGCTGTGGTCACAGTGCTGATGACAGCACCGTCGAACAAGGAGGGAGAAGATGATGACAGGCTGGATGAGATGAAATGATCATGCCTGGATAAAGAAACAGAAGAGACAGAAAGCCAGTTAAGAAGAGTAGCCAAAGAGCAGCAAGAACAGCTTCCACACTGTTATTTAGTAAATCCCCCTAAATCTTGACTTTAAATGTGACCCATTATAACTTTGATATAAATCTGACATGTTATACAGGATAAAATGTCTGCTTTCTATGAACTCATAAGTATACATATAAACAGATATTTTGTACTTTGTACTATGATCTGATTGCAATTTCACAGCTATCTCAAGTCTAAATATGCAGTAACTTTTATCAAACAGTTGGGATGGCATTCTTACCAGGTCAAAAGTGTAACATTTCTACAGAAAAAGTCTACAGAAAAACTGCATTGTTTTATAGTTTACTGACCTGATTTTAATTTTCTTTGTGTGTAAGTGGTAAAGATTGAAAAAAATTACTTATTACAATGATCTTTGTTGATGACACCAAGTTATCATTTTAATAGATAGATGAAGCCAGAAATGTTATTTATAATAACATAAATGCTACACTTTTGTTTTTGGTCCCATTTTCTTTACAAGATGAAGTTAAAGATTTAAGGTATTTTTTTTAGCCACACAAAAGTATTATTTCTCTTTTATTTTTTCGCACCAATTTGTTAAATTTGTGCAATTCAAAAAGAAAACCAGATGTGTATTACCTTGTGCAGTGGGAGTACAGGGTGTAGAGTACGGCATACTGGATCGCGGGGTAGTAGACGGCCAACTCAGAGTGGACCAGCATCAGATTGTGACTGAGCAGAGCAAAGACCGTAGGAGATAATGCCCACATCTAAACACATAAAACACATTTTAACATGATCAACAACAGCTTCTTCATCTTCTGTGTCAGTCAAGGCTCTTAACTAGCTGGCTCATTTGTTTTAGACTAAAGCTCCTACTGCTGCTTTAGATAAACTTCAAATCAAGTTTCCAGGAGTCATTTGCTCACATTGTGATAGACTGTGTGAGGTCATTGCCACAGTCCAAGTGTGAAAATGAATATGGTAACCATACTGGATGTAGCCTTAAGATATCATAAAGCTACATCACTATGTAGCATGAAGGTTACTGTTACACAGCTGATTTACTCCATCTTTCTCTGTACTGTCCTTCTGCTATGTGGAGACATTAATTTTAACCCCAGACCTGCGGACTTTCCGCAACCACATGTGGATATTTGGCAATCAGCTGTTCCCCATGGTCCCACGGCAAGACCGGTGACCTACTTTTGTGACGCTCATCCCGCAGGCTCACAAGGTAATAATCCTCCGACAAACTCTGTGTCTGAACATGACATCACCCAAACGCCGATAAAAGCTTGACCATGTACCATGTACCATGCAAGACAAATGCTTCACAGACTACCTACCGTGCTCTTCAAACAACAGCAAACAAAACTCTTTCAGACTGTAAACCACGCAAGCATACTATGGAACTGTATTTAATGTCCCAGGCTATAAGATATACAGACCTGACAGATGTAAAGGGAAGGGCGGGGGGGTTTTGATTTATGTTAAAGAGAACATTCAAAGCAAACAAATTGATATTTATGAAAACTCCTTGGAGTGTGTAGGGGTCACTTACTTTATCCCCTGAAATATCATTTGTTGTTTTTTCAGTCTATCAACCTCCTACTGCTACAAATGGTTTCTTTGACAATTTATCAGAAATTCTTAAACCACATGAAGGTAGGGTTGTCAAAAGTATCAAAATTCAAAAAAGTATCGATACTAAAATGTTGTATCCGGATACGATACTCATTTTCAAAAGTATCGATACCATCTCGCACCCCCCCGGCACCCCTCCCCGACGCCGAGCCGCCGACGCTGCGTCCTTCTCTCTCTGTTAAAGTCCCAGAATGAAGTAGAGAAAAGTCGACCTGCAACCAAACAGCAACACACACAGCCGACTCTACCATCTGTGTTTGACCAACAACGAAAATATGATGCCAAGTCCCCAGAATATTTAACGTGTGGTTCTGTTAATTGTTACATGTTGTAACAGAGGTTATTTTTGCATTTTTCTGGTTAATAAAAATATTTCTTTTAAATTTTGGGGTCTTTTTTTTTATCCTTGTGGCATCGAAAATGGTATCGAGTATCGAATATTTTCCCGAGTATCGGCATCGAGTTGAGAAGTTATACTTGGGTGACATCAACTTAAATTGGCTTGACAAAGCACGCAGGAAAAAGCTCAAGGATATTGCCAAAATATATCAGATAATACAAATGATAAATAAACCCACAAGAATAACAAAATCTTCTCAAACCCTACTGGATACATTTTTTACAAATAAACCAGATAGGATAACTAAAACATACAACTTGATTACTGGTTTGTCAGACCATAATTTCTAAGTGTGTCACGATTTCGATTTTAAATCAAAATCGATCGCAATTAATTCACAATCTCGAACTTCGAATTAAAAAATGGAATCGTCGATGCTGCCACGCCCCCATGTCACGTCCGGTCGGCTTGCCAAGGGGAAAAAAAAAACCACACGCGTGTTGAAGTGCTGCGAGTCAACCTCCTCCAACTTAGCTACTAGCTAAGCCAGCAGCTGTTGTAATTTAAACATAAAATAAATTAACCAAAATAATAGATAAGTTTTATATGTGGCCACATACAATTACACAAATGATTAAAGCGATTAAAAATAAACTTAAACATCAGGTATAGATGACAATTGATGACTTAAATAATTTAAACAATTCTCCTGGGGGATTAATGATTGGTCCTATATAAATAGATACTTAAATATACAAATACAAATATTGGGTCATATAATTAATAATATAATTATATTTTGACAGTCAACATAAGTCATTACAGCCCAAACAAAGCTCAACTGTGTGTTGGAAATTTATTTTCTCATTTCTGACTCACTGACACCTACAGGGCAAGATTGGGGGTGGTGCTGCTGCTGCTGCTGCAGTTCAACAACCAACTGTTGCAGAATCCTTCGCGAAGTGTGTCCCTTACGCTCCTACGCATAATAATCGTGATTATCGTAATATCGTGATAAATCATCTGACAATAATCGTACTAAGGAAAACTGTAATCGTGACATCCCTAGTTGAAGCCGTCTCCTCCAGTGGCTGAGTTTGTATTGCCCATGTCCCCTGTTGCATCCGAGGCTGCAATCCAGCTACGTCATAGGGAGTTAGCTTTAAAAGAAGAAAGAGCTGGAGGAAAGGCGAGACCAGCTCAGACTAGAGGAAAAGAAAATGCTGTTAAAGCATGAACGATTGTTGAAGGAGAATGAATTGAAACATGCCTCTTTGCCAACCAGACCTGCGTTTAACGTGGCCAGCCAGATTAAACTTGTTCCCCCTTTCCAGGAAAGGGATGTTGAAAGATTCTTCCCCCACTTTGAACGTGTGGCAGCTACCTCAGAGTGGCCAAAAAAGTTGTGGACGCTGTCCTGGTTGGCAAGGCGCAGGAAGCTTATTCCACCCTTGGGAATTGATCAAAGCTTGGACTATGATATGGTTAAGGAAGCCATCTTGAAGGTGTATGAGCTGGTTCCAGAGGCATAAAGCCAGCATTTCAGAGGTTATATTAAGCAGGATAAGCAAACCTATGTGGAGTTTGCACGGGAGAAAGAAGGCCTATTCGATAGGTGGTGTTCTTCCCAGAAGGCTGAGTCCAGAGAGCAGCTTCGGCAGCTCATGTTGCTAGAGGAATTCAAGAACTGTGTGCCAGCACCTCTGTGTGTGTGTATTTGAATGAGCAGAAGGTGACAACATTGAACCAAGTTGCTTTGTGTGCGGATGAGTTTGTCCTCACGCATAAGGCTGGTTTTCCAGGACACCATTCTCCGGGCAGGGGGAGGAGGGTACCCTTTAAAAGGCAGTAAACCAACTTCTCTGCCTGGAGGGCCCTCTCTTACTTCCCCGTCAGACCAGCTGTGTTTCTATTGCAAGAAACCTGGACATGTTGTTGCTGATTGCAGTGTGCTAGCTAAAAAACAGAGGTCTGCCAAGCCAGTAGCCTTTGTAAAGGTGGAGAATGCACCTTTGGCGCCACCTGGTGACCTCTCTGAAAAGGTGCTGGCAGGTTCCTCCTCATTCTTAAATGGATGGTTTTATGTCTTTAACTTCTGACCCTGAGACGAAATATCCTGTTAAAATATGGCGAGACACTGGAGCTTTTCAGACTGTGGTGCTCCAGGATGCCCTCTCCTTTACTGAGAGTTCTTTTCTTGGGACTTATGCTTTGGTGAAGGGGTTTGGTGACAGGTTTTTGAGCCTTCCTCTACACAAACTCACTCTTGACTTAGAGTTGGTATCCGGTGAAGTTGTCGTTGCTCTCTCCCAGAAGCTCCCGATTGACGGTGTCTCACTGCTTCTAGGAAACGATCTTGCTGGTGGCAAGTTTGCGCTGCTCTCAAAGTGACCTCTAATCCTCATTTAGACAGTGTTCCTGACGATTTACAGCAAGTTTATCCAGGTATTTTTCCTGCTTATGTCATCACCCGTGCCATGTCCAGGCAAGTGAAAGGTGAAGCCACTGTATCTGACCCATTCAATCTTTCAGATACAATTATGGCAAAAGGTGATTTGGATTTGACTGGGTTTGGTAAAACAATGCCCTCTCATGCTCAGTTGGTGTCGGAACAGAAGGCAGATCCCACTCTGTGCAGTCTGTTTAAAGAAGCTGTAGCAGAGAATGATCTTACTGATGAGGCTTGTGGTTACTTCCTCAGTAACAGGGTTTTGATGAGGAAATGGACTTCCCCTAAGGTTTCAAGTCAAGACGACTGGAGTAGTGAATTTCAGATTGTTGTTCCGACCTGTTTCAGGACTGAGATACTGCGTTTGGCTCATGATCATTGCCTTTCTGGTCACCTTGGTGTTGGGAAAACTTGCGATCGTGTACTAAGGCATTTCTACTGGCCTGGTGTTAAGACTGGTGTTTCCCTGTATTGTAAATCATGACATGTGTGCCAAATGGTTGGTAAACCAAACCAAAAGATCCCCGCAGCTCCTCTTCACCCTATCCCTGCTGTTGGGGAGCCCTTTGAACGCGTTTTAATTGATTGTGTTGGACCTCTGCCGCGCTGCAAATCTGGCAACCAACATCTTTTGACCATTATGTGTGCTGTAACCTGGTTTCCAGAGGCAGTTCCTCTGAGGAAGATTACAGCACCAGTTATTTCTAAAGGCCTTGGTTAAGTTTTTTACCTTGTTTGGCCTTCCAAAAATTGTTGAATCAGATCAAGGCTTAAACTTTATGAGCCGGACCTTTTCTCAGGTTCTCAAACAGTTGTCCATCCAACATTGTACCTCCTCTGCATATCACCCAGAGTCTCAGGGTGCCCTAGAGAGGTTCCATCAGACTCTCAAAACCATGTTGAAAGCTTACTGTTTGGAGTTTGCGAAAGACTGGGATGAGGGGATACCCCTACTGTTGTTTGCTATTAGTGAGGTGGCCCGAGAGTCTACGGGGTTCAGTCCTGCAGAACTTGTGTTTGGGCATACTGTGAGGGGCCCTTTGAAGCTCCTGAAGGAGAGATGCCTGGGTAACGACTCTAGCCCCACCAACAATCTGCTTGACTATGTTAGTGGCTTTAGGTTCAAGCTTACTAGAGCTTGTGAGCTTGCCAAGTCAAACTTATGTGTTGCTCTGGGAAGATGAAGAAGTGGTTTGACAGTAAGGCTAGACATCGAGTTTTCTCTCCTGGTGACCCAGTCCTTGTGTTGCTTCCCCTACCTGGGTCGGCCTTGCAAGCTCAGTACAGCGGTCCCTACGTGATAGAGCGACAAGTCGGGTCATGTGACTATCTGGTTAAAACTCCAGATCGTAGGCATAAAACTTGTCTGTGTCATGTAAACCTTCTGAAACCATATTTTGCTCGCAGCTCGACTGTTTCAACCGTGTTTCACCAAGTCTGTTGCAGTTATCGACTCACCCTCATGCTGATGAGAAGTCCGGTGTAGTTTCTTATTCCTCAAAGTGCAGCTGGAGACCCGCGGGGGTACCCTCCGGCAGCAATTATCCATATAACAAGCGTTAATGGCGTCCAAGATGAAAAGGTCCATAAAACTACACAAAAACTTTGTAATATTCCTCCATACTGCTTGTCCGGTGCAATCCAAGTGTCCTGAAGTGGCGACATCCAGAGTTTACTCGAAACAACGTCATTTAGTAAATTTTTCTAGCCTAAACAGTCACTATACTACATTTGGCACGCTCCCGCGTTCACGCGAGTCTCCCTCACAGCGTTTGCACTACGGAAGCCGCACCAGACAAGATCAACAAGACTAGCGATAGATACACACCGGTATTTACATCCTGCTGTGAGTTTCAAAGTTTCAAATCACTAGTGCAGGCAGATCCCTCTTGTGTTTGTGTGTTGCTTGGTCGCTCACAGCAGGATGTAGCCCCTACACCTAAAACAAATCATTTTTACCAATGCTACCAGTGCCATGACATTGGCATAGTAATCAGCAGTATGGCAGCGGCCATCCAACGTAATGGTCAGCCGCTGAGAGGCTGAGATAGGGGGATCTGTCCGACACACAATATCCAAAGAAGTACATCACTCCATAGCTGCTTGATGTTGCTTTATTCACACGCATACAGGAGGTTGATTGACTTACTTCATGATGGTCTGAGATGAAAACTGGACTGAATTCCGATGAACAGAAAATGACGCCACCCTACTCACTCCCTCTCTGCAAGCACACACTAACCACACGCAGCTGCAGGTGACATTAATTACCGCCACTTCGGCCACCCCAGTGACGCACGCAGACACACCTCCATACAGACACACCTCCACCCAGACACACCTCCACATACATGCTCGCTCCCACATTCCGGCCCGTAACATAATAATTACATAATCATTAATGCAAAACAGACATACAAATAACACACATAATCAAAAACAAAAGGTCCAACTGTTAGTATCCCTTCGCTCCATGGTCTGTCAGCTCCCTCAGGCCAGACATTACCAGAGCATAGTCAGTCGAGAGCGATTTAGTCACCACCTCTCAAAGGTCACACCCAACGTCAGTCATGTCAAAGCCCAAAACGACAATATCCATCAGGACTCCACGGCCTCCTGTAGAAGACAGATCTTCGTGACAGGCCTATCCAAGCAGTCTTGGTCTTGATCCTCACTTGTCGTACAAGTTCTTTCTTGTCTGGAACCGCTTCTATAACTCTCCCCATGATCCACGAATTACGAGGTGCAGAGTCATCCACGATCAGTACAATGTCCCCAGGTTTGAAGTTACGCTCGACTCTGGCCCACTTTTGCCTTTCCTGGAGCTGTGGCAAATACTCCTTTGTCCACCTTTTCCAGAACAGATCCGACATGTATTGCACCTGTTTCCATCTGCGGACAGCATACAAATCCTCCTTCTGAAAGAGACCAGGCGGCAATGATGGCTGAGTTTTGAGGAGCAAAAGATTGTTAGGAGATAGAGCTTCTAAGTCCTCCGGATCTGTGGAAGACTTTGTTATTGGTCTGCTGTTAAGAATAGCTTCCACTTCGCAGAGTACTGTATGAAGACCTTCCTCATCAAGGTTTTGCACTCTTAAAGTGGAGTTGAGAACCTTCCTGATAGAGCGAATTAATCTCTCCCAAACCCCTCCATGGTGAGAACCAGTTGGAGGATTAAAGGTCCACTTAATGCCTCTTTGCAGGAGTTCCTGGATCTGAGAATGATTCCATTGTTCCACAGACCTTCTCAATTCTCGATCACCGCAGATAAAGTTGGTACCATTGTCTGAGCAAAGTTCTTTGACTTTTCCTCGTCTTGATATGAATCGATGTATGGAATTGATGAAGCAGTATCCAATGACGCTGCCACTTCAATATGCACAGCTCGTAAGGCTAAACATGTGAATATGACACCGTACCTTTTCACTTGACTTCTCCCACGTCTTACATCAAACGGTCCAAAACAATCTACTCCCACTGAAGTAAATGGTGGACCATCTGGAGAAACTCTGTTGCGTGGCAAATCTGCCATCTGCTGGCTGCCTGCAGCTCCTTGTACCCGTCGACACGCAACACATTTTGCCAAGATCTTCCTTATAGCCACACTAGCGCCTGTCACCCAGTACTTCTGACGTAGATTTGACATCATGTGTGCTCTACCACTGTGGCCGACTTCCCTATGCACGTGTCTTAGAATAATGTTGGATATATGTAGGTCCTTAGCCAGAATGACCGGATACTTCGACTCCTCCCGCATCGCCGCCCTACTAAGGCATCCCCCAACTCTTAAGACACTGTCGTCCAACACAGGATTGAGTTTGAATATTTGTCCTTTTCACACCCTGTCCCCTTTGCAGGCTCAAAAACTCCTCTGGGAATCTTCTCCTTTGACAACATCTGATCATCTCCAGCTCAGCTTGCCTTAACTCCTCCACAGAGTGAGAAACTTGGAATGAACTCTTAACAATGTGCTGCTCTTTTCTCAGAACGCTCTTCCTGTTTTCCTCATCTGCACTTGAGTGGACCAATGATGCCGCGACCTTCTTTCTCCTCTTACAAAGATTCAAGAGTAGGTTCTTGAACCTTAGAATCCAGCCCATCACTCTTTTCAGACGACTCCACGATTAAGTATTATTGATCACCTGAATCACTGAGTCATTTTCCTCCTTGGCACAAATGGCGTGAACCAAGATGCTTGTTTTGACCTCAGGATCATCTTGTTCTGGGAACTCTCTCCCGACATCTGGATTTGCAGGCCACTGATCCTCTGACAGCACCAGAAACTGTGGACCAGATATCCATTTTACTTCCTTGAGGAATGATTCTACTCCAAGTCCCCTGGAAGCAAGATCTGCTTGGTTGCTCAAAGTGCTCACATATCTCCACTGAGTGGCATCAGATGTTAAGGATTTCTGTGACCCTATTAGCCACGAATGCTCGAAATCTGGAGGTTTCATTCCTAATATACTTCAGCACAGAGGTGCTATCAGTCCAGAAAACAGAATTGAGAAGTGGCATCTGCAATTCTTTCCTCAACAATCTGTCCATGCGTGCTGCTACCACTGCTGCTGTTAGCCCCAGTCTAGGGATGGTAACCAGCTTTAAGGGAGCCACCCTGGCCTTTCCCATCACAAAGGTGCTGCACAGTTCTGCCTTGGCGTTTCGCAACAGCAAGTAGGTGACTGTCCCGTACCCGACCTCGCTTGCATCAGAAAAATGGTGCAACTGAGCAGAGGTCACAGTTCCAAAATCCACTGGCTTGAAACATCTTTTGACTTCAAAATCCTCCAGTAGGTGGAGCTCCTTCATCCATTTTTTTCCATTCCATAGCCACAGGTTCAGGTATCCTGTCGTCCCACCCAAGACCTGCTCTGCACAACTCCTGCAAAACTAGCTTGGCTTTCAACACCACCGGTACCAGCACTCCAAGCGGGTCATAGATTGAACTGACCATGGACAGGATTCCTCTGCGTGTCAAGGTTGATCTTGAAGTGCTATTCTGAACTTGAATACATCAGATTGAACACACCATTGTACGCCCAATGCTCTCTCCACAGGGAGCGTGTCATAGTCAAGATCCAACTCTTTCACTTCCTTAGCTCTTTCCTCTTCAGGTATTGCAGCCAGCACATTTCGACTGTTGCTTACCCATTTCTTTAGCTGAAAACCCCCTCTGGCACAAATGGCTCGAAGATCATGATAGAGAGAGATGGCCTGAGACTCTGATGCCACTGAAGCAAGACAGTCATCCACATAAAAGCTATTCATAACGAAGTCCACTGCTTGCTGACTGAATGAGTCTCTGTTGTCCTCCGCACACTTTCTTAGGGCAAAGTTCACGCAGCTCGGAGATGAAGTTGCTCCAAAAAGATGTACAAGCATCCTATACTCCTCAGTGTTTTGAGCAAAGTCCCCATCAGGCCACCAGAGAAACCTTAGCAGGTTAGCATCCTCAGCTGGCACACGCACCTGATGAAACATGGCTTCGATGTCTGCCATCAAAACAACAGGCTCTTTCCTGAACCTGGCTATGACTCCAACAAGAGAGCTGGTGAAGTCAGGTCCTTGCAGCAGTTGGGAATTCAGTGATGTACCTTAAAATGACGCAGCACAGTAAAACACAACCCTGATCATCTTCTTCTTCGGATGATAAACACCGTGCTGTGGAATATACCATACGTTGCCAGAGTAACACGTCAGATCCTTTGTAGGCACCTTCTCAGCATAACCGCAGGAAACGATATCACGCATGAAGGCTGCATAATCTGCATGAAACAAGTCGTCTCTCTGGAACCTCCTTTTCAGACTGAGGGCACGTTGTTCTACAAGCTTGCGGTTATCAGGCATGCTGACCTCCCTTTTCTTTAGAGGTAAGGAAATGCTATAATGACCACCCACCAGCTTGATGCTGTTCTCGACCATTTCCACGAACTGATGATCTTCCCTGGACTGACACAGCTGTTCCTCTTGACTGCACTCTGGAAAATCCATTTGAAATTGCCATTTCCACAACTGGTCCAATCTCACAACTGAAACAAGATTTACAGTGAGTTGTGGTTGTTCACAGTCAAGTCCGCCATAACAAAGTGGTCCGTTCACAGTCCATCCCAGCATTGTTTGAATAGCATATGGTCCTCCGTCTTGACTTGGAATTAGTTTCATCGGTTCCAGGGCCTTAGGCACATTCAAGCCAATCAGAAGGTCCACATCAGAGTCAATCTCAGGTAAGCGCACCTCTTCCAAGTAAGACCATCTGTATAAATTAGAGCCCGACCGATATATTGGCCGGCCGATATTAGGCATTTTCCAAACTATCGGTATCAGCATTTATAATGGCAAATAAATGAATATTTAAAAAATAAAATAAAAATGGATGGCGTTGCATAGTTTGTCCACCAGAGGACACTCTACAACGTCCCTGTTGGCAACACTCGTGTTTAGAACGCCACAAACCGTACAACCAGCTGATCCAGCCAGAGTTGGACAGAACTAACCAGTTATCCACGACTGAGATTATCGGTGAAGTGTGTTCATGGTAAGTTGGCATCTGTCACGAGGAATACATTGCTTGAATAACAATTAAAAGAACATCCCCATCAGTTCTCTTAACTATGACAAAATTTGTGACTGCCATGTCCAGTTTTGCTGCTGTTACGTGTAAGCCGAGCGAGCGAGCGAGCGAGAGCGAGAGAGAGATAGAGAGATAGAGAGATAGATAGGATTTTTAACGGATTTACTTGTATCGGTATCGGCCTTAAAAATCCTTTATCGGTCGGGCTCTAGTATAAATCCTGCTGCAGTGGGATGTTACACCTGCCCACAGGCATTTTCTTTTGGACAAAAACATCTGGCAACTCACAGTAGAGGTCACCATCCAGGCCGGCTACTTGCAAATCTGATACAATGCTACTGCTCACAACCTTTTCTTGGCTCATAGTACGCAGCAAAATCCTAGTTCCTCTTCCTAAAATGTCCAGCTTTTTCATCAGACTTGTACAGAATGATGCTGAACTGCCATTGTCTAAAAAGGCATAAGTCTCCACAATTTTCTGCCCCTTTTTAGACTTGACCTTGACTGGAACGATGGATAGCTTGCAATCCTGCCCACCGGCCCCAGTAAGACCACTGCTTTGAACCGTCACCGCAGCGCTACTATCGACTGTGTCAGTAGCTGTATGACTCTTCTCTGTGGCTTTGTCCTTTGAGTAGATATGAAGCATGCTTGGATGCCTGGATCCACATACCCTACATGACAGTCTCCTCCTGCAGTCTTTACTCATGTGCCCTATGCACAAACAACCAAGCAGACTCCATGTTCTTTCAGGAAGGCAATCTTATCGTCATGTGCTCTCTTTTCCAATAGAGGGCACAATTCCAATATGTCCACCTTTACAATACAGACACATCCTCTTGTCCTTTGAGTCTGTGGGCCTTCTCATCCAGAGGTGCAGCTCTAGTTGCGAAACTACTTCCTCTATTTCGTACACGATAGCGCTCCTTACTTTCACCTCTGTTTTGAGCTGGATTAGAGGCATCGTCCATGGCATTGCAGCATCCTCTTAAAAAGAAAGCATATGCATGAAGCACCTTGACGTCCTCTGATTTAATAACTGGCCACAAGAGGGCTTTGTCCAAATAAGCTGAAGCAATCCTTTGCTCGTTTCCAAAATGCTCTTCCAACAAAGCTTTTGCCTTATCATAGCCTCCGTTTGCAGCCATTTGTTGACAGTTTCTCACCAGCTCTCTTGATTGACCCCTGGTGTACAGTTCCAAGAAATGCAGGCGATCTATCTCATCACCAGTCTTGTCCTCAATATTGCGCTCAAAGGCTCTCATAAAGGCATCATATAACAGAGGGTCTCCATCAAATACTTGCATCTCTCTGTTGGGCAAGGATGAGAGGTTCTGTTGATGTACCAGCATAGCAGTTATTTCATTTTGTCTTGCCATTATAGATACAATATTGTTGTTGTCTCCAGTGACAGATGCGGGAACATGTGTACCTCCAAACTGAGATGTTATTGCAACAGGTTGTGTATGTTGAGCCATATCAAGCTATATTGGTCTTTGACATGTTTGTGTAACATTTTTTCTTTCCTTTGGCCTAGCACCTGCCAAGTGGGACTCAGGAACACCTATGGCTGGAATTTGATTCTCAAATCGTCCTTGGGCGCGAGGCAAAAATGAATCAGCATCAACATTCAGAGCGGCGTGGGTCAGTCTCTCCTTTGCATTAAAATAAGATTCCATACCATTGGATTTATTGGATATGCTACTTCGCACGTCACTTCTTGAGGCTCTCAGGACATTCACCTTAGCCGCTGATGCTGCCATCTCCACTTCAAGCTCGAATTGTTCTTTTTTCTTATTTCCTCCTCCTGCTGCTCCAGATCATGTATGCCTTTGAGTAATCTTTGTCGAGCAACAAGAGCAGCCATATCAGCTTCTGCTTTAACACGAGTAGAAGTAGTAGAGGTGCTTGAAATCCTAGATTTTGAACCGAGCCTTCTGCTGCTAATATTTGAGATGCTATCATCAGGCTTAATTTCATCATCATTTGCTGTTCCAGGTAAAACATCCTGCTCCTGCTGTGAGGAAATGTGAGCGAGATGTGGTTCATTGTCGAAATCTGTGTTGTTAGGCTGTTCCTCCTCGATCTGCTTTCTTGAGTGTTTGTTTATTGACACCAGCCTGTCATTTTCAGAGAGCCATTTCTTTACATCCTCAATAAACCCTTGATTGTATTTATTGATGCTTGTGAACCATGAGTTTTGTTTCTGTTGCTCCTCTTTGGTTATTAAGGACATCAGTGACCCATGCAGGGTAATTGCATCCTCCACCATTTGCATCAAAATGTCCAACTGAGCTTGCACCTGTGTAACATTATCATCATTTTTCATGAAGTCTTTCAGAGCAAGAATGACACCTTTTATTTTGTTCACTCTAGATTGGCGATTTTTCTGAAGCGTCTCAATTTTACATGCCAGTCCTTTTTCCGTGAGTGAGACTGTCCTTCTGACGATTTCAGTTTCAACTCCATCTCCCGTCAATCCAGCCTTTGATCTGCTCATATTGATAAACAGCGATGCGCACACAACGCAACTTCAAAGAGCATTTGCCACAATCCACATCAATGTCAATCATCCGCACATCCGACTTTGTCAATTTGCATCACAATACAAGCGGTACTTCCGGTATGGGCAGCGCCATGTGAAGACGTAGTTTTGCTGGGCTCCTCACGGGACTACCAAGTTCATATTATTTCTCTTTTTAAACCACTCTCTACGACCCTACGCGTGTCTATAAACGAGTTAGATCAACAAGTTTCTCAATTTTGGAGAGGAAAATGCCAAAAAATCGCCAAGGAAATAAGTCAGAGTCGGAGGCTAACGCTAATGCTAATGCTAGCGCAGCAGATGATGCAAATGACGATAACCAACAGGCAGTTCTGCTGGCCATCCAGTCTTTAAAACAGGATTTGATGGCGAAAATAGAAGAAAAGGCAACAGCCCAGTCAGCGGAACTCCGGAGCCAGATTGGCCGGATTGACAGACCGAACTACGATGTGCGGTGGAACAAGTGAATAAACAAATGGAGGCGGCCGAGAGCCGAGTGTCTGAGCTGGAGGCTGAGGTTAGCGGTCGCTCGGACTCGTTTGCCGCTATGAAAACGGATGTCAGCCTTGTGAAAAAAGAACTGGCCACGCTGAGAGACCGCTGCGAGGATTGGGAGTGAAGGAAGGCCGTGAACATGGGCAACATCCGTCTCAGTTTGTGGCTAACCTGCTCAAAGAAGCACTGAATCTCGAGAAGCCTCCGACCATAGACCGGGTGCACCGCACCCTCCGCAGTAAGCCGACACAGGACAGCCCCCCACCTCGGGCGTTTGTGGTGAAGTGCCATTATTTCTCCGAAAAAGAGTCGCTTCTGAAGAAAGCCATGGAGATGAAGTCAGTGACTACCGCAGACGGCGACCATATCCGAATCCTGCCAGATTTCACCCAGGCTGTGAGTAAACAGCGGACAATCTTCACTGAGGTGAGAGGGCTGCTTCGGGGCTTTGAGGGAGTCTGCTACGGCCTGAGATACCCTGCGATATTAAGAATAACCACAGCGGATGGACAAGAGGCAAGTTGCAAGGATCCGAAGTTAGCTAAGGAGATCGTTTTAAAGAAGGTGTTGCACATGGCTTCATAATGTCCGTGTTTCGGTGAGTGACCACTGACTAAAGTACCAGTTTTATTAAGCTGAGAGATGAAGGCGAGACACATCAAGGACAGTTTTCTTTTCTTTTGAAAAATTCAGGAGTGTTTTTTCCCGCTCAAGCGGCCTTGCTGTCCCTGCGGTCATCATTTGGATACGGACAGACTAGTGGAGGACAGCAGAGGCTTCTATTTTGTTACATTGTTCCACGTTCAGGACTGTTTAATTCCACTACTGGAAAGACTCTGATTTCCTTGTAAGCTACTCACGCTCAAGATGAGTGAAAGTGTGGAGGCAAGTTTGAATCTCTTATTATGGGGATCCAATTTTTTAATTCATGGTACTTTGTGTTTAGGACTGTTTAATTCCCATTTGGAATATTTTTATATTCTTGTCGATGAGTGGAAAAAGAACCACCTCGTGCTACACTAAGGACAATATATATATGATTGAATGGGTCGACTTTTGTTTTGTTTTGTTAACACACTACATTATCAGCATATTTAGCTTGTATAGATACATTGTAAGAGATAGGACATTTTTTTAGTTCTGCATTTGTTCCTGTGGAGAGCCCACATGGTAAGCAGTTTAGGAGAGGAGGTTGACTGGAAGAGCAGACAGTCTCCATGCGAGAGACAAGCGATGCTGTGTTCATGTTTGGGTTTTTGTTTGTAATGTTTAAGATTGTTAGAGTTACAAGTTGAATATAACTATCTGTTCACCGCGCTAGAGAGGTTTGGCTTTGGTCCTACTTTCTGTTCATGGATTAAAATTCTTTATACGGCGCCTCAAGCCTCAGTAAGAACGAACAAGATAATATCAGACTATTTCCCTCTCTCCCGGGGGACAAGACAAGGGTGTCCCCTGAGCCCCCAGTTATTTGATATTGCCATCGAACCCTTGGCGATAATGTTAAGACAGACCACTGATCTGGTAGGAGTGCCAGATCCATGAGATTCTCTCAGATCCATGTACTACTATACCAACTGCTCTTGAGCTCATCACCAAGTTCGGGCAAATTTCAGGTTATAAGTTAAACTTAACTAAAAGCGTTTTATTCCCCATAAATGACAAAGCACGCCAGATGTCATTCCAGGACTTTCCTTTCGCTGTTAGTAAGGATAGCTTTACTTACTTGGGTGTCTGTGTCGCTTACAAGTACAGGGATCTGTTTGACAGCAATTTCAAAACGGTGCTTTCCGGAAGGATCAACTCGGTAAAAATGACTATCATGCCCAGATTTTTATTTCTGTTCCAAGCAATACCAGTCTTTATCCCTAAATCCTTTTTTAAGGACTTAAACAAGCTCACATCTTCTTTTATTTGGAATAAAAAAGTACCCGAATACGGAAAGAATATTTGGAAAGACAAAAAGGAGATGGTGGGCTGTCTCTACCCAATTTTCTGTATTATTACTGGGCGGCCAATATCCACAAACTTATGTTCTTGGGCTCTGATGTATCAGATGATGACTCGCCTGTCTGGTGCCGAATGGAAGAGTATTCGAGTAATCCTGTTTCGCTTCGCTCTTTAATTTGTTCCTCATTACCCCTAAGTAAACATTGTTGGACGAACAACCCAATAATTTCTGGCTGTCTGAAGATATGGTCGCAGTTTAGGATTCATTTCAAGCTTAAACAAGCTCTGGTCACGTCCCCAATTCTAGCGAACATCAATTTTACCCCATCTCTCACAGACCCATCTTTTCAATTGTGGCATAGGAGAGGGATTAAATGTGTGATGGACCTTTTTAAGGACGGGCACTTCATCTCTTTTGAGCAGCTAAAGAAAGACTTCAGTATCCCTCAGTCAGATTTCTTTAGATACCTGCAGGTGCAGAGTTATGTTAAAACACACTTCTCTTTAAAAACTCCTCAGAGTACATGGTTGGATGAATGTTTGAGCATGGACCCAGTTGACAGAGGTCTGGTGTCTGTGTTATATGATAATATTCAGAGGGTTGCCGTCATATCACTTAACCAATTAGCAAGGTTGTGGGAGGAAGAATTAAGAACCACCATATCAGATGTAAACTGGCAGGCAGCAGTTACATTGGTACACTCTTCGTCAATATGTATTCAACATGGGTTGCTGCAGTTTAAGGTTCTGCACAGGTTACATCTATCTGCAAGTAAGCTAGCCAAAATCTACCCGGGATTAGACCCGATTTGCATCAGATGCAAGCAGGAACCAGCTAGCCTCAGCCACACATTTTGGTTATGCCCGAAACTGACTCTATTTTGGACAGGTATATTTGGTACATTTTCATATATGTGTAATAAAGCTATCAGTCCTAACCCATTGACTGCACTATTTGGGGTTGTCCCTCAGGAGACACCAATAACAAGGCACCAGGCCAAGGCTATAGCATTCTCTACCCTACTGGCTCGACGTCTGATACTCCTTAGTTGGAAGAAGAAGGTCACGCCCGCGTCTCATAGGCGTTGGGTGGAGGAGGTGATGTCCCATCTCAAACTTGAACAACTTAAATACACTGCCCGGGGCACAACCCATAAATATCATGAAGTTTGGCAGCCGTTTCTGTCCTATTTTGAGGATGAACTCCCTAACCTTAATATAGTGTAGCCAAAGTTTTAACCCCCCCATTGTTTGCATCCACGAGTGAAAAACGAAGCATAAAAGTTTGTACCAGGACTTCGTGGTCAGATTTCTGTTGACAATATGGCAGCGGCCATCCAACGTAATGATTAGCCGCTGAGAGGCTGAGAAAGGGGGATCTGTCCGACACGCAATATCCAAAGAAGTACATCACTCCATAGCTGCTTGATGTTGCTTTATTCACACACGCATACAGGAGGTTAATTGACTTACTTCATGATGGTCTGAGATGAAAACTGGACTTGAATTGCGATCAACAGAAAATGACGCCACCCTACTCACCCCCTCTCTGCAAGCACACACTAACCACACGCAGGTGCAGGTGACATTAATTACCGTCACTTCGGCCCCCCCAGTGACGCACGCAGACACACCTCCATACAGACACACCTCCACCCAGACACACCTCCACATACATGCTCGCTCCCACAAGCAGTATTAAAAGTACAGTGGCACTCACCCCAATGAGGGAGTTCTTGGTGTTGCCGATGGTGGTGAGGGTGGTGAGGTTAAAGATGAGGGTGAATTGGGCCTTTTCCAAGGATAGAGTGAGGGAGGCAAAAGCAGGGTGCTGGATGCTGGGGCAGGGACCGCTGAGTGCTGGGGCCAGGGTTATCGTAAGGCTGGACAGGGCACATGCCATCTCACCCAGTACCATTTTATAAGCTGCCTCTAGGGTTGGAATATTTTTCAGGCTTAGCAGCGCCTGGTACACACCTTGAACAGCTGACATCACCTGTAGAGTAACACACACAGACACAGACACACACACACACACTTTGGTTTAGCAAATTGACAACATATTGTTTTATTTTCGTTTAATGTTACCTTATCTCAACAATAAACAATAACAGCTGATTACCCTGACCAAACCCTAGTTTAACAAAAAAATATGTAGAAATTCTGCATTAAAATGTCCAAAAACAACTAGGTCTTTGTTATGTATATTGTTGAGTTGTGTATAGACATTATCCCAAATGATTCCTACAATCTTCCAACCCAAAGTAACGGTGTATTTCATTAGATCGCCATCCCTGCTTCTGGGTTAGGGAAGTCAGCAGACTAGACACAACTTAAAGCAACATTATGTAACTTTTTTTAAACCTTTTTTAAAATAACAGCTTCAAAAAAATCACATCGATGGTACAGTGTCTTGTAACAGGGTGAATGGTGTCTCCCTTACAGCCACTCCGATTGTAACCTTGGTTACGAGTGTAGGCTCGAAGTGCCAAATCACACAAAATGCCATTTACTACGTATTGTTGCTTTAACGTGGAAAAAACTTCAAAACTACCTTTTGTACGAAAAGTTTGACTGTGTCACATCAGATAGATTTTCATCATTTTCATTTTCAGCAATGGTGGTTGTTAAATGGTGTACTAACCACCAGCAAAGTTTGACTGCAGGATCATTTGTTTGTATTCACCTTACTTATGCAGTGTTTATATGCCACATACAGCCAGACTACTTTACTAGCCGTGAGCTAACGTTAGCCAGCAACTGAACACGAGGAGACTGCATCTGTGTTTAAATGCAAGTAATCTCCCACTAAGGCTGGGCATTATGGCAAAAAACATAACAATTTTCCCCCCATATTGATCGATATTGATATTTATTATGATATATAATTTGATCATGCTGCCAATATCTACATTCGCCACCACTTACTGATTTTCAATTTTTGAGCTGCGCTTCCCATTCTCACTCTTTTTGGGACTCACAACCCCTGCATAATGACTTTTACTGTCAGAATTTGAGCCATTCGATCCAATAAAATTTGTAAAGTCTAGAAGAGCCACTCGATTAAATTATTTTTATTTCCATTCAAGTGAGCTGGGCGCTAAACCGGTAGTTAGCAGGCTCCATCCCTGGCTGCAGTTGCGTTCATTTTTGCCAAGTAATAGGCTGTAAGATCTATCCTTGGAGTAAAAATTTACGAGGCTTATCACCGAAATCGACATAAGTTTGATTGCGCGGTCGGTTCGAGATCATTTAATCACCCAGCCCTAACTCTCACTACTGACACTCACCAGAGACTGCAATTCTCTCTCTTCTTTTCCCCTCTCCTTTGTCACACTGTGTTCGTGAAGTAAAGTAAATTTTCCAGCAGGGTTTCCCGCAGCGCTTTCCTGTTAAGGCGGCTGCCTTAACAACAAAGGGCTGCCGCCTAACTAATTTTCTTCAAAAAAAAAAAAAAAAAGTCTAGTCTCCCTTCTCTGCAGAACGTATTAAAATAATAATAATAATAATTGAAACTGACTTAGCTAGTAATTTTGATGTTCCTCTGTTCTGTTGTGACAATAAAACAAACAAGTTTATTTTTAAACTGCATTATTATATTATTTCAGTAAGGACTTCAGTAATCACCAAATATTTGTATCGGTATCGGCCTTAAAAATCCTTTAACGGTCGGGCTCTATGGCATATGAACTTACTTGTCATCTTGTTATACTCACACATAAAGAAACACACACTGACGCACCTCTTTCTCTCGATGGAAGCGCAGCTTCAGCAGCTGGGAGTCAGGCGCCAACAATTTCTCAACAAAAGTCACAGGCAGCTTTGTGTTGATCTGGTCCACTATCTGAGAGCAAATGCAGAGTCAACAATTACTTTAAAAATTGTTCGAAAAATAAAAGTCTAACGGCGCAGTATAACTTGGGACATTTTTGGTCTTCTCAGACTGAAAGCCTTCTGTCAAGCATTCTGAGGAAGGGCAATCCAGCTCGACACTGATCCTTCTAAATAAAAATTACCAATTTACATTTACATCGACTTGTCTTCAGGTACAAATTAGGCCTCACTTCACATCCAACAAAACTGTGCAACAGTTTGGTAGAAGGAAGAATATTTATAAAAACCAAATCAAAACAGCCCCAGTACAAGCTTTTAGTTAAATAAAATTGGGGTCAACTACACTAGAAAATATAGTATATGGTCCCCTATACTTTGTACAGTACATCATGCTTAGAGTGAGTAACTGCAACCAGATTTGTTTGGGATGCTCCACTACCAGATGACAACACAGATGAACACTGTGGTTTAGATCAAAGTAAAAGAAATGCAGGTGTGAGCAAAGTGTGACGAAAAAGACGATACCAGAGTGAGAAGGCTGAGCACTGCCAGACTGTAGTCTGAGCCGCAGGCCCGGCAGCAGTCCAGCTGGTCCAGGCCATAGGCCAGGACAGCCTCCATCAGCTGACCACAGGGCTCCACACTGGCCAGCAACACGCCAACACACTCATTCCCTGCCGTGAGAACTGCCTCAGAGAACTGAACCTGCTTTGCCGTGGTCACACAGGCCAGAACCCGGTTCAGCACCTGAGGAAAACACAGAAAAGTGATTCTGGTACCATAAAAACTTGGGTATGACATTTAACAATAACCCATTGTGAAATACACAGATCAGTCACTACATTAAAACCACTGAGAGGTCAAGTGAATAACATTGCCACAATTTTCTGATGGGAAACCTTGGGTCTTTGGCATTCCTGTGGATATTCAAGGTTTTACCTGTCATTATACAAGTAAGGCATTACGAAATGAAAGTCACACTGCACAAACATACAACATATAAAGTATAGTTATTTATATACAAATATATAAACTTCTTTGAAATGTACCTTACACCTAGACACTGCTGCAGACCAAATATAACCCTCATGGCATTACTTGAAAGCAGTGGCCACCCAGCAGGACAATGTACCCTGTTACATCATATTGAGAACTGGAGAGTTTTGCGGCCAGGATGGCAGCTTGAGCTCTTTGTCACGTTGCTCGAGCAATAACTGAACAGTCGATTCACTCAGTACAATACAAATTGTATGGGATATCAGGCCTGACTGAAGACCTGTGGTGAAGTACAGTTGTGCTCATAAGTTGACATACCCTGGCAGAATTTGTGATTTTTCAGAGAATATGAATGATAATAAAAAAACTTTTCTTTCACTCATGGTTAGTGGTTGGGTGAAGACATTTATTATCAAACAATTGTTTGCTCTTTTTAAAATCATAATGAAAACAAACTACCCAAATGACCCTGATCAAAAGTTTACATACCCTAGTTCCTAATACCGTGTATGGCCCCCTTTAACATCAATGACCATTCTTCTTGGCAAAAAGCCTTCAGTTCCTGTAAATTCTTGGGCTAACTTGCACGAACTTCATGTTTGAGATCTCCCCAAAGTGGCTTAATGATATTGAGGTCAGGAGACTGAGATGGCCACTCCAGAACCTTCACTTTTTTCTGCTGTAGCCAATGACAGGTCGACTTGGCCTTGTGTTTTGGACCATTGTCATGTTGCATGCTGCATTCATCTTGCCATCAATTTTGACCAAGTTCCCTGTGCCTCTGTAGATCACACATCCCCAAAACATCAGCGATCCACCTCCGTGTTTCACAGTAGGAATGGTGTACTTTTCATCATAGGCCTTGTTGACTCCTCTCCAAATGTAGCGTTTATGGTTGTGGCCAGAAAGTTCAATTTTGGTCTCATCACTGCAAATAACTTTGTTCCAGAAGTTTTGAGGCTTGTCTCTGTGCCGTTTAGCGTATTGTAAGCGGGCTGCTTTGTTGCATTGGCGTAGTAATGGCTTTCTTCTGGCGACTCGACCATGCAGCCCATTTTTCTTCAGGTGCCTCCTTATTGTGCATCTTGAAACAGCCACACCACTTTTTTTCCAGAGAGTCCTGCATGTCAGCTGAAGTTATTTGTGGGTTTTTCTTTGCATCCCAAACAATTTTCCTGGCAGTTGTGGCTGAAATTTTAGTTGGTCTAGCTGACCGTGGCTTGGTTTCAACAGAATCCCTCATGTTTCACTTCTTAATTAGAGTTTGAACACTGCTGATTGGCATTCTCAATTCCTTGGATATCTTTTTATATCCTTTTCCTGTTTTATAAAGTTCAACTACCTTCTCCCGCAGATCCTTTGATAATTATTTTGCTTTCCGCATTGCTCGGAATCCAGCAACGTCAGTGCAGCACTGGATGAAACATGCAGGGGTCTGTCAGGAGCCCAGAAACTCACTTACTTTTCATACACAAACACTGATTACAAGCAAACAGGTGAGGATGGTTACCTTTAGTAGCCATTTTAACCTGTGCGTCAACTTATGTGTATGTTATCAGGCCAAAACCTCCAGGGTATGTAAACTTTTGATTGATTTAAAAAGAGCAAACACAATTGTTTGATAATAAATGGCTTCACTCAACCACTAACCATGAGTGCAAGAAAATGTTTTGGATTATCACTCATATTCTCTGAAAAATTGCCAAAAAAAATCACAAATTCTGCCAGAGTATGTAAACTGATGAGCACAACTGTATACGAGGCCCCACCTGCACATATAAATCCATGATCCATCATCATTCCTACATTCTTATGCACGTTCACCTCGGCGTGAATAAAGGTCTCATACAATATTTGTTGTACCAAGTGAACTGACTGAAAGGGAACTAAATGTTATGACTATAAGTTCTGTTCCTTTGAATAGAGGTGTCTTCAGTTAGGCTGCGCGAGGGTGGGATATCCAATACAATATGTGTTGTACCTCGTTCCTCTTCTTCAGGAAACAGTCTTTTCATGACTTTAACTTTAATGTGTAGCAGAGTGCATTGTCCTGCCACACATAGTCTTAACAGTGACAGCTAGAGACCTATTTTAGCATTTGTTTTTTTTTGTTTTTTAATATCTAAGAGAATGACACCATTCATGATCGATTAACTAGTGGAAAATCTCCCCTTGAAGAGAAGTGAAAAAGAGAGAGGGAGAGGCAGAGAGAGATGTTCAACTGTATCAGCCTCAGTATTATGCTCTTCACAAGTCAAGGGTTGGTGGGTGAGAGGGTGCATGCAATAGACCAGAGGTGGAAAGAGAACCGACAGGAAACGGAAGGTGAGCAGATTGGAGTAGTTTGTGAGCAAATACGAAAATAAGGTGGAGAATTAAAGGTATAGTTGGTAATCCTGTTCAGAAACACTCTTTGTTATACTGGGTGAAATTGTCTTTCCACCCTGAGAGTAGTCCATACATAATGTGTTCAGAAAAAGGAACGAAATAAACCAGACCTCTGTGGCAGCTGCAGGCCTGTAAAAACTCTGACCAATCCCTCCCTCTCGGTCCGAGTTGAAAGAACCAATCAGATGCCTTCATGTCTCGTCCTGCCCGCACCCCCTCTGTCCCCCCCCCCTCCCTGCACACACTCATCACGTGTCACTGTTGCCGGATATATTCAGCACACTCCATATGGAGTTAGCAGGAGATACACACTCCAGGTCAGAAGGTGGCAGTAATGCACACCTAACAGTTGTTTGCCAACAGCCATAAAGCAACAGAAGAAGAAGAAGCTTTTTGTCCTTCTGTTTGTTTCCTACTAACGGTAGCACACATATATATTATTTCTTTTGAAAAAAGTAATAGTGATTCAATCAAGTGGTGCATGAACAAAGGAAACTAAATCTATTTCACATGTTGTATTGGGCCAAAATCCTCCACTTCACCTCCACCTTCACGTCAGACCATTTTTTATTTTTTATTTCAGTGAGTGTGCGTGGCTCTGACCCCACAGCGTTCACGCAAGTCTTAGTACATGAGGCCCCAGGGCTGTATATGTGAGTATTCAAGATAAGACTTTAAAAGAAACTTCTATATTAACAACTGTGTCTTCCAAGCACATTTCTACGATGACATGTTCTCATACTGCCGTCTTCATTCTCCCCCGTTGACCGCTTCTATTCAATCATTATATCTTTTATAATAATAATATTAACACTAGAGCCCGACCGATAAAGGATTTTTAAGGCCGATACCGATACAAATATTTGGTGATTTAAAAATCCAAAATTCCGATATATCGGCCGATATATATATATATAAAAAAAATAAATCCAGAAACGCGTAACAAAACAAACAGATTTCCATAACATTAGTTATTTGTAGTTATTTATGAGTCCTCACTGAAATAATATGATAATGCAGTTTAAAAACAAACTTGTTTGTTTTATTGTCACAACAGAACAGAGGAACATCAAAATTACTAGCTAAGTCAGTTTCACTCTCGGCTTACACGTAACAGCAGCAAAACTGGACATGGCAGTCACAAATTTTGTCATAGTTAAGAGAACTGATGGGGATGTTCTTTTAATTGTTATTCAAGCAATGTATTTCTCGTGACAGATGCCAACTTACCATGAACACACTTCACCGATAATCTCAGTTGTGGATAACTGGTTAGCTCTGCCCAACTCTGGCTGGATCAGCTGGTTGTACGGTTTGTGGCGTTCTAAACACGAGTGTTGCCAACAGGGACGTTGTAGAGTGTCCTCTGGTGGACAAACTATGCAACGCCATCCATTTTTATTTTATTTTTTAAATATTTATTTATCCGCCATTATAAATGTTGATACCGATAGTTTGGAAAATGCCTAATATCGGCCAGCCGATATATCGGTCGGGCTCTAACACAACTCAGCCCTCAATCAGGTTCTCCTAGGTGTAGGTAGGCTCTTACATCAGTGACATAGACTTCAGTGATGGGTGGTCCTCTGAAGGGGTTGAATCGTTCTCCAATGCTGCGAACCACTGTGCTGAAAACCCTCAGCAGAGCTGCCAGCTTTGGCAATGACACTGAGGGAGGGGGGATGTCTTCATCCAGCACCTCAGCTGACACCACATGGTTCAGATCCTAAACAGAGCACAGATTCAGTCAATTCTTTGAAAAAAAAAACATTCAAGAGCTCTAGGTGGTTTAGAAACAGTATTTACCACATTTTATCATTTTTAGAATTTTAACTAGATTTCCTAAAGATCTTCAAGTATTTACAGCTTAAATTACAAACAAGGACTTGTCACCCTCCAGCAGTAATAGAAACTGCACATTTCCTTGTTTCTTCTAAATTCAAATAATGTTGAAAATATTGATATTTAATTGATAATTTTGACAAAATATACAATTTGTGTTCCAGCCTGTTAAATAATACACTTGTACACTGTAAAATAATATTTGTAATACACCTGTAAAAGCTGCTCTTAAAGAGTCTAACTGGCATTAGAGCACGGCAGTAGGGAAGCTCAGTGTGGCCTTGGCAGCATGCTGTAAGACTAACTTCACCTCTGCATATGCCTCCATATCCTCCAAGAACTGTCCCAGCAGGGTGGTGGAGAAGGTCAGGTCTGCCACCCAGAACTGCTCCAGACTCTGCAACCAGCCTAAACACCGACAGGGAGAGCAAAGACAGAATAGAATGGTCGAGCAATGATGGATTTTTGCAGGCTAACCCGGAAGTTAGCATTACCCTGGTTCCCTCAACAAAAAGCCAATGGGATTTTTGAATTGGATTTTGGATTATCGCTGACACAAGTTTATGATACATAGATGTTTTGTTCAGCAAGATAATCTTCACAGATAAACACCACTTTTGAGATTTTAGAAGCGTAAATTAAACCACTAGAAGTAAAAAGCTAATCATGGACTATAAACGGACTACACTGCAGTTGCATGACTTAAACATCACCACCACTATGCGTCTTGCTACACAATTACTATACAGGTTTTCTACAAACTGATCAATGTACAAGTTGTAAAGTAAGTAAAAGAGTTTGTAAAGAAAGTCTGCCTGTTAAGATGGACTAGTGAGTAGATGTCTCACTAGTCCATCTCTGTCTCATTTAGACACACATAAGCACTTGATAATCAAATTGTAGGACATTTAATGATACATCTATGTCGTAGCGCAAAACATGTAAGTACCTTAAGCCTGTGGTAAACACGGATCTTATATCAGACATTTAGCTGAAAAGCGAATTAAAAAACTCAAACTTTGGACGAGGGAGTCTGATGTGCAAAAATGCTAACTGTTTTCTGGGTTTTAGGACTACAAACACCTCTCTATAGCACTGGGCTGCCATTAGGTATTAGGCTTTGCACCTTGTCTGCACAGGCAGTGTAGCAAAAGCAGCATGTCAGCAGAGCAGCAGCAAGATGTGTTCAGGCATACAGTTGGATCACCTGTGTTTTGGCAGCACTTTTAAAGCACAACACCAGTCACTAGTAATGTGCTGAAAACAGGTGAAAGTAAACTACAAGTGTAAATGTTTCAGGTCATAGTCAGAAGGCACTTCATTTGTCATTACGCAGCCTGTGTAGTGAGCTGCAATTATTAATATAGAGGCCTATCTGAACCATCAGATGTGCATGAGATGGACAACAGCAAAACATGGCTGCTTTTTTAATTAATAAATTAATCAAGCCAGAGCCAGACATAAATATACAATAGGTTTGCCAAATTTCCTAATAAAGACAATGTATGAGGTGAACATAAAAAGTTAACCCAACTTTATAACCAGCAGAAAGCACCAAAATGTTTGCAATCTGAACATCATGTATAACAGTGAAAATCTTTGAGTGCTAATAAGAAACTGACCAGAAACTTGCTGAGTGACTGACTGCTTCTGTGTATGGTCAATGTGCCAGCCAACCAATATGTCCACTGTGTCCTGTGGAGAAACAATAAACATCAAAGGACACGGCACTGCCATTGGTCAATAAATGCAACAATACCAATTACTGCAAGTGCAACAAATCGGTTGGCAGGTGGGCTTGAACCCACTAGCCAAGGCTGTGCCCCACCCCTCTACCAAAGTCAGCTGGGATAGGCCCTCGATAGGATAGCTAATGGGCCAATCACTGCTAAAACACTTACCCTGAAGTTGGTGCTGAAGACATGAGGGTAGCAGCGCGCCACCTGAAGGATACACTTCACACTCTGACAAAGCAGTTCTGGTGTGTCCACATTCTCCAGGATGGACTGCAAGTTGTTCATCACCAGCTGAAACCCACAAAACACGGTCCAAAAAAAACATCTGTTACATGGCACCACCCAGTACACACTTTTCACGTCTGTACTGGCATGATGTATATGTGGCTTTTAGGGAATGCTGCTGCCATTATTTTGGTAAGATCCAATCCACCTTATTCCTGGGGTCGTTGCTGTAGAAACGATTATGGGTGCAACTTCCGGTTCTAACCGGAAGTAGCAGTGAGCCATTGTTTGCTAGCGGTTTTCGTTTCCCGTAGCGGTTTATTTGAAAGTTTACTGTTCTAAACGATGATCAGCTCCGGTGGCATTTAAAAATGTCCTTGCGCAGCTCGGGGACATGTTGCGCTGTTCGCGGTTATACTAATAACCAGACGAATTTTCAATCAACCTCAGTCCTTATCAAAACTACTAAATATATAGACTATATATATATATATATATATATATATATATATATATATATGTTAGGATTTCAATATTTTAAATGACAATTTCATAAAGGGTGTAACTGATTTGACACAAAATGACGGATTTTCAATATAATAACTGAGACCGGAGATTTTTTACGTGTTATCACAGCCTTGGATATGTCAAAGATTAGTAAAAAAAATATATATATATATATATATTTTGATGCAGTATTAGTTTTTGTTTAGTATCAGGTAAAAAATGTTCACCTTAATGTACTGTTAGTTGATGTTTTTGTCCCATAGACTCCCATTAACCGCATTTTTTCATTGCAAAGCCATAACAGGATATAATCGTGCATTCTGCAATGTGCATTCTGCAATGTCTGCAATGTTGATCATCAGATGACGTCATTTACCTATTATCCAGGCCTATCCACTAAGGGCCTGATCTACTAAGATCCCAGATAAGGGGCGCTAAATTGCGTGCTGGTAAAATTTTGCGTTTGTTTAGCGCACGAAAAACAGGTGATCTACTAAGAGTAACCCGCTAAATGACAGCACGCGCAAACCGCAGTATTTAAATGAGGGTTTTGTGCGTGGTAATCGTTTCCATCATGGAGAGTGTGGACAGAGAGCTGGATGGCCGCAAAGACAGAATGAAATTTGATCCGATGGATTAATAGAGAGCTTAGGTGGGACACTCAGGCCACACTCGGATCTAAACTCTCTGACCAGAGGGATCAAAGACCTGGTGAAGGCAGCGGTGACGTCTCTAAGTCCCGGTCCCTGGGCTGAGCAGCCAGATACTCGAGAGGGAGGAGAGGAGAGGAAAGGAGAGGACAGGAGTGCGCTGGAGGAGAGACGTGCGGCGAGCGTAATGGAGCTTAAAGGACGTTTAACACACCTGAAAAACTGCTACAGTTCGCTGGAATGACCCAGACACGAGGAAATGCAGAGAAAAAAAACAAAACAATATTTGGTAGTTTTGATAAGGACTGAGGTTGAAAAGATCTCAGCAGGAAAAATTGAAAAAAGAAATATTTATTTGATACATTTTTACAGCCGTCGTTTCCCACTGGACGTTGTCGTCCCTAAGATACAAGTGGGAGTTTTTTTTTTGGTTTTTTTTTAAGGGTCCCAGAGGGTTAAAACTACCAGACCAATCAACATTTACCTTCCAAAGGATGGCAGCAGCATGGCTGCAAGATCTGCCTTTACCTGCAATGCATGACCACCCTGCTGTTTGGATTTCACCTGATGCTGACACCAACACCCAGGCTCGGTGATGAGGGACTTTAAGGCTTTGGCTGGGCTCTACGTCTGCCTTAAGGTAAATAAGATTGTGTCCCACGACCTCTTTTAGCAAAACGGGACCAACCTTATTACTGTGCAGGTATTGATACTTTTCAGATTAGAGCTTTTCAGATTATTCATTGCCTCCCCGTCCGAAGCGACAGAGTTAAGAAAGTAGCTAAAAATGCAACTGTATGTTATCTTAGGCCACTTCTTCATGTCATCCTCCCACCCTTCTATATGAGTAGGCAACGGGATTGTGATGTTGTCTCGTTTAAGCTCTGACAGCTGATGTTCCCACATGTTTTACCTCTCTAACCCTCATAAAAACCAGATTAGCATCTACCGTTACCATGTAAACAGGCGCAACTTCCGGTTCTCACCGGAAGTCGTGCCAATTATTCACGCAAGGCATCATGGGGGCTAGGAATAAGGTGGATAAGAGATTCACTAGGCTTGGAGCAATACAGGCCACGATAATATACTGACTGCAAGCAGATCCTATAAGGGAACTGGCTCTTAGAACCCAACCTTACAGGTGATGAGTTCTATGCAACAAACTAAAGTATCTTTGGCAACTAATATAAAAAAAAAAAAAAAATGTAAAAATGGGACCAAAGCCCAGTCCAGTGGCTTAAAGTCTGTATGCATACATTTCAGAAAATTGTAAGGGATACAGCCATATGTAACGCACACGTGTAATGATCCCTTTATAAATTACAGTCCACCTGAGTACACACACACACACACACACACGCATGTGTGTGAGTGCGCAGGGGGCATACACCTCATTCAGCCCCCATTTTATGTGTATGCAACAGTTATCAACAACACCCGAGAGCTATACAGAAATCCACTGAAGCCTCTGTGAGGGGTTACCTGCATGACGTGAGAGAAGGCTTTCCTCTCTCCAGCAGCCTCCAAAGCACGCTGTGCTGCCACCAGGTACAACAGCTTCACCTCGTCACGACCGCTTGAAGTTAACTTGAGAAAGAGCCACTTGAAGATGCGCTCAGCCTCATAGCTAAGCACTGTGCAGAGGAGACCCAGGCAGGCTGCTGCATCCTGACGCAGCTCCCATAGCAGCTTACTGCTACAAACGTTAACAAGACCGGCAAGAAGATCAAACGTCAGAGAACACATGGCATAAGGGACTAGCCTAGAGTGATCATGGTTGCAATAACAGGGGTTGAATCATAGGTGGGAGGTGTGCTATGCCTCTGAGACATATAGTCAAGACTACACTACTTGAGCCTAGTCTCCAGACCGTTTGGTCATGTCTTGGAAAGCTGCATCTCTGACAATTTAGGCCATCTGGATACATACTGTAATCCATGAGGCAATTATTGAGTTCTTGATATTAGATTAGACTGAGATGGTTATACTAAATGTATAGATAATACAAGATTAAAGCAGTATACACTATGATATGTAAATGGATGCTGACCTCAGAATTAAAAATCACAGGAAAGTACTTCGATTAATGCATGTGTTTCATGGATGTTTCAGGCAGACACAATTCCTCAGAATGAGCTCGCAACATAAAAAACAGGAATTTTTTTGGAAACCGCCAATTACACTAAGTATGTGAGTCTATGCACCGACCCGATGCCGTGTAATTTAGAAACAGGACCCGGCTACTTTCCATTTAGCTCCGTTAGCTCTGCTTAACCTTACACACCAAAAATCCATTCTTCTTCGCTGCTCTAAAAGCTAACACAAGACGTTGCCCCTGGCAACTACTGTTTTTAGAGCAGTGAAGAAGAAGTTGATTTCATGCCAGTCAGACGGAGCTGGCAACATGTCAGCTATTTGGCAATATTTTACTCTGGAATTTTTTTTAGGGAAATATTTATTCCTAAATGTATTTAAGTTGCTGTTGCATTACTGTTTTAAACTGTTTTATTTAAAAAGTGGCTGCACTTTAACAGTTTTAAAAGGAATTGTTAATTATTCCTAGATTTGTTCTTTTTCGTTATGACTGACAAAATAGATAATAAAAGAATGTTGTATGGCAATCATTCTCTGCAAGGTTTTACCTGAGCCAGGCCATACAACAATGATAGCAATCATATCACATCCTGTACAGGGTCAGTAGTATACAAATCTTTTTTTCTTTAAAAACACACAGGTATTGGATCGGTACTCGCTATCGGCTGATATCCAAAGCCAAGGTATTGGAATCAGTAGGAAGGAAAAAATGGTATTGGAACATCTCTTATTACCACCTTGTGGTTGTATGCCTCTGTGTGTCAGTCAAGTTGCTATTCCTGAGCTACGTTGTTGAGTAATGGCCAGAACATTTTTTGCTGAATTTAATGATGTCACAGTTTGACCTTTTGGATATCATTTTATCCTATTAGACATTGGTGCAAAATTGTGTCATATCATCATATGAATTGTTTTGTAATGGCCGAAAAGCTGTTTCGTGAGGTGACAGTAACCTTTGAGACACAGAAAAAGATATTTGAGGAAATTCCCTTAAGGGGTTCTTGAGATATGGCAGTCCTGATGTCCTGAATCTAATAAACTTATATCACATCAGTTCCTCTTACCTCTCATTCAAAATGTCATTCAAGGTGCTGAGGATGGTGTCCAATTGTTTGACCAGGTTCTGTAAGAGAGAAAATAGTATTAGCCATTTACCATATCTTGACATTCAGTGCAAAGTACACTGCTCAAAAAATTAAGGGAACACTTTAAACACACATCAGACCTTGATGAACGATTTCTTCAAGTTGACAATCTTTACTGATGTACATTTGTTGAGAACAAAATGATGTAACAACAGTAAATGGAAACCAAAATCATCAACCCATTGAGGGCTGGATTCAAAATCACACTGTTCACACTCCCCCTGTTCCTCCTCGCACAAAGAAGCAGATGCCAGTCCTGCTGCTGGGCTGATGCCCTTCTTTTAATTTGAATTGTACATATTATTATGCTGCATAGTGACTGCCCTCTAGTTGAAACCTGGCTATTGCAGTTGAATTTTGCTATTAGCCGGTCTCAAGGCAGGCAACCACTTTTGTCACCAACCTCCCCTCCCTCTCCATCCCTGTCTATACAACTAACATCTCCCGATTCAGCAGACAGTTGGAGAGGAGTATGAGCACAGACGCGATAGTTAGATAAAAATGCCTATGTTAACAGCAAGGATAAAATGTTTGCAGTTAATGTTTCTGCTAACAGCAGTTGGTAACCACTGACACGTTTGAACCCTATTGACAGTCCTTTAAAACATATCATATCACGTTAACATTTCATTTCATTTTTATAACCAGACTTTCATACTGAGAGGTGGAGATACTGGCAAGGAAGCTGCCAAATCAGTGACCACAGTTTGAGAATGGACAATTTCAAGTGTGTTTTCTGCGACAATTTCAATTTCCAATCATTTCTTCAAAACAAAAGCCCCCTTTTATTAAGTCATTTAAAAGCTTTAATGATGAAGTAGCATTACAGGAAACGTTGTGTTTTCACCAGCAGTAACTACACATGACTTCCAAAACAGCTGAAAGCGAACACAACAAAACAGTAAAACACAGCAGAGGTTTGAAAGAACAAACAGGACAAGGGAAACTTGAGAGAGATTCAGTTAGAAGTTACAAAGCACTCAGAAACTGTGTCACAAGCAAAACATACCAATTACTACATAATGTTGCTTTAAAATTAAGGCTGCACAATTATTTCAACTATTATCAAAATTACAAAACGGTGTGTATAAAGTGTATCATCCAAATCTGCAGTTTCTTGATGAAGGTAAAATGTGGGACAAAACTGCATTAGAATCAAGTACTGTAGTGCTGCAGATGCCCTGGCCTACAAATCCGGTTCTCCAAATGTCTGTTTGGTACTGACCAACAAATGTCACACTATTGTGGTTGTAATTTTCTTTTCTGTAAAGAAGGAAAATTGTGATGCAAAAATAATCATTCCCATTCATTGTGAATCATATTGCAATCATAATATTTGTCAAAATAATCGCAATACAATTGTTATATAAAATATATAAATATATAAAATATATTATTGGGTGCACCTATCACATTCCGAAACATCAAAAATATGTGGGCCCTCTCTAATGGAATTGATGACTTCCCTAGCAGAGACAACTTATCCACCACAGATGAACTGGTATCTCACTACAATATTGGACTTCATCGACTGCTAAATACTCTTGCACCTCTGAAAACAAGGTCCGTTTCTTTTGCCCATTCTGCTCCTTGGTTTACACCAGCACTACGCCAGCTCAAAACTAAAGGCCGGCATTTGGAACGCCTCTATGTCAAAACTGGCCTAGCAGTTCACAAAGAAATGTATCATAATCACATACTTCAATACAAGGATGCTCTTTCTTCAGCCAAGACCACATACTACTCAACCAAGGTTTTCCCTGCCTATCTAAGGCAAAGGCGGGCCACTTTGGTGATTTTGGCCACCGCCTTGGTTGAAAAGTGTGTGTGTGTGTGTGTGTGTGTGTGTGTGTGTGTGTGTGTGTGTGTGTGTGTGTGTGTGTGTGTGTGTGAAGCAGGTGGGCTACTGCTCTGCTCCATGGATGTACTCTGTTCTGTGCTTGAACCAGCAGCGGCAGAGATACTGCTGTCGTTACTACCATGGATTAAAGCAAAAAAAAACAAAAAACCTTTTGACTGAAATGTTTTTTCAAGCTGTAGCCAAGTCATATTCTCAATTTGTAATTTGTGAAACATGTTACAGGGCATTTTACTTGACACGTGCTAAAAAAGATTTACAGCCTCACCCCACACCATGTTCTTGAGCGTTTTTCAGGAGGATGATCTAAACAGCTGTCCTATTCGCACTTAAAATGTTTTTTGTCTTTTCAATGTAATTTTCAATCTATGAAATCAAACTGTTTCTTTATTTTTGCCAAGCTTCTCTCAAGTTTTACTCTTTCAAATAATCAACCATCTACAGAACTTTTCAGTACGCTATTTTTCTACTTCTTCTTCTCATCATCATTATCATTAATTATTATTATTAATAATATTGTTTAAAGTGAGCCTCTTATCGTTTAACAGAAAAATACATCATACAAGCAGCAACTTTTGCAGCCTCGTCAGTCTGATGGCGAGTTATCACCTTTCTGTCATCACTAACATACTGTTAATAATCAAAGAAGCTCTGAGGCTTTGTTCGATATGTTATAATACAAGATTTCAGCATTGAGCTACAAGCAGGCAACATTCATGACTCTGTACAGTCAAACTAACCAAAAACTTCTTATTGATCATCATTATAAAGTTTCAGGGCGTTCCTGTAACCATGGTAACTCACGGTGCCAGAGGGGAGGGAGAGGCGCTGAATGAAGCCGTTTACACAGATACACCGCAGACAAAGTCCAGACTATAGTTGTTATTTCACACATGTAGCACACAACAGGAGACTCTCCGTGTCAGATGAGTTCTCACGTGCTGACTAAACTCAGTTGATAACGTAGCAGCGCGACGAGTCCTTGCTAGCTAAGAAGCTAAACGTTAGCGCTGCTCCATGTTGTGATCCCGCCCTGTGTGGGTCACTACACTGTCATTGGTCAGGCGAGCACACGCTGTTAACGATACCATTGGCTGTAGAGTGTGACAATCTGTCAATAAACATCAGCCAACAGTTCTCCTCCGATCTACATTGATCTCATAATGCTACTGCCATGCTGCTACTACTAGCAGCAGAGCTAACGTTTGCCTCGCCAGAATCACTTTGAGTGCACTTAAAAAACGTGGATATTTTCGCCTGTTTTTCAGGCAGTGGGGGTCGACGCGACATGTTGTCCTCATCTCTCGGTGTCTGTCTGTACGTGTGTGTTCATGTGTTTGTTTGTGTGTACGCCGGTGCGAAGCTCCGCCTATCGTAAAACAGAGAGTGGAGGAGAAGCGTAGATGCGCGACGATGAAGAAAATGAAATGAAATATCCTGCTTAAATTAGATCAGTAACATCATTATTTATTAAAAGAACACGGTCCAGACCTGTTCTATAGGAGAAGTGACCTGTTGTGATTTGGTGATATAAATGAAATTAACTTGACTTTCAGGGGGGGCGCGGGGTACCGTTGGGGGGGCAGGGCGCCCCCCCTATACAACGGTAGGGGAAACACTGGATCCGAATGATTTGAACAACTTTCGTTCCATCTCAAACTTGCCATTTCTCTCCAAAATACTAGAAAGAACTCTTGCAGCTCAGCTAAACACCCAT